>NW_004524724.1:2288505-2289491 GCF_000260255.1 Octodon degus
TTTTTTTGCGGAACCGGGGATTGAACTCAGGCCCTTGCAAGGGAAGCGCTTATTCCACTGAGCTATCTCCCCGGCCCCTTGGCTAACTTGGACAAGGTATTGAATTCAACATTGTTTGGATTTAGATGGCTAGAGAAGACTTAAGGTGGGAAAAATTTGTAAGTCATGAGAGAGACACTAAACACAGTGAGCATTTAATAAAAATTTGGAAATCTATGTGAATAATAAACACTCTTCCTAATATGGAAATAAAAGCACTAAGATACCCAGGGTTGATAGGATAGAATGTTCCATCAGAAAGCAGAACTCAGGTGGCCAGGGAGATGGCTCCGTGGAATAAGCACATCCCTGGCTAGCACAAGGGCTGGCGTTCAATCCCTGGTTCTATCAGAAAAAAGAAAGGAAAGCCAGAACTGGAGCAGCTCGGGGCAGTTGGATTCCCAGATTGTAGGCTGTGAGAGAAACTAGGGAATGTGTGAAATATGAACTTCATATATATATATGTATATATGTATATATATATATATATATTTGCATATATGTATGGTATATGTGCTCATAACATGTATGTAAGACCTACAACTGAAGGCATTATATATATTTTTAAAGTCTTCCAAACACTTTATCTTGCAAAACTTTAAAATGTACCAAAATATATGTAAGCATACTTAATAATGTTAACGAGGAAAAACTATGTACCTATAAAGGTGTGAGGAAAGCATATATTAGGGTAGGCATCAGCATTTTACTTCCATTTTAGTCGAGTGCGTATTCTGTATTGTGTCAGACTTTTGTATCTCACTTAAAATTGTGTTTCTGTACATAGCTTCTTTCTTTCTTTCTTCCTTTCTTTCTTTCTTTCTTTCTTTCTTTCTTTTGGTCTTTTTTATTTTTATTTTTCAACAAATAATACACTGCATATATTCTTCTTAGTGGTTAATTGCTGTACAAGATGCGGACTTGTGATCCTATTTACAAACACCATT
>NW_004524724.1:2298383-2343503 GCF_000260255.1 Octodon degus
GGCCCGAGGGGATGGGAGAGGGTCCTGCCTATGCTGCGCTTGGGCTGGGACTGGTCCCACCAGCGCAGGGTAGCAGGAAGCTCTCAACACACTCACCAGACCTGGCCTAGGACTGGGTCTGGGGGTTCCCGGTCTTTTGGTCTTTTTGAGACAGGCTCTCACTATGCAGTTCAGGTTGGCCTTGAGCTCACTTTGTAGCCCAGGCTGGTCTCAAACTCACTACAATCCTCCAATCTCAGCCTCCCTATCTCTTTCTAATTTAGCAAATAATTTATTATATAACATAGCGAAATAATATTCACCTATTTGTGCATCTTTCCCTTTCTTTGGATTATTACGTGGGTTTAAAAATCATGGAGAAAATCTGAGTTATAAGAAACAAAACAAAACAAAACAAGATAAAATAATTATCAGGCAGAGGATTTAGTAGGGTATTATATATTATACTTATATATGTATGTATACATATCTTTGAATATTTCCAAGTATATTTAATTATGTAAATATTTTAAATTATGGATATTGATAATTCTTATACATACACTTAAACATCTTTTCATAAAAATTAGAAGCTGAAGAAAATTTTGAGTATCAGCCTACCCTTTTGTTTTTCTGAGAATACTGTATGTGATTAAGGTAGCTTCTTTTTGTAAATCCCCCAAGCAGTTGAGTGATTTTAACTTTTAAGCCAATTAACTAGTTTCCTTGTTTACACTACTGGAGTTTGACAATTTAAAAAAATGTAATATTTAGATGATAAATTAACGCTCAAACTGTTTGAATTTGAGAGAACAAGGAAGTAATTGAGGTTTTGCTGAATTATGTATTAGCTGGTTACAGGACAGTGGTTGGTAAAGGAGCCCTTAATCCAATTAATTCATCCCACAGACATTCATTAAATGCCACTGGACAACATTAGACTGAAAGGAATTATGAAGCTAACTTGGCACTTGCTGAATTATATGAATTTATCACTTTATGTGCAAAACTAGTGGTTACAAATCTTCAATTAATTTTGTATTTTATTGGCTTGAAATATTGAGAAAATTCCACAAAGACATTTTAAGTTCCAGCTGGCCTAGATTTAAGGCTGTTTACATGCTTTCTGCAACATCGTAGTAAACCTTTACAACCCAACACACCTTGGTGAATTACAGGCATCCAGGTGCCCCGTATTTGAGCTTCTTCTGATATAGCCATACCCCCAGGTCCATAAACACAGCAGGACAAAATGAAGCAGCAGTAACAAGAACGTCGCAAAATTGTGTGCAAATAAATCTGGCCTAGAAGTAAGTTGAAGAATTAGGATTTCCTTAGAGAAAGCATTCTCGTACAGGCTAGCCAGCAGCCTAAAGATTAATGCAAATTTCTTAAAAAAAAAAAAAAAAAAGGCTCTTTTCTTCATTCCGGGTGCTAATGGCAAACGGTCTCTGCGGGAGGAACTTGGGCTGCTACACGGAGCGCTGGGGGAGGGAGCCTCTAGCTTTGGTGACCTTGCCTGTCACTGCTTCCATGAAAAGAAACCAGCTTCTGCTTGCGCTGCGCATGAACAGTGGTGGTGAGACTTCCCTGCCTTCCCCTGTTCTTACTCGTGTTTACTTCTTTTGCAAATTGATTTCCACTGATAGAGGCTCATTCATACAGACACAGTCATCTCTGCTGCCTGCCTTGGTGCTGACATGATGGAATGATCTCAGATGACAGACCGAGTACCATTTGTCATTACTAATATTTTGATACTTGTTAGAAGAGCACAGTAGGACTGGGGAGGAGGCTCAGCGGTGTAAACGCCTGCCTGGCAGGTGTCAAGTCTTGAGCGCCATCCCCAGTACCAAAAAGAAAAGAAAAAGAAAAACACAATAGCACTCTAAATTGTAATTTTATTGATTTTGTAAGGAGGAGGCTGATTTAATATTGTTTTAGATAAAATCAACCACATAACAAATTTTATTTGTTTATTTGTTTGTTTGTTTATTGGCACCGGGATTGAAGTCAGGACCTCACACTTGCCAGGCAGGTGCGTGTGCCACTGAGCTCTCTCCGGAGCAGCACATAACAAATTTAAATAACAAAAATACTACTTTGTAGTGGTAAGAATGACCGATCTAGGGACAGCAGTCCAATGACTAACACCAATTTTTAAACCTTGTACTTTTTCCTCATTTTTGCTGATAATGGAAAGCAGTTTGCCCTGGCAGGACTATCAGGGTGTTCGCTTCTGGGTAACCTAAATCTGTGAAGTGCTTTCTGTATGGATCATGTCCTCAGAGCTCTGAGCATCGTAACTTCTCTAGAAATCTAGATTACTGAGCTAAAAAATGACAGAAGGGAGGACTAACAAAATTATTTAATTAACACATGTTCTGCATTTCTGCCTAAAGTAAGGCTTGTAAAGAAAACGGTTGGCTCCCGGGGTTGTGTTGGCGGCCCTTCCTGTCGCTGTCCAGGCCAGCTTTGGTCCACGCGCTCAGCATGGTCCCTGCGGCTAAGGTAGAAATCTTATAGGTGTCTCTGTGCTTCTGGTCTGGGTCCCTTACGTTGATATTGGAAAAAGATTTTTATTTTTGACATAAAACAGTTGTGATAACTGCCACCTCCAACGTCAGAACACCTGTCAGTGGCATGTTTTGCCTGGAGGCCAGTCATGACGTGGACGCTTCCCAGCTGACCTCGGGTGCTGCGGCCCTCTGCACACACGCGGGCAGGTGGCAGCTCCGAGGAGGGCTCAGCCCTCCCGCCCGCTGCTGCCGCAGGACCCGCCGGGTCAGCGTCTCCGAGGGCTGCTGCAGAGCGCGTGGTGCAGGTGCGGGGGCGGGCAGAGCGGAGACGACACGTTTCCGCACTGACAGGACTTGCGGCTCCACGCAGGAAGACGCCAAAGAAGCAAAGCAGCTGCTGAGCAGTTAAGGCCGGCTAGTCCTTCGGAAAGCAAAAGAAGCTTGGGTGATCCGGAGGACTCACAGGGGACATTCCTGCACAGATGGCCAAAGGCAGCGCGGAGAGCTGACACCTCAGAAGAGCCCCGAGCCTGGAGCCCCTTCCCCAGGGCTGGCACGGACCTCCGCTCCTCCGCAGTGCTCGGGCGGCGCCGCCGCGATGCCTTCCATCCATCCCTCCGTGGCTCTTCCCTCCGCGCTTCAGCGTGATCTCACGTCCACATCGCAACCGAAGCCCCCCGGAAAGGCCCTCTGCTGTGTGAATCGGCGTGTTCCGGGCTCCGGGGTCAGGACCTGCGCGCTCAGGGCGGGCGCTGCTCTGCGAGCTCTGGGGTCGGCCCCTCCCGCCCGCTTGGCTTCTTTCCCGCCCTCCCACGCTGGGTGTCGTGGTGCAGCAAGGCTCTGTCCACTAACGCCCCTCAGGCGCATGAGGCAAGGCCCACGTGGTCAGATTTCAGGCTCCCAGTGGCACAGGACGCCTGGCACTTAGATATTTTATCACTAAAATGAACGTCCCGCTTATCCACTCACGCCCCGAAAGCTGGCAGCTGTTGTTAGTCGCCTGGGCTTGCTGAGCAGCGACCGCAGTTAAGGTGGGATTCCTCTGAATCCTACTGTAGCTTGGGGTGGTGCAGCCAGCCAGCATCTGAGGGAGCAGAGAAGGGGCTTTCAGTCCTCGGAGGACTATGCTGCGTGCCTAGGTGCTCACGGGGCTGGGAGATGGGTGCTAGTGCTGACCCGCTTTTCTGGCAAAACATGAAGGTAGCAAACGATTTGTGGCAAAATGCTGACATTTCCAGGAGAATAGCTTGGCTCTGTGAAAATGTCATCTAGCCTTTGATAATGTGATTGAAACTAATCTTAGTGATGAATCTACAGTCTTTGCAGGATGCAGATGGGTTGGGCAGCAGGAAGCCAGAGGCCAGTGCCTTGTCCAGACCACAGGGCTCACCCTGAAGGCCGTGCCCCAAGGGCGGAGCTCCCTGCCTGCCAATGGGTGTTCTTTTCCCCAGGAAGGCAGTTTTTCTGATTGGTGGCATTATATTCTGCCCATTTGTAGATAAGCCACATTTCACTGTGGACGGTTCCAAGACTTGGGGCCAGGCTCCGGGTTCATTCTGAGCGCTCGGCTCACTGCCAGGTTTTAGATCTGTTCACCTGCAGTTCCAGCAGAAGGTCACTTTTCCTGCAGGTCACCTGAGCAGGTAAAGTGCCACACGGACACTTGGCGACGGTGCGCAGGCCGGCACATTGCGTGCTAAATGTGGACACGCACACAGCTCCCTGCCTCCTTTACCTCTTTGGGAATTTGGGAGTAGAAACATCCATTCTTCCTGACTGCTGTGAGGAATGAGTTATGAAAAGCTGTGACACCCTGACCTGCTGACACCCAGCAAAGCTCGGCAAAGCCATAGATCCTTAAGCTGGCTTTGAAAAGTTGTTTTACCAAACTCTGTCCTCACCGAGGCTGACAGCACGCATTCAAGTAGGCTGCAGATTAGCCTTCAAGAGACCAACGATCCGGAAGTACTTCTCCATGCTCTGAAAAGACAGAGGGGTCCGACACGGACGTCGCTTCCGCTTTCCTAATAGCTGTGTATCGTGCCCCCAACTCAGGTGAATATTAAATGGAATATATATATGAAATAAATTCTGGCTTCGCTACCTGGGGCTCTATTGAAAATCAAAGGAGGTATTACATTATACAGAAATGATTTTCTTAAAGCCAACACGATTTTATTGACCCATGTGAAAAGTTCCATACTTAGTTTGGTGGCTCAACGTGGAGAACCAAAAATAAATAATGCAATCTTTGCCTGGGAGTTCACAATAAACTTACAACAGATAGAAATATGTCATCAGTGCGAGAAGGCCCTGAGTAAACGAACACTCATTAAGCACTTGTGGAACGTCACAGCAGGGTAAAGTGGCGGTACTGGATCTCAGAGTAGGGCTGAGCGTGAGTGGGCCTCAGAGAGGGCCTGGCACAGCCAGTGCTGAAGACTAGCTTTGAACCACGCAGGGCGGCTCTGAGCGGAGGAGCTCTTCTCTTGGCACTGGTGCCTTCTGAATTGCAGGGCGCACGCCCATTTGAGGAGCCTGCGCCGTGAGACTGGAGTCATGATGCGCAGCCTGTAGAGGCGGGCAGGGTACGGAGTGGGAGGAAGCAGGAGCCCACCGATGGGGGCTGCGGGGCAGAAGCACTTGTGGGAAGTGCGACGTGCTGGGCTTCACGATGCGGTGCGTCTGTGGCCTCCACTCTGTAACATTTTCCGATTTTTGTGGTAGAAATAAGCCACTCTGGTGGACTTCCGGCTACCGCCTGATGTCACTGAACCAGAAACCGGGAGGCGGCGCCCATGCTCGGCTCTTGCCAGTGCTGGGGCTGCCCCACGGCATCGTGGCCAGGGTTTGGTCGCTCAGGTATTTTTCTCTGAATGTTTTTCTTGGCCTGTGGTTAATGAGGTGGTTGACAGGGGTGGAGAACCGAATGAGGGATTAAACTCTGATTCTAGAGAAAGACGAAGACAGGGCACTGTCCTAGTTACATTTCTCATTGCTAAGACAAAATACCCAACACCTGAAGCTAAAGGAGTGAAGGTCTATTTAGCTCACTGTTTTTAGAGGTCTCAGTCCACAATCTGCTGTGCCAAGCCTGGGTGGCATGTGGCAGAGGAACAGCCACTCATAGTGGCAGAAGACACCAAAAGCAAAGAGAGCAAGAGAGAAGCCACTTTCTGTCCATGATATTGTGTCCAATCTGCCATGATTAGGGTGGAGCCAATCCAATTGGGTGGCTGATCCAGCAATCACCCACCCATAATCCCAGTACCTCAATCCAGCATTGCACTATAAATCAATCACACATTCTAGATTCTAGATTTGACCCCTGCCCAAAGGTCTGACTACACGAGGCTTTGGCAGGACATCTAGATACAAACCATAATGGCACAGGAAGCTGAGACAGGTGAAGAAGGGGCTCATGAGGCTGAGGTCATGAGTTCAGGACATCTGAGAACTTCAGGAACTGCATGGCTTTTTTGATAGAAGTACCTTTTCAGGGCATTTTATTAGATGTCCCATAGTTCTGTGACCTCCATTCTTAACATATAAGAATTCTGGGTCAGAGGGAAGATTGAACTAACATGCAGTTCCTGTGGTGTGCAAGGAGAAGCTGTGACAGAAGGAATCGCAGAGCTGCAGGTGATTTGGACACTTGCTTCTTGGGCAGGTGCGAAGATTACACGCCGTCTTGTGAGGCAGAGCTTGGACAACAGGCACAATCAGAGGCCTGAATGACATCCGTAACCACCTTTGGCAAACAAGGTTACCATTCATGTTCTGGAATGAAAGGTAATACTCGCAGGTGCTGGAGAATTTTCATGTTATCACAGTGCTTGTGACAAATTTAATATAAACAGAAGTTTGTTGGATTTTTTAAAAGAACTGTTGCATGAAACAGATGATGTGAATAGAGACATAGAGACAAGTCACACAATTATCTTAGAGAAAGGAGGCTTGCTCTGGCCTTGCCTTCAGCCTCTAGGCATGCTTTCTGTTTGGCATCGGTGGCTAGGAACTGCTTTTGGCTCTGTCCAACTCTCTTATAGTTGGGTGAAAGAATCTAGTGACACCAGGCAAAGCTCCACACGGGCCTGGGACGTCCCCCGCGGGACGGCAGTGCAGGGTGGAAGTGTAGACAGGCGCACGCTTACTGATGGGTCCCTTCGCGGTGAAGCCGCCTGCGCCTCTGCTTCTGGCCTTGTGAGGATTTCAGCTTTGCCAGGGAGGCTGGGAGGGAGGAGCTCAGGGCAGGGGAGCACAGAAGGATCGCTGCACTCAGTAAGGCCTGAAACCTTAGGCCTAAAGCCTTGGCCTAAAACCTAGTCTCCATGAGCCTGTCATTAGCCCAATAGTAATTATTTTAAGACTTCTACTAAAATCTGTGTTGAAAGAAATTCAAAAGAAAAAGCATTAGAAAGGCTAACTAAAAGAAAAAGTTTATGATGTACGATGTGACCGAGGAAACGGTGGCATCCCAGGTTGCCCAAGTGGAGAAAAATTGGCATTAAGATTGAGGGAGAATGCAATTAGAGAGCTAGCTAGCTAAGGAGCGTAAGGAAATATTTCAATAAAAGGATGATCTGAAGAAAAAAAAATCGTAGGAGATTATTTTACATAACTTTGCATACCTCTAAAGACTATATGGCAAGAAGTTTAAGAATACAGAGAAAATGATTTCCTGCAAAAGCACGTACTACAGAAACTGAACCACAGAGACAGAGCAGTAAAATAGATGGATCGTTAACAGCAGCTCTCAGCAATAGTTGAAGTCACCGGACCTCCAAAGTCTTTTTGGCTGGAGAGATAGCTCAGTAGAATGAGCGCTTGCTTGGCAAGAGCAAGGTCCTGAGTTCAGTCCCTGGTATTGCAAAAAATAAAATATTTTTTTTTTAAAAAAGAGGCTAGACCCAAAGTGTTTTTGAAGACTTCCTGACACAGTGAATTTCAAGTACAATAAATAGAAAAAATTTTGATTGTAGATATGTACACTCTAAATTTGAAAATTATTTTCACCATAATAGAGATCCTATCCTATCATTTTTCTATGGAGTTCATCAGTTCAAATATTATCTAGCTCTTTTGTGCATCAACTAGAGGAACCTTGGTCACCAGTTCAATGATCAATCATAACATCTGTGTCCACCTAGGTGACATACTTCTTTATTCACA
Source organism: Octodon degus (assembly GCF_000260255.1). Taxonomy (NCBI): domain Eukaryota; kingdom Metazoa; phylum Chordata; class Mammalia; order Rodentia; family Octodontidae; genus Octodon; species Octodon degus. The sequence goes on from NW_004524724.1 coordinate 2,306,054, forward strand.
AAGCTAGTGAATTGTTCAGGAATTAAATACCTATTATGTGATTCTATGAGCTGAACTGTGTCTCCAAAACTCCTCTGTGAGGCCTTCTCGGTTCCCCTGAGCGTGGTTCTATGTGAAGCTGGGCTCTTGACCACGTGTAAGTGAAGCCCTCAGGTTGGGCTAGAACCCGGGGAGTGGCTCCTGACCGTCGGGGACTTGAAGGCAGGTGCATGACCACAGGTCAGCACTACAGGGGCATGGAGATGGCCTCGGCCAGCCAGGAGAGCTGATGCTGTGGAGGCCATTCCCGCGGCCATGCATTTCATGGGTGGAGCCAAAGATTCACTGCGGAAGCATTTGAACAAACTTGTTCAGCTTCTTTTTTTTTTAAATCTTTTTTCCTCTTTTTTTTTTTTTTTTTTTTTTTTTTTTTTTTTTTTTTTTTTTTTTGGCAGAACCAGGGATTGAACTCAGGCCCTTGCACTTGTCAGGGAAGCACTTATTCCACTGAGCCATCTCCCCAGCCCCTTTTTAATCTTTTAAAGGTAACAAAAATTAGTAAAAAAAAAAAGAAAAAGAAACAATGCACAATTTCATTGAAAAATAATAAGAATTCACAATGGTTATGCTGCATAATGTTGTCTTCAAATTAGTTGTTTAGATCACCAGATAGAAACATGCAAGATTGGTAAAAAAAAGAAAAAAGTTACAAAGAATTAAAAAGGAGAAGCAAAAATTTTAAGCATTAACTGCTCTTTCCAATAGACCAGCAGCAGATCATTTTTTTCTTCGTAGGTCTTAACTCTGCATGATCAGGAACTTGCGCTTAAAGTTTATTTTATGTAACTTCTGGTACCCAAGTGAGTTTGGTGATTGGTGGTGAGATAGTCGAAGTCCTGATGGCCCATTTTAAGGAAACCCAGGCACTTGACATCTCCAACATGGGAGATGACCACAGTCAGGGCAAAAGTCTTTTTTTTTGCTGCTGGAGTCCTTCCAAGTGCAGAGCTGACCAGTTCCTCTGAAACTTTAAATTTGAAAGACCAGAGTAGTGTGATGAGAGCTGGACTATCTCACCTTGGTTTTGCTTGCTCCTAAAGCAGATTTGGTTGTAATCTTATTCTCCTTAACAGCCCCCACTGGTCGTACCCCAGGGCTGCCTGCTAAGGGCAGGCTAAGGACCCCAGGGCCGCCTGCTAAGGATGAGCTAGGAGCTTGCCCCTGGGTGGATGTGCTGATAACTAACCACCCCGCACCTGAGATCCAGGCACCTTCCACAAACATGAGATTTTGGGAGACACATTAGACTAAACCATACATTTACTCAACAAGTGGTGCTTTATTTTTGTAGGAATGTGCAGAGAAATTCAATATGGAAGAAATTTAAGATCCACTGAGATCCAATCTATTATCATACTCTAAATCTGAAATAATAATTCCCATTAAATCATAGTACATAATAATTTTCAATTCTAAGTCTTTGTTTTCTGAGTCCACTTAGTGAGGGTTCTTGACCAAATTTCTATGTGTTCAGTTTGGGTGACAGAAAAAAGTATTCTCCCCTTGAAGAACTTATATTTGGTAAGAGAAGGCCCTGTCCCAGGTCATTTTCTTTGTCACTTTCATTGTTGGGACAGACTACAAGACACGCAGTTTAAGGGAGGAGAGGTTCGTCTGGGCCCACATTTCCTTGGCTGGGAGAGGTTGGCGGTGCACAGCTCAGCCTCACAGAAAGCTTGTTGTGCTGGCTTTCCTGACGGGAACTTGGCTTTCCTCATCCCTGGAGGAGCTTGGGACCTCACTGTCGCAGAGGACAGCTGGGGTACTTTTGGGGGAGCTCCGGTGCTTACCTTGAGCACTGCTTCCCAGCTCCAGTGCAGGTTCCTCAACTTGCTAGCACAGATCCTTCATCCTGCTGGCGTAGACTTTCTAGCTTCCACGGCTGACGTTTGGGCCTTCCTAGCACAGATCTGTGAAGCAGGCCTGCGTGAGACTTTGTTGGGCTCCAGGCCTGCAGCTGGACTTGTGGGAAGCGCTGTTATGGGCTCTGGGCTTTCAGCTGGACTCATGCAGGATATTGGGATCCAGGCCCTCAGCTGGATTCTTTGGTCTGTGGTGTGTGAACAGGCTTCCTGCACCCTTGTATATGATTCTTTGGATGATTCATTATCAAATAATAGTGTAAAATCTGTCCTGTATGACATTGTTTCCCTTGCAAAACCCCAAAACAGGGCTGAAATTACGTTAGCACACTTTTGAAAGTACGTAGAGCCGAGGGTGTGATAGCATATTGTGTTTCATTCCCTCATCCAATAGAAATAGAAAAGCACAACTGCAAAGAAGGGGGACATTTTACTTCAGAATGAAAAGTGTATTTCTACTTTGTCTTGTGCAGATGTCTTCAAGTGTTTAGAAGACCCAAAATGCACTTAGTCTTTCTCCGCATCAAGAGAGTGTTTCACATCATTTTATAAAATAGTAGATGAGTATTTGTGGGTTATCTTAACAATGGGACATTCCTACTGCAGAATTAATTGTTTAGTGCATGCCTACTAGCACTGAGTCCTCAGCAGGTTACTTACATGTCAGATTCTCAACTGCTTCATGTGCAAAACAGCTCGTAGGGGATTGATGAAGATTAGGGATAACAGGCACTGAGTGTTTAGTGAATTCTGGTCCATGATTTATGCTTGATAACTAGCAGTGGTGGCCCCACCACCATCAGCGTGTCACTGTTAAGAATATTAGCTTATGGTCTGAAGCACATTTAGGCTTACAAGACATTGTAAATAATGATACTAATTATAAACACCAATATTATAGTCTTACGTCACCTTCACGTCATTTCTGGTACAGGCAATGAACTGACCTATCAGCGCCGAAGTTCATGCTTACTTGAGTCCAAGGGACCTGCAGCCATATACCTCCCCACTCTCACCGGGTGCTTTGGGAATTTTTTCCTACCCTTTCATGCCAGAGAGCAAGAAAAGCCAGTGGTTCATGAGTTGGCCAATCTCATCACCTTTCCTAAATTGTGTTTACTTTTGTAAAAATGAAAGACTCTGATTCTATGATTATGAAGAATACTAAAAGACTTACTAATAATCAGAGAAACAAAAATTAAAAATTTTAATTTTAATCAACAGCTCAGTGGAAATGGTAATGGACCATTTCTCTTTGGAAGTGAGTACCTTCGCACATCTCTGTGCCTCGTCCTCTCTCATCACCTGCATGAGCATGGCAGAGGTCAAGAACACAACTGCCCACAGTCCCTGGCCTGGGACAGCATAGCCCTTCAGGACTGCCCCAAGGACACTTAGGCTGAACAGTGATGAAGGACACCAGACCGTGGCGCTGAGGTGAGGAGGCAGAGCGCAAGCCGGAGGGAGGAGGGCTCTGCTGGATGGGCCTGCCCTTGGGGGAGCCTGAGCTCACGCCAGTGAGCATTTCCTGTAACTGGGCAGGTTAGGGCAGCTTGAGCCACAGTATCACAGGCTGGGAGCCAGGCAGAGCTCCTGAGGGTTGGGTCACCAGACAGAAAGTCGAGTCTCCCTTGTATTGGACTCATTTCAGACCTGTAAGATCGTAGAACTCCGAGAGCCATACTCCATTACCCCAGAGCAGTGCAAGATGCTGTCGTTGGGCCCAGGCCTTGGAGCTGGGGTCCTGGGGGTCCTGGGTCCTGGTGGAGAAGTGGGGTGGGCTGGGATCTTGTGGGGGAGGTGAGGCCAGAACACAGGGAAAAGCGGGACTGGAGACATTCAATTAAGAGAGTGACATACTTGGGGCTACTTTTGTCTTGGAAATATCCCCTGTTGTCAGCATTTCTTTCAGAATTTTAAAAATCCAGTAATTTCTGGTGGCTGGAGTTTGGCGAGACCCCTTGCAGCTGCACCCCCAGGACTTCAGTGCCCACGCCGCTGCCCACACCTGCTCCTAGCAGACAGCACGGGCCCTGGTGTGCCTTCCCCTTGGTGAGTTTTCACCATCAGGCTTGGTGAAGACTTAGGACACTGGCCTCAAAGGTGCTGGGTTATTTTAGGGCTAGAAGAGTCTAGCGCTACTGAAAAGGCAGGGCACAGCTGCTCCCCCAGGCTAGCGCCGATCCACCTGCACCAGCTGCCACATCTAGTGACTGTGAGGCCACCGTGTTACATAAGAACCTTAAATTTATTTTCTGCATGGCAAAATTTAAGTATCAGCTGGATGATGATCCACATAGAAGTTGTTCTAGGGAATTTTCAAGAGGAAATAAAGAAACCCTGCCCTGAGCTTGGCAGACAGCTCAAGATGAAGTCAGAAAGCATGAGGCTTTTCTCAGACTCCAGCCTGTGACGCAGTGAGCATTTCCTGTGACTCAGCTCGGACCTGTCTCACTGTGGAGAGAGGTCCTGGCCATTCTAAAATAGCTTGAGGTGGGCGTTCTCTCCACTTTGATGATGCCAAAGGCAGGCCTATTTAATTACTGGAGTGCAAACATTGTCCCACAGACCCAGCCATGCTGTGCCGCCACCAAAGTAAGACAGCAAAGACCCAAGTTTTGCTGGACGTTCTCAGTGCTCAGATGGTTTTCTCAACAGTTTTCATCCATTAACTCATTTAATCCTCTGAGTAACTTTAGGGAGTTAATACTCCTCACATTCCCTTTTCCCAGAAGAGCAGACAGATGCAGGCTGTGGACTCACACAGAGGACCTGGGATCTCAGTGGGGCCTGGCCCAGCTGTCTGTGTTCTTCCAGTCCTGGCTGCCACAGCCTGTGCAGTCGGTCTTAGGGCTCCAGCCAGCGTATGTGGCCTGGAAGCCTGGCAACACACTCCTGCCCCCGGGCCTCAGACCCTCCCTGTGGTACTGGAGGCCCGGAGTTACTGAGCCTCCCACAGACGTGCATCTCCCCTCTTCGTGCTGCACAACCCCTTGATTTCTCCCTGACCAGTAATATGTGTTCAAGCCCAAGCAGTAACTCGGTCTGTGAGAAACCTTTGTAGTTGGGAGTGTTTTGGAGAACCTCACAAGGGAGAGGTCCTGTCCCCACCTTGGGCCCCCCACCCATCTGAGCTGGTGGCTGAGAGTGGGCGCAGGAGCGAGGAAAGCCACAGTGAAGAGGGACAGGGCTGGAGGTGCCTGCTGGCCGAGCGCTAACCGTGGTTGTGCAGCAGTGGGGCTGCACCTGCTGCGACGGTGGGGCGGCTGTGTAAGGGAGCTTCAGCGAGATCTGGGGCCGTCCATAGCAGTGAGCGCCATACCACAGAAGTACTCACGGGGCCATGTGGCCCTGTCCGCGAGCACTGCCTCATCCTGTTGTTGGAGTCCCGGGTCTGTGATCTGGAAGCCAGCCCCTCCACATTCTTTTCTTATTTCTCTCCTTTTCCTCCTTTATCAGAAACAGAATCATCATGAGATGGGAGATGAGGAGCTGCAGATAGCGAGTTCAGAGAATGGATGACCCAGGTGGCCCTTCTGAGGCCAGGTTCTGGGCCGGCAGGCACACAGGGCCTGTGAGGTTACTGAGCTTTTCCAGTGACCATGTGCTGGTCTGGGTGTGCACGGGGCTGCACAGCCCAGCCCTGGCTTCCTCTGGGCTCAACCCCAGCCACCCTCCCCTCACTCCCTCCCCAGGCTTCATTCTTATTGCTGGATCAGGCCTGCTGAAACACTGTTCCAAAAGGTTTCTGGGTACATTTTATTTCCTCTGCAGGAAACGCTCTTTTCTCAGATCTTGATTGGCTGGTACTTTCTCATTATATTGTTCTCATCTCCTTGGAGAAAGGTATTCTTGGCAGCCTATTTGAAATCACTCTAATTGTACTTTATCTCATTAAATTTATTTTTAATTTCTTTTATCACTCTTGTTGCAGTCGGTAATTGTCTCCAGGTTTTTGTTAATCTTTTCTCTTAATTTACTAATAGAATTAGCAACTAATATGAGGTATACACAGCACGGGTGCTTAGTAAGTGTTTGAAGTGGATGGCTGCAGTTACAGTAGCCCAGATGCCCCCTACTGCAGTCTCCTCCCAAGCACATTTTTCTAAAAAAAAAAAAAAAAAGTCTTAAGTATAGGGTCTACAGGGTCTCACTACACAGATTGGACTTGTAGTTATTCTCCTGTTTTCAGCCTCCCAAGCACTGGAATTACAGACATGCGCCACCACACCTAGTCTCAATCACTGTCTCTGCGCCCTAGGGCAGGACTGGCACAGCATGCTGGGGATTGAACCCAGGTCCCTGCATCTGCCTAAGCAAGTGCTTTAGTCTGGTGAGTTATCTGGCCAGCCCCAAGTGCTTTTAGAAGTTTGCAGCCAACACTGTCACTATTACCTCAGGTTCATTGATCTCAAGATATCAGAGCACTATTCTGTCCCCTAGACTCCTCCAAATAGCAGAGCTGTGCTCTTCTAAGTGGAGTTGTCATTTGCCTCGTTTTATTATTACAATTTTCCATCGAGGTCTTGGAGCAGTGCAATGGCCACTTGTCTAGGGGACAGAACATCTTCCATGTTCTATTCCTCAAATGCCAGCCCAACAATTCTTGGTGTCAGCGTAGGGGCAGTTCAGAATATACACACATGCCACCATCGAAGCCAGCTTTCCTCCCTACGAGAAGCGCTAGTTGCCGTGCTAGGTTGTGTCTGCTTTCCCATGCAATGTTTCCACCAAGGAGGATTATAGGGAGCGCTTCCCATCCTCCTCCTGGAGGCCCAGGAAGTTCCTATTTCTAATCTCATGGAAAAGTTATTGGAATTGTAGCAAATTAATTCCAATCTACCACTTCCGGTGCAGCCCATGACATGATGGACGCCAAGGCGTACTTGAGGCTATGGGAGCCGAGGGGTCCTGAGTCCAGGTAGGGTGGCGGCTATCCAGAACAAAGGCCTCGGCCCAGGACTGAGCGCAGTGTTTTCTAACTTGTGAAGAAGGGAGTGGCTTGGGCATGAGTGCCTGCGAGGGGCAGCAGTGCCGAGGGCCGCGAGCTGGGCTGGGTAGGAAGCCCGAAATCACCTCTGCAGCACGCAGAGAGAAGGGTCTCAGCGCGAGCAGTCTGCACGGCACAGTTGAGGGAGCAGCTAGCGCTTTGGGGTCCAGGCTTCAGCTCCGACGTGTGACCTTCCATGCCCTGGAGGTCATGACCTCTTCTCTCGAGCCTTGGTTCCAGCCGGCAGCAGGGAACGCGGCTCTCCCTCCCATCCGGCTCCCAGTTCTCTGGGAGCTACTGGACAGGCCGACGCGGCCTTGCCGCCTGGCTCCAAGGGCCACCCCTCAGCGCCTCTCTAGGCTGCTTGGCACTGCTTAGAGCCAGCTGAGGGGCTGAGGAAAAGCCCAGCCAGCTCTGTACCCAGGGACACATGGAAATCAGGCCAAAATGGAGATGACTGCTCTTCCTCCAACGAGAATCCACGGAGGATTGTTAAATGTTCCTGCACTTAGTGACCTCGTCAGGCTGCCTTTCCAGCCTAAGACATTCACTTTCTTTATGGAGTACTTACCAAGAGCTTGCTGTGCCGCACCTGGCTCTTACCTAAGCGCTAGAAATACACCAGTGACCTGACAAACAGACGGTGGGCGTGGAGTGTCTGCTGCGGCATGTCGGCACACCTGTGAGACGCTGAGTTGGAATGTCATCACCAACACTGACAGCGGGACTGCACAAGCTTACGGCGCAAGGCACCCACCGTAGCGCTTCACACAAAGCCGGTAGGAATAGGGCGGCCCCCATCGCGCAGCCACGCACACTTGGCAAGCGCGAGGTACGTACTAGCAGTGAAGTACGATTTCCCAGACGCTCTTTTCTATTAGTTTACTCATTCTGTTCATCTCAGATACAACATGCTTAGGAACACAGCGTTTCTAAACGTAAGACATTCAAATGGCATAGCTTTTGGCTAGATATTAATGTAAGTCTAGGTGACATTTTATACAATTATATTATTTTAATAATATTCAAAATCAAAATTATAATTTTAGGGTACTCAAGGAATTCCTGCAGTGTAGCCATTCTGTGTTGAGTAGACAGCTCATTATTTTGACATGTTTTCTCACAGTGACATACACTCTCCCTGAAGGCATCACCCCCAACCAAGGCAGCTGGGGACGAGGGACTAAGAGGTGCTGGGGAGAAGGTGGTGTCGAGGACAGGCCGGCCTGTGCTGCTCTCACAGCGCCCCCAGCCCTGCCGCATGGAGTCCTGGCACCAAAACAGTGATTTCTATGCATTTCACAACAAAGAGTTCCAAAATGGAAGATGGTGTCAGGGCCTGCCCTGGAGGAAGGGATGAGATCGGTCAGCAGGGCTGGCCCTGCTCCCTGTTCCCTCAGCTTTCCAAAGTCCCTCCTGAGCGAGCCAGGCCTGGGAGAGGAACACACTTGTCTTCCCTCTTGCAGCATTTGAGGACGGAACAGTAAGACAGCAGGCGCCAGGCTTCCGCACTGGACGCTGGACTTCCACCTCCAGCGCGGTGAGTCGCACACCTCCCCTTTGTGTTGACAACCCAGTCTGCGGCCCCTCAGGGTAGCACCACAGGCTAAGACAGTGAGATGGATTCTCACTGCTGAGGGGTAGAACGGCGCCCTCGCGGTTGCCTTGGGTGTGTGGCTTTGCTATCGTGTTCTTTTTTTTTTTTTTTTTTGGAACCAGAGATTGAACTCAGGCCCTTGTGCTTGCCAGGCAAGCGCTTATTCTACTGAGCTATCTCCCCGGCCCCTGCTATCGCATCTTAAGCTTAAGTCACATCCAGATTTCACCATTACTTGACAATGCCCTTTTTTGAATTAGTTTTAGCCGCAGGGAGATGCTGTCATCATAGCCATCATCCTTTTGGAGGTGAACGCTAGATTAATTTCTGATCATTCAAGCATTTGCTTTATGTAACCAAAAGAGAGAAACAGTCAACAAATTGAACTCTGTAAGATGATAATATTTTTTCTTCCCTCAAAGAAATTGAAAATAATGTTACTTACTAAGAATGAATATTTTGTTTGGTTATTTAGTCATGGTGAAAGAAAACTTTGTTTTTATTGGCTATAAATTTAGCAAATAAACTAGAAATATGCCCTCACTATTATTCATTACTGCTGACTTTTCAAGAGGTGCCACAATATTGGGCATGTTTAATTGAAGACATTATTTTAAATTGATGTCTCATGTTTAGTATACCTACTTTCTCTTGATGACAAACAATCTTAACACCCATCGGGGGTCACCAAGGACACGGGTCAGTATTCAGGATGAGCAGGAGGAGGCAAACATTCAAGGTGAAAATCATCCTGTGTGCATTTGAAACACCCCAGAGACAGGGACCGACGACCCAGCAGGCCTTGCAGCGTGAGGGCCAGGGGTGCCAGTCCTTGCCTTTCCAGGGCGGCCAGAGCGTCACCCCAGATCCCTTATATTAGTTAGTTGCTTATATTGCCAGCCTATCGTGTTCATTTTATAAAAGAAGTAATAAACATAAAAAATGTCTTCTAATTGACAAATACATTAGGCTTCTTCAGTTGTACATTTCATATGGTAAACTTAGCATCAACCCAATTTCTATGTAAAAATTTAGCTGTTAGAAAGAAAACAGTTTGAAAATTGAATTCCTAACTGCTCCCCACCAATACTTGACATCTGAGCGACAGGAAAGTGCACGAGCGGGGATCTGGGGTGACGCTCTGGCCACCCTGGAAAGGCAAGGACTGGCACCCCTGGCCCTCATGCTGCAAGGCCTGCTGGGTCGTCGGTCCCTGTCTCTGGGGTGCTGGGGAGAGGCTACGCATGCCCGGCAGAGGCTGCTGCTGCCTCATGATTTTCCATAGCCAGGAAGGTGAGATTTGTGATACGTTCCTTCCGCCGAGTCGCTTTTCTTTGTCTGCAGGGGCCTCTGCTGGCCTGCCCAAGGGGCGTCTGCGACACGAAAGACATGCCACTGTTAAGGATGTATCCTGCACGCTTCCATTTACCTAACAGGAATCCACACTAGACTTGAAGATAAATCTTACCAACCTAATTTATAGATAAAGAACTTGAGATTCCAGCAGTTAAGTAATCTGTCGTGCTTTGTGCAGGCAGACGTCAGAACGCGCGGCTGACGCATTCGGACCCCAGGCACCACGCTGTTTCGCTTGATAGTTACCTGCCTGATGAACGAGTCAGCGATTCCCGGCTTTTACCCCATAATTACACAGCCTGTTTTCTCCTCATCTATGCCCAGCAGGGCTGGCAGTGACAGGTGCGCCCGTGCCGGGTGTGAAGCGCGAGGGGACAGCGGCCTGTCGGTTTGATTTGCCAGGCTGGTTCCTGCAGACGCGGATCAGCCCGGGAGCGGCCGGGTGAGCGGCGGCCCGGCGCTGACGGCAGCCTCCCTGCCCGAGCAGATGCATGATCCTGTTCTCACGCGTGCAGCTCGATTCGGCGAAGGCAGTGTTTCGCGTGCGGGTCAGCTCAGGGCGTCCACGAGCAATGGCCGCCGGCGACAGCGCGCCGGGACTGCGTTGGTGGAAAGCGGGAAGCCGGGGCGAGGCACGCGGAGCCTTCGCTTTTCCATTCGTAACCTGGAGTGATCACGGCCGCCGCGTGGTCGGGCTAATTCCAAGACGCCAGCTTAGAGAGTGCACCGCCCTGCACGCCACGCGCGCGCGGCGTTCCTGCTGCGACCGGGCTGTCGTCGGCGCGGTCATCTCCTCTGGGGTTGGCGTGTCCGGTTCCCTTTTCCCACAGAAGACACTTTGGAGAAAAGTCTGATGACAGCCCAGCTCCAGGTTCTGAAGAGGATGAACAAAAGCCTAACTATGGCTGTCTCCGAGCGAGGAGCCCTTCTTTTCCTGATGTAGAATCCAGTTTTCTACTAACTCAGAGGAATCACGCTACCTGCTTATGATCTGGCTGCCTGAGAAACTTTAAATGGTTAAAAAAAATAAGAGATATTTATGCTGTTAGAAGCTGCATTTTACTTCTCTAAACAATTTCTTCATAAGTAATTTCAAACCGTATGTTCAAAATAGGCACACCACCAGGGAAATGTTGGTGCAGATGGAATTTTTTAGAGCTCAAAGCAATTAGGAGCTCTTGGCAAGAGGAAACTTTGAAGAAATGGAATCCAATTCTTTACCCATGGTGACTCAATGTTGGACCTTTAATAAGCTCTCTTGCTAATTGTTATTACTGTCTGGTACAGCGGACCGTGAAGAATCGAGCAAAGGCAAGTCCTTGCGTCTGGATGCGGAAGCCCTTTAAAATATTGATTAGGTCAATGTCCTAGTTTATAATTCTCTTGTCTAATAGCACAGAGAAAAAAATATCAGCTATGTCTTTAAGAGTGGCGTTAAGTATTGGAATTGATAAGTGTTTGGCATGAAAGATGTGTACCTAATCATGGAATAGTTTATTGGTTCAGAAAATTCCCTTTGAGTTTCTCAGGCATTAGTGATATCAGTTAGGTTTCTGATGATATGCCCAACTGTCATAAATGTAAATGTAGTCCTAATGAATGGAGAGGAACATTTTACCTAATTGAAAAATGAGAAGTAAGTGACTTTTATTCATATAAACCATAATACTCAGGGATTCAGGGCATCAAAATCTCAGTTCTGATCACTCAAGTAAAATCCCTAGTGAATGTTGAACTCTAGGAACTGTGTAATGAAATCCAGCAAACGTGGTAGAACACTCAATCTCTGAAGTGATTTACTCTTTCAAGAGGACTTTGAGTACCAACTATTTGCAGGATGAGACCAGTTGCTACATATGCACGTTTTAAAATATGTAGACCAGGGACACACTTTCAGAGAGCTGAACAATTATTAAGACAGACAACCAGCAAGTGAGCTACCAGAAGATTAGAAACCATAGTCTGTATTTTGAAAGAGATAAAGGGAGAGTGGTGTAGACCAGTGACAGAGCGTGGAGAGAGGCAGCATCTTCAGAGGACATGGCGTCTGCATGGGGGCCTGTGGCTGTCTAGAGCGAGACTTGGGACAGCGTTCAGCACTCAGGAGGACAGTGTAAGTGTGCCCAGCAGCATGAGTGCTTGGCTGGGCACCATGGCCTGTCTAGGGAAGACAGGGAAACGTGGGGCTTTGTGTTGGGACGGGGCTTGCTGTGCAGCTCAGGTTGGCTATGAGCTGACCATGCGCACTAACTGGGCTGGCCTCTAACTCCTGTGAGCTTCCTGCTTCAGTCTCCCGTGTCCTGGATTGTGGTGTGCCCGACACACCTGGCATAAGGTGGACTTAAATGACCCTGAACAGATACACTGGAGCCATGTGCTGTACAAAGCCTAGTAGGACAGTCACATTTTGAGTAATAGAAAGGGTCCTTCAATTTCTAGGAAGGTGTAGTCCTGTAATACAAAAATTATATACAGACTTATTTCTTACAGATAGCAGATAACTGCTAAATTATGGCAGATCAGAGGCCATCTGTGGAAGGAAGACAGGCTGGAGGCAAGGGAGTGTGGTGGTGAAGAACTACGCAGAAGAGGAGAGCGAAAAATTGGTGTGTACTGTGAGCCTGGGATTTGGAGAAAAGAAGGGATGCATGGAGTTGAATATTGAACTTATCTTTACTGTGAAAACTGTTCTTGGGGCCAGGGAGACAGCTCGGTAGAATAAGCCCTTGCCTGGAAGTGTAGAGTCCTGAGTTCAATCCCCAGTACCATAAAGAAAAACAAAAACAAACAAACAAACAAACAAAAAAAACCCTACTCTTTCTAGAGATTATAAAACTGGGTTTCTAATGGGGTTACAATTCTTCAACAAATTTAATTGTCATTTGAATAGACTTTCTTTCTTTCTTTTTTGTGGAACCAGGGATTGAACTCAGGCCCTTGCGCTTGCCAAGGAAGTGCTTATTCTATTGAGCCATCTTCCTGGCCCCTTAATTGTCATTTGATATGTGCTTTGAATTACATAATTTACTTTAATCAGCCTGATAGTACAACAGAAATTGTAAATGAAAAATCAGGGCCAGTGGGAACCTCTCTTCTAGAGTCAGAAGGGTACTTCAGTAGGGAGATTGTATGTCATTTTTAATTTAAAATACCCTGTACTGATCACACGAACCTGTGGGACAGATTGTCCACATGTAGGGTGCACAGCGTTGCACTTCCCATCAGCCTTCCATGAAGAAAGTGCCGATTAGCGACCTATTTAACAACTGTTTGGACCTATGGGCATGCTGAACTGTTCAGATGTATGACTGTCTTTTTTGGATATGGCTCAGTACATTTTGTTCATAGAGCTTCAGTGTCCCTTTTTTATGGTACATCTTGTCATACAGCACTGTCACTGATGGTACTGTACAGTATTGTACATTATGGCTCCACACGTAGGAGTTATGCAAATAAAGCGAAGTGGTCAAGCTGGAGTTGCCCCCGGACCTTTCTTTGTCCTGAATATTGTAATGTGCATGCAGTATACAGTTCCTTGTTAATGACCAACTCATCTAACAATCTCATCACAGGTGTGGGGACAGTTGTTAAAGGAAGAGCAAGTACAGGCCTGAGAGACTGCAATGAAGCAGTTCATCGAGCTGACCCCTCAGAGGCAGTGGGATTAGGAGAAGAGAGGGCAAGTTTAAACTTTCCTCTGCATAGTTATGGTTTTACAACAATGAATCCACATGCTGTGTGTGCAATTATATAAAGCAAATAAATAAATACATGAGTGCTCACTGTCCCGCAGGCATGCCATGCCGCCAAGGCTGTCTGAGATTCAACCTGAGGCTCTGTGGCTCCAGAGCCTTGCAGAGGAGGGGCAGCTGTGGATCTGTTGGCCTCCAAGCCCAGCCCAAGGCCCAGCTTCTTGTTTCTGGCCTGGGTCTGCACTCAGAGGTGGGCAGGAGTCTCTGCGAGGCACCGCTGCTCACCTGCCTGGGGTTGCCAGGCGGCCCCTCCTGCCCTCCCCTGAGTGGTAGTTTTCAGATGCTCCGCATACCTCTTGTGACAGCTGGAGTGCTGTTTCCATGGCTACTCTTACTCAAGGGTCCTTCTGGCACCTGTCTGAACTGAATGGCGCAGTTTTCAGATCCTAGGCAGAACAGGTGTGTTTGCCACAAGGTGCCGACTTGCCTGCAGACCCGGCACGCTCTGTGCTCAGTGTCTGAGTCTTGTGTCAGAGTTACTGTCTCCTTCGCGAGGCTTTTGCCCAACATGTCCGTCCCTGGGTCAGCAAATCCCTGTGGAGGTACAGAAGCAGAGGCCACTAGGAGGGGCAGGAGCATGACTCAGCCAGCCCGAGGGGATCAGCTGAGAGGACCTGAACCACACTCCTGCCTCCTGCTCCTGCCCCTGGAACTTGCCCTCTGCATGTTACACACACACACACACACACACACACACACACACACCATCTGAAACACCTAGAAGGACAAAATGAGCAATGAGGGTCTTTGAGATGGCTTTCTGGGCCTCACTGTGGATGTGAACCTGAAGCCCTTTCCTCTCCACATCTGTAATTCCCTGTGTCTTTCTGCATGTGCCAAGGCAAGGACTTGAGAGAACTGGCAGTCTCCTAATTTAGTGAGAGCTCCCTGGGGCACTGGGGTGTTGGTGGACTCTATCAGAAGGAAGACTGAAGGGCATTTAAAGGGTGACAGCCATAGTTATCTGCACAAGTAGATCGAAGGAAACATGAGCAATTTCCTGAAGAGATGAGAAGATTGCAAAAGGGATGGATGTCTCTAGCCAAGTGAGATATAACAGATGAGGATTTAATGGCACACAATATAATTATCTTACTGGAATGACACTGGCTACTTTAACACTAAGTCCTGAAATGCCAGTGGCCAACACAACTGAACTCTTTCATTTCTTGTACCAGTTCAATGTAGGGGGCTTTTCTTCAGATGATTTAAGGACTCAGGCCGCTTCCGCCTTGTAGCTTGCTTTCTTTACTGATGAGCAGACCCAGGAAGGGAAGGGTACCTGCTACCTGGAGGCCCAGTGACACCTGATTTGGTCACATGGCCGCCCTCACTGCAAAGGCCAGGGTGTGTGGATGTGGCCCCGCAGCCATTTCTAGCAATGTTCACTTGTGACAGACAGAGGGAGCTTGCATTCTGGTGGATAGCAAGCTGCTTTTCCATGTATGATGATGATAATAATAAATCAGATTCATGTTGTATTGGTGTTATAACAAGTGACTACAAAATTAATGGCTTGAAACAGCACATGTTTATTGCCTTACAGTTCTGAAAGCTAGAAATCCAGGATGAGTCCTGCCAGGCAAAATCAAAATGCAGGCAGGCCTGGGTTCTTTTTGTGGTGCAAGGATAGGAGCCGTGTTCTCGCATTTCTGAGCATCTAGTGGCCACTGGCCCTTCTTGGTTGGTGGCATAGCTTCCTTTATGACCCCTTCTGGGGACATCTCTTTCCTCCCTCCTCCTTCCACCAGTAAGAACCCTGTGCTCGCACTGGCTTTGTGCAGATAACCCGGGGTAAGCCTCCCACCCACAGGTCACGGCATTAGCAACTTAACTCCACTTATACACCTTAGCCTCCCTTGCCTCATAACCAATGATGTTAGTCAGCTTCTCATTGCTGGGGGCAAATAGCCAAGAAAATCAGCTCAAAAGAGAGGAGGCCCACTTTGGCTCATGGTCTCAGAGGTGCAGTCCATGGCAAGCCAGTTCAGGGCAAGAACGTCATAGTGGAAGAATGTGGAGAGAAAGCTGCTCATCACGCTAGACAGGAAGGAGAGAGAGGAACAGAGAGGGAGGTGGGAAGTGGGAAGGGTGGGGGTGGGGGTGAGACAGGACTCCTTTCAAAGCCCCTGTGATCCCTGATGCCTTGCTGGGCCCACTTCCTAAGCCCACTCAGCAAGGACCTTCAGGTGAGTGAATCCACTTGACACAGACACAGCTCCCTCCACAGGGCCCTTCCTTCAAGTGCACTTACCTGGAAACTAATTCTTTGGTGGATTAATCCACCCAACAAAGTTAGAGGCCCTGGATCCATTCAGTCGCTCAAATCCTGTTGGATGGCAACAAGCCTTAGCAGCATGAGGCTTCCAGTGACACCTGGGGTCTCAACCATGGCCGCTATGTACTCAGAGGTTCTGGCGGTCAGGCAGAACACGCTATCCTATAGTAACCCAAAGACTAGTCATATGACATTAAATAGCTTCTGGGTACAAGAAGCATTGCTAGAATAACTTTTTCAATATTTACAATGACCCAATAGAGTAGGCAGTTCTATCGTCATGGGGCTGCAGTGGTAACAGCAGTCAGGCCCAGCCCTGTGGGACTATGAAACATCTGCTTTGCCCTAGAACGTCTACCTTTTCTCGATCAAATTTCTAATCTCTTAATTTTCTGCATTAATGCTTGACTCATGCCTATTTGACAAGAGAGATTACACAGCTTGCCTTCTAAAATATATTTAAAATTTCAAATGGGTGAAAAGCAAGCAAGGGTAATATTTTATGGAAGGTGAGAATCTCGCTCCAGATCAAACTTCGGTGTCGCGGCCCCGCTGTGGTCCCTCTGGCTCCCAGGGGAGTATTGGGCAGCTGGCAGGCAGGCCAAGGCCGTGCCTTGGAGCGGAACGTCAGGCTGTTTAGGAAACTGAGCTCCAGGGCCCGGCGAACACTCGGTCTGAGCTGGAGATGGTTCTGCCTCTGCTTCCTCAGGGACAAGCAAAGCGCTAGAATGGGAGGTAGAATGCGGAGCGAGGTGGGGCCTTAAGGGTCAGGTCCGCTGTCTTTTCACAGACAAGGAAGCCCACGCACAGAGCAAAGAGGACAGCCCGGGCCTGCGCTCGGGGTCGGCGCTGAGCGTCCGCGCCGGCCCAGCGCAGCCCAGCCCGAGCCTTGCCTTCACAGCCATGGCACCTCCTGGTCTGTGCCACCCGTGAAGCATCATGTGCTCGTGCATTGGCAGAGGTTGGGAGAACGCAAGCACGTGCTCTGGGTCGCAGCCCAGTGGCTGGCGCGGGCTTTCCCTGCACGCCTTTGCTCCTGCGGCTCCCTTCCTGGGCTGGGCTCCACCGCCGCAATGCGCACGGTAACACCGCGGTTTCCATCAAACCCAACCTCGGCTCTGGGGGAGGGTTACAGAGACAGGCAGGGCGCGGTCTCGGGCGCCGTCCGGCCCTTTATGTTACTCTCGGGAGAGCAGCTTTTAAAGCACACGCTCTGTGTCAATAAGAGGGAGACCGGGGTGGTGAGAGGAGGGACCTAGGAGAATGGGAGGCGGAGCTGCCGGCCGGCCGTTGGTGGTGCTGGTCAGGCAGCCCGCCCGCGCAGATGCGCGGAAGCAAGGAAGAAAGCGAGCCAGGAGCTGCGGGCCGCACCCCTGTCCCGAGGCGGGCCGGCGCCCACAACCCCCGCACCTGCCCGCACCCGCCCGCATCCGCCCATGGCTGGGGCAGCAGCGCCTTTCAAAACTAAAAATTAAATCTCAAGTGCTGCGCCAATCGACTCCTAATCGATTATCCCGAGTGTTTGTGCTGCGGCGAATGTGATTTCTTCCAGGGGCCCTGAAGAGTAGTGCTTAATTATTCATCATGAAATTTAATTTCAGGGCTTGTAATCACTTAACCGTTTAAGATGGAATTTGTCACTGAAACATGTGGGGAGGAAATGGAGAATTATTTAACACAGACTCATCCCACTTCAAGATCAGTTTAAAATTGGATGCGTTTCGAGATTTCACCACGGCAATCACACAAGGGCCACGTCAACTAACCTCCTACATGCTTTCTGCTAATTTGGTTGATTTAGGTCATTCTGTACCATGAATTGGAAAGGATATTGCAGATTAAGGGAGCGAGAGCTGAGCGCTTCAGTCTCTCCCAGGAGGCCGCTCGGTGGAAACACAATTTGCGGAGTCGGAGCCCCTCCTTGGGAAGCTGAGGAGCCGGGTGCTGGCAAACGAGGTCTGGGGCAGCAGAGAGAGACCTTCGCTGTTTTCTTAAACTCACACACGAAGTGGTTCAATTTCGTCTGCACCTCAGTTAAGAGCTAGTAAGATGCTTTTGAAGTTGATGCTTTCAGAGATGGCCGAGAAAGGCCTCCGACTCCGAACCCCGTCTTGGCGTGGGGTGAGACCGCTCGATGCCTGGCAGGGGCACAGCTGGGCCAAGGGGCAAAAGACTATCCCAAATGCTATTCACAGCAGATCCAGGGCATTTTCTATCTGCAAGGAAACAGACCACATGGCAACACTCTCTAGGGGTAAGGAACAAAGCCTGCTAAATCCCCCCAAAGCTGGCGTTTGTGTATGTACCAATTCCAAAAGTTCCTTTTTAAAAAATCTAACCCGAGGAGATACAGCATTAAGATACTCCACAATGTCACCCTCCAGTTCTCTCTGTCCCAGCACCAGGCCAGCTGTGCCCGTGCTGGATGGGGAGCCCGGGAGGCATGTGCTGTCTCCGGCAGGCTGAGAGCTCCAGGCACTCTTCAGCACTGAAGCTTGTCTGCTGATCCACCCAGCACCTGACGGACAAGGATGGTGGTGAGGAGACTGCTCGGGTGTTGTCGCTGGGCTTGTCAGCACAGACGTGTGATGCATGTGTCAGGCACGAGTGTGCTCAGTCCACGCCTCCTGTCTCTGGGCTCCCCCATCACCCACTGACGGGCGAGAGGCCGAGTTTGGTGTCCTTGGACAGTAATTCCAGTGATCACATTCTAGATGAAATAGTGGAAAGTGATATAATTAAGCCATTTCTCCAAAATTTTAATCCTGACTCATAGGTGCTCCATTTCATTCCTAAAGTTATGGGAGATATTCAAGTTTTAAGATATAGTTTTTAGGGTTGGGGAGTTAGCTCGGTGGTCTAAATGCCAGCCTGCCAGGCACAAGGATCTGGGCTTCACCCCCGGTACTGCATGCAGTAATGGCCCTGCACTGTGCCTGCCACTAAAATTGGGCAAGATGGCGCATACCTGCAACCCTAGCACTAGAGAGGTTCAGACAGGAGGATCCTGAGTCCAAGCTGTGTAGTGAGACCCTGTACTTAATAAATAAATATTTTTTCAAGCAAACAAAAGATATAGTCTGTAATAGCAAAGGCTTAGAACTTTGGTGGGGCAGCACCTAAACATACATGGATTGGATACTAAGATAACCATTGAAGACAATGAAATCAAGTAGTGACAAAGGAGGGTGACTAGTGGGGTTGCCAAAGGATTTCAAAGAACTGAGATATCTACAGATAGGTGATGGAGGGAGAGATGATAGATAATAGATAGATACATAGATAGTTGATGATAAAGAGAACTGAGATATCTAGAGATTTATAGATGATAGATAGTTGATAGATGATAGATATTACATATTAATTTTTTAATGATCAGCATGAGATAAAGTTCAAGAAAGATTATCTTATTTATTTGGTACTGGGGATTGACCTCAGGACCTTGCCCTTGCTGGGTAGGTGCTTATGCCACTTGGCTATACTGCTTAGCTATATTCCCAGCCCAAGAAAGAATATTTTAGATGAGGTCAGAACATAAGGAATGACAAAAGAGAAAAGAGCATGCCATGTAGCAAAAGCAGCTGTCCCAGGTTGGAGAGTGTCTCTTGGGGAACAACTTGTGTAGGATGAGTGACAGCATAGCTGGGATGGAGGAATTCACGCAGGCGAGGCGCTGTGGCATGAGCCTTGGATCGACAACTGGCCTTCGCAGAAAGTGTCCAAGACGCAGGAGACAGCATAAACCTGGAGTAGTGGAGAGGCCTTGTGTGGAGACGCCGGAGGAGGAAGAGCTCTCCGCAAAGTGCAGCTCGACAAGTCGTGGCGCCATGAAGACAGTGCAAAGGAAGAAAAAATAACAGCTACACTGAAAGTTACCGTAGCTGCTTACCTTGTAGAAAAGGATTTTTGACGTTGGAACAAGTGACCCAGAAAATTTAAAAGATCAAACTTGAATAATAAAAAAATTAAAAGGGAGTCAATTCAATTTCAAAACTCAGTAACACACTGTCACCTTTTTTTTTGGTACCAGAAATCAAGCTCGTGATCTTGTGCTTGCCAGACAGACGCTGCGCTGCTGAGCCTTGTCCCTCACAGATGGTCTGCACGCATGTGTCAGCGAGGGCGTCGCCAGCTACAGGTGACGTGCGGGCCACAGATGCTGAGAGGAGAGAGGAGCAGAGGTGTGCAGGACAGCGTCTCTGACCCAGCGCACCAAAAGCGCTATGGGACAGCGCAGGGTACGCGCGTCAGCCTGTGTGCGGCGGCGCTTTCTTCGGTTCCGTGTTCTCTGAGGTGCCCCTCCAGGCCGTGCTGAAGTCCGCAAGTGCTTCATGACGAGTTACAGCTAAGCACCTCGTCATTAGGGCTTTCTAATGGGTAAAAGCTAAAACAGGACATAGTGTTTTTCTAGAAAACATTCTTACCCTCATCTTACTTGGTTTTAAATGTTTTTATTTTATTTCAACTTTAGTAAGTGTAAGTGATTTATAGAAAATTGTCTTCAAGAAAAATTGTTCTTTTTTTTCTTTTCAGTCCTTTAATTAGTCTATTTTCTTATATACTTGGCCTTTTTTTTTTCCTAATGTGGAATAAGATGCTATTGAATTTTGTTCTTCCATAGATAATATTTCTTATGTATATGCTTTAATGATTTTTTCTTTACAATAAGTTTTGTAAAATTTCATTTTTGTGTATCTTGGTATGATTTTATTCAAATTTCTTGTGCAAAAGATTAATTATTCTTGGAAATGTGGTGTTATAAGTTCAACTAAATTCAGAAATTTTAAATCTTTAAATATTTATTGCTTACCCCTTTCTACTTTGAGAATTTTAATTATATGAATATAACTTTCTTGATTTTGACACACAGTTATCTATTATCTGACTGATTTGTAAATTCTTTCTTCATTTTTTATTTTGGACAATTTTTATTGCTATATTCATTTAAGTTTGTAAATAATTTATTTACAATGTGAAATCTATTATTAATCTCATGCTATGTATTCATTTCAGAAATATTTCTGTAAAATTCACTCTGTCTACAAAAAAAGAAATTGTTTTTGGGCTCTACAAAAAAAATACCTGCTACCTCATCTGAAATTGACATCAGAAGTCCCAGAAAGACATCAGAAACCCAGACGGCGGCGCGTGCTCTCTTTGGCCAGCGCGCCGTCATTACCCAAGCCCTGTAGACAGACCTAGGTTTCTGCTCGCTGGCAAGGATTAGTACCAAGGAGTGGCAGCCCATGACACTCTTCAAATATGACACTCTGCTATCTGTATAAAATCAGATTTTCTCCCTATTATAAAGGTAATTTTATTCATTTGGAAAACACAGAAATAAATAGAAAACAGAAAATTGTTGTGAGCCTACATGCAGCAGAGCCACGTGGCCTGCTCCGTGGTTGGGTCTGGATGTAAGCCGGCGTCGCACTTGACAGTCGACTCTAACCTCATTCTTCCCCTTGATGCCGTAAACATCAGCCATGGATGTGTGGTAGCGCTCCGGCCACGACTGCATAGTGTTCCTGCATCGTTAAGTCCCCTTTGTTAGTTAGAAACTTTGACAATTCTTTATTGTACATGGTACTGCAATAGCATCTTTATACAAAAATGGTGCATTTCTCTTTCTTAGAGACGACTTGCCGATATTGGGATGGCAACATCAAGGAGCATTTGTGTGGGACTTTTAGTGGACTTTTCCAAATTGGCTTTCTAATATCAATAAAGATACAGCTTCATTTATGGTCAACATCTTCTGGCCATCCTTTTGGGACTGTTCCGTGGCATGCGGTTTTTAATCTGCTTCATAACGGTGTCCTCTGAAGTGACCACCTTAGGAAATTCCTTCTCCTGGGGTCTGCACACATGCTGCCCATCGCTGTGTTGGGAGCCAGGGGCTTACAGTGCGGGGTGCTATGGAAGAGACAGCGAAGGCCGTGTCACCCAGGATGGGGCATGGTTAATGACGGCAGAACTGAAGAATTACTCTGTGGCTATACCCATCGAGTCAGAGGCTTTCCTCCTATCACTCAAGAGACACCACTTTATTCTCTTTCCTTCGCTTAGATGTATACTCTTTCCGGGTTTTGGCTGGATTATACAGCCCTGCCATCATCACGTAAGGACGTAACTTCCTCAGAGCTCAGAGCTCAACCTTTTTCTGCTATTTTCCTACTGGGCAACCCTTCTGAGACGCACAAGGTTTAGTATCTTTAGCTCACATGCATCTCGTAGCCTGAGCATATGCAGGAAAATCCCTCTTTCTTCTTAGTTAACTGACACAATATTGGTATCAGTAGATCTGAGGAAAGCATTCTTCTACCAGCAGGAGACTTCACTTTGAGACAGCCAGAAAGCAGGCATCACTTCTGTTCCAACATCGATACTGAAAATGCTGGGGAAACACTAGGACAGAAAATTGAGATGAAATAATTTCATGGATGGACAGGAATAGGGCATGGACAGGAAGGACATTTGCAGCTTTTATCCTCTGGTGCCATTTCTCAGGTTTTCTGCCTATTCTGAGTGCCAAGGGATGGTCAGCAGTGCTACGTGGTAAGCGTGAGCCTCACTCGACGGAGGCTGCATGCACCGAGTTAGGATCTGTGCTCACTGAGCTCTACTGCTCTCCACACTCAAGTGTGCACAGTTAGAGGAATTAGCCCCAGGGCTGTTGTGCAAGGGCTTCATGGGCCTGTCTCACAGAACCGTCGTGAGCAACCCCCAAGGGGGGTCTGAAAGGGCAGGAGCTGGGCAAATACAGACACACGCCTCTGACAAGGGATCATCTTTTGAAGCAAATCCCTAGCATCCACGTGGTTCCCTAGAAACATGGAGACAGTTCTGACCTGTAGGAATGCGTTGGTCTTATTGCGAATGGTTCTACCTGGGTGACACAGCGGCAGGAATGAGAAAGATAGACGAGAAGACAAAAGCTGGGCTAGGTGGTCGCCGGTCTGCCTGATGGGCAAGACTCTTGCACTAGCACAGTGAAACCTACATTTATTTATCCTTTTGCAAAGCTAGTAGCACGTGACACAAGGTTGCCTAGTGACTAGCACCTGACATTAGCCAGTCAGGAAGCTCATCTCAGGACTGAGGTCGCTTGTTTGCTTTAGGCGCCGGGGCCTAGTCCCGCCTACACACCTCTGACTGATTTTCCAGCTTCCGCGGCTCCCTACCCTGACCTAATTTTATCCCCCTAATGTTATTAGCATTATAAGTCAGAGCCTGTCCTGATTCTTTAAACAAGATTTCTCACAAGCTTCATGGAGGCAAGGAAAAGAAATGCAGCCTGGACCACTGCAAAGATATATTTTTACCTATTGAATAGACAGCTAATTATAACGATCAGAGGCAATAATTAACCGCTCAACATCACTGTGCCTGCATTATTTAATGCACACATTTATGTGAGTCTTACTATGAGCACGACACCAAGCCAGGACTCATTTCATAGTAAATAAGTTAGGCACAAGGACTTGTGAGATTTCATAGTTTATTACAATGAATCTTCCTAATGGCCGGGTGAGGCTGCTTGCTTCAGCTTGCTTTGGGAAGGGCTCTTTGGAAATTAGGCTGGTTGACAGAAGAGGGTGAAGTGAGCAGGAAAGAAGGATGGTCCTGGCCTATGACATGCGCAGTCCCAGTGGGTGCTGGGAGGACCATCTCAGCCTGCTTTACCCAAGACAAGGCTGGGGAATTTTGGGCTTCCATCTCTGTTTGGTTGAAGAAGTGAATCAGGGTGGGTTGAGTCCCTTATACCTCAGCCACACCACATACAGCTTGGCCCACCAAGGACATGGCTTCACACATGGTGCAGCAGAAAGTCCAGGACAGAATGTCAGAGCTGTACAGCCCCAGATGCTGGAAGGATCCACCACAGGGAGCCGCCCGATGGAGCAACAGCTGGTAGAGAGAGGTGGTCGGAGGCTGTGTAAGCCCTTGTGGCTCGCTCCTTATGCTGCTGGATTCCCTTCCTTGCAGACTCACAAGGACTGCAAAGAAGCTGCCGTGGGGGAGTACTCTGGACATAGCCGCTTCCTAAGGCTGCTGAAGAATTACAGTGGAGGGCCTCTGAACGACAGAATGTACTCTCACTCTTCTGAGGCTGGAAATCAGGAATCCAGGTGTTGACAGGGCCATCTCCCTTGGAGGTCTCTAAAGGAGGGCCCCACCCCGCCCCTTGGACCTGCTGGGAGGCCCAGGTATTCCTCGGCTGGTCAGGATCCCTCCATCTGTTTCACATCTTTACGCGACAACCTTCTCTCTGTCTTCACAGGGCACTCCCTGTGCACATGTCTCTGCCTCTGTGTCCACATTTCTCTCGCCCACTAGAGACACGGGCATATTGGAGCCAGGGCCAATCCATCCCATTTTAATGAATTACCTCTGGAAATGCACTATGTGCAAGGCCACACCCTGCAGTTCTGCAGACCAGGGCTTACACATGCGTTCTGGTGGACACAGATCAGTCCATAAAGGTTAGTGGAAAAATGCAGACATCCCACGCTGCAGGTAGCCCTGATGCTGCAGCTGTCATCTAGTGTCTCCTTTCCCTCCCGCTAGTGCTGGTTTTCCCTCTTACTCACCCAACAGCCAGTGCATGTGAGTCACTCGCCTGCGTAGAGCTGTGCTCGCTCTGCAGCTGTGAGCGCAGTTACTCACTGTAGCTATAGCTGGACGTGAGACTCGTCAAAGGTGCCCTGGTAACTTCCCACCGTCGGAAGTAAGCGCTTTTGCTGCTCTCTCTGCCTCGCGGCAGGTGGAGCCTCTCACGGTGGCCACGGTAGCTGCCTCCACCAGGATGCCGGGCCGTTCCTCGCCTCCTGTTTATTGACCAAGATACACTAACTGCTTGCGTGATCTGGTGCAAATGTGCTGTGTACCGCAGTAGAAGCATTCGCCCCTCTTGCCTCCCGACCTCTTCCCACATCTCTTAGGAAGCAGAGCCCAGAATTTCAGGAAGCCACGGCACAAGAATGATTATATTCTGCATTGCTATTGTGAATTCTCCAGCTCTATTTTCCCTTGAGTTCCCAGGCCAGCGGCCTTTGTCCCCTGGGAACCCAGTGCGCCCCACTGCCCGCATTCCATAGGCACGTGTGCCACGCCACAGCCAGGGATCAGCCCTTCGCAACACCTCCACCAGCCTCTGGCCTTCCAGGTCATCTGAACATCTGTCTGCCTGCCGCTTCCTGGCCTTGTGGTCTTGTTTCTCACTGTCCCCTTCCTTCACTGCAGAATGGAGTCAGATCAAAGTCACATCATGCAGGATTCCCTGGGGACAGAGGGCGTGCTCTGTGAGTCAGAACCAGGCAGAGAGAGGGTAGGGGACGAATCTACATCTGGAACATTGCGGCTCTTAGGAGCAATGCCTGTCCCTCCAGGACAGGAATAGGGAGGCCCTGCATGGCCTGCTTCTCTCTGGCGGGAAGGCAGAGCTGGTTCTGCAGTCCTGGCTCTCTAGCCCGGGCTCAGCAGTGCACAACTCTACAGCTCTGCAAGCTATCGAGTGGGCGCACAGAGGAGAGAGGAGAGATGACAGATTCAAATGCCGAGGATGTCCGGTACAGAAGGAAATATGTGGGTTCAGCTTTGGACACTCTGGGAGGGCCCTGAGGCTTCTCAGGGGCGTGCTGTCTGGGGTCCCATGATGCCACACTCCTCCCTGGGGGGCCTGTAGCTTGGAACTCAGTCATAGTTCAACGAAGCAGAGCTTGAGCCCTAGAGCACTTTCTCCAAACTTGTGCCTGGGAACCCTGAGGCCAGGCATCTAGAGATCCACAGCACACTGTCTGTTCTCACCTTCTTTCTCCTACTTCTTTCCTTTCTTTGTCTTCCTCCTCCTACTGATGCATTTCATCTTAAATTAAGCTTGCGGTGTGGATGGAAAGTGCCCACTGCTCCTGAATGCTGTTTCATAAATATTGTAGGGCGGGAGAGCCTCACAGCTACTCCTTGTGAATTCTGAATTTTGACTTTGAAATCACTTCTGAAGCGAGACTTTTAGGCATGGTTATTGTGTATTGAGAAAGCTCTCCACCTGCACACGTCCTGAAGTCTGACCTTCGCTTCCGAACAGCCCTTCTGGGTGACGCCATCTCGCAGTCTCAGCTCCACCCGCTCTACCTGCTCTCACCAAAAGCAGCCAAAGCCGAGCCTGCTGTCATTTGTCACGGTCCCACATGCACAGTTTTTAATTAAGCATAATTAAAATTGGTTCCTGTCATATTCTATATTCCCATCCAATATGTTATATGCTCCTCGTTCCTATTACAGAGATACCATTTTAATAAAAACGGGCTTTGTCCCTTTTTTATGCTATGATGATTTTATAACTTTTAAGCCCATTGTTATGAGCTGCTGGCTCCGATGGTTAAGCCCTCCGTGTGCTGCCGCAGCACAGTTCAGTGGAGGTAAAGCGAGCGATGTCCCGACCTGCCGGCCCTGAGGAAGAGGCCGGGATCACAGTGCGGGACTGGCCCCTACAGGACTGGATTGAGCAAAACTCACTACTTCTGCTGTGCCTTCAGAGTGCAGGGTGGATTTGTGGGGTGCACCTGGGAGACTGCAGGCCGTGGAAACCGCCCCCCCAAAGCAGCCCCACCTCGGCAGGCCCCTGAGAAAGGGGAAAACTGGAAGCAAACAGTCCCATTCTCGCAGGCTTGCTCCTCCCTGCGTATGGAAGCCGCCTTTGAGCAGACTTTAAGGCCAGCTCTCAGCAACATGCAGAGGACAGATCCGTGGGTGCCTGGACGGGCGCCTGGGTGCTGGGGTGGCTCTGGTCCAACGGCCAGTGAGGCTTCTCAGCTGGGTACCGTGCTGCAGGTCGCCTGCCCCACTCCCCTGGGAGCACACACGCACACACCACACACACACACTTGCCAGGGCCTCCTGCGTGTGTGCTGTGGTGTTAGAAGCATGGGAATCATGAATTTAAAGAATTCTGTTACAGTGGGAAGGATCACCGGCAGAGAGATCTCCTCAAGACAAGCTGGGTGCCTTCTTAATTAAAATCACTTGTTACTTATACAGGTATCAGTGGCTCTCAATTTTGCTTCATATTAAATTCTGCCAGGGACTTATAAACCTCATGTTGGCTGGGCACGGTAGTACACACCTGCAGTCTCCGCTGCTGGGAGGCTGAGGCAGGAGGACCTGAAGGCAGCCTTGGCAACTCGGTGCACTCCTGTCTCAGAATGAAATTCAAAATGCACCGGGGAATGGAAACCAGGACTAGTGCAGGAGATTCTGGGCTCTGGGCTTAACCTCCAGAACAGAACTGCAGAACAGAAAACCAGAAACAAAAAACAATAGCAAACACAAAAGCAGCCTCGTGAGCCCAGGATATTGTGCTGAGTCATGCAGTCCTACTTTCGGAGGAGTACTTGGCTGAGAAACAGGGCTGCTTACGATCCCTGTTAGTGGAACGAATAGGCGCTCCCTGACACTGCTCCTTTTCCAACTGTGCTTTTAGGCTAAGCCAATTGGTTAAATGTGTACCTAATACACAAATTATGTGCATCTAAGTAGGATTCCATCTTTATAGCTTAATATGTTTGCATATGAAGGGCCGGGAAGATAGCTCAGCAGCGTAAGCCCCTGCCTTAAAACAGAAGCCAGACTACCTCTGATTCAATCCGCTAGGTAGTATTCAATCAACCTGACACAGAAGACTTACAGACTTACTAATTAATTTTTGCTTTTATCATGTGACAGTTGAACAGGATGCAAAATTATGTCTGTTTGCCAATTAATATTTTATTTCTGTGCTCCCCACCAGAGAGGAAAATGAGGGGGTAGAGGAACCCCAGGAGCCCTTTACTCTGGGGCCAGGGGACCTCAGGCCAGGGAGGTGGGAAGGCGGATGCGCCTAACAGTCAGTAGTATGTGTTCTTCAGTCTGTCAGGATCTGCACAGAAGACTAAGTAAAAAAGAAGTAATTGTCTGTGACAAGTTAATCTTAAGAGACAAAGTTGGAAAACTGAAGCCTGAAGCTTTTTTAATATAAGTTGTTTTGCTAAAAACAGAAGTCTTCTCTCTACCACTTCCCTAGTCCGATCATGCTGACCATCCTGTGACTGTCATGTCAGTACTGAAGGAGGATACTTTGTTTGGGTCAAGTGTCCTTAACTTTAATGAGTTCTAAATCTTCTGAGTGTATACCATACAGTTTTGTGTTCACATCCATGATGAATTTGCTTGGATTAAGAAGTCACTATTTTCCATAGGTTCTCATGGAACTCTCTGGCCCAAACAGATGAGGCTTGTCTACATGGTGAGCAGAGGTCCTCGTACTGATGGGCTGGGCCACAGATTCTTACTTAAATGTAAGCTCGTGATGATTAAATTTGCATTTCCCTTACACGCGGCCACATTTAGGAATAACTTGAGTAGGTGTGATGAATTTATTACACTATCAGAAAACCAGCAAAAAAGTGAACAGTTTGCTCTCGTCTTTCCTTTAACTTAACTGCAGCAGAGAAATGCTGAGTGAAGCAGTGTATGCTGCCCTGAGGATAAGCTGAATTACAAAACCCTGCGGCCTCCCTTCCGGAGAAGGTGCTCTACCCTGGTGACAGGAAGAAAACATCCCTGCGCCCAGGCAGTGACACCATTGGAAGAGCACTGGGAACAGGCCGAGGAAGAGCCGCGAGCTCATGCAGCAGCCTTTTCCGTCCTTTCCCCTCCCCGCTTTTGTCTCCTTTCGTGGGTTACAGCTGTGTTCTTTCTACAGCTGAGCAATTGTGTAGCGCTGTTAATTTTAATTTAACCTGTGAATCATGGTGATTACAGGATCTAGAGCCCAGGCATGCTAATTAAGCCCTCTTTGTATGAATTCTAAGAGTGGAGAGCAGCTTCCGGGGTCTATCAGAGGGTCAGGTTTTGTGAGCCATGGCTCCACGGGCAGTGAGGACATTATGTCGAAATTTATCTTCTGTTATCAGCTTTTCACAATGTTCCTGTCCTTGGAAGGCTTTTCAGAATCAGCAACTGAGGCGGAGCAAAAAATACCTGCAGGCCTTGCTGTAGTGCCTTTTGAAGGACACGAGGCTGTGTGCAGCCCACATGCCAGAGTGCATCTGTTCAGAGCCCTCGCTCGCGGGTGTCAGAGCTCCGGGGCAGCCAGCAGCGTGGCCAGCGCGCGCGAGCTCCTCAAGGCATGCAGAAGACCAAGTCTCCCGCAAGGGCAGGCAGCGCTCTCACTCGATTTACTTCTCCTGCAGTAGGTTTTTTTTTTTTTTTTTTTTTTCCTGACTAAAAAAGAGACTGCTGTACAGAGATGAGCTATGTGAATCCTAAATTATCTCTCTGTTTAGAGATGCTTGATGCCTTACAGGCTTTAACCTCTTTTTTAATATTACCTCTCCCCGCCCTACACACAAACGCCCACACCTGTGCTGCACCTACAGGAAGACCGAGCAATCAATATGTGTTATTCACTTGCTAAGTATTTCAATCAACAACACGAACATCCATCACACAAACATCCATCACACAAACACTTGGAGGATAAGACCAAAGAATCTTCCAGTGATGCAGGATTATTTATCATGGGGCTTTCACAAAATAGACATCCACTTCCTTACAGTTGGCAAATCTGGTGCCAGAGCATTTCAGGGGCAAGTACACTAAGAAAAAGGGAACAGAAAGAGGAGCCTCTTACGTCTTTCCACTTATTAGCCAAATATTTTAATTTATGTGAAAGTGTACACTTATTCAGAGGATGAAATATTTATGTTCCTTTTAACTCTGACTCGAATTTACATAGTACTGAGAGTTGGTTTTCCCTGTGTAACCATCCATGGCTCTGCCCCTACTAGTTGGCACCACTAACATGATTTCTAAGAGACTCTAGAAAGTCTTCAGGGTTTGTAATAAAGATGCTCAATCTAATTCCAAATAATATTGGGCATTTGATGTACAAATACTTACACTATATATACTATATATAATACGGGCTATGCATTACAATTGTACAAGTACCTTATCTGAGTGTAGCTTCAATTCTTCTCTTCTACCCACAATATTTATCTGTTACTTTTCCTTTGGAACATTGGCAAACTGAATTCCATGGATCAACAGGAAGCTGCAATCTATTTTGCTAATAAAGTTTTATTGGCATACTTCTCATCAGTCCATTCACATAGTAATACTAGCTGCTTCAAGACTGCAATGGTAGGCATGACTGGTTGCACCAGGTACCATAGGACAAAGCCTGGAATAATTACTATCAACTCTTTACAAAAAGCTGTGTTCATTTTATTTAGGTAGCCACTTACTTTTTGGATGATTTAAAGCAAGAGGAAAATATCTCCTGCAAATCCCTACTGTAGCCATTTCTAGAGCTCTCACTTTTGTACGTGTGTGACTAGACCCAGCCTGTCCTGTGTGGTATTGGACCGTGTTCTTCTATATGAACAACTCCTGCAGTGCTTTGCATGGCGCCGATCTGCTGGTATTGAACTTTCTTAGCTTCATTTACCTGAAAATATTTACAGTCACTGTCACAGAATTGTGGGCTTATAGTTTTTTGTTGGTATCTTGGCACATTCAATGTCAAGCCACGATGATCTGGTTGCATAATTCCTAACATGAAGTTTACAGTGTTTCTCACATTACCCTTCATATAATGTCTTTGTGCCCCCTCTCATTACTTTGAAGATTTTACTCTAGCTTTCATTTTTAGTGTTTTTAATTATATATGGTGTGTTTGTACAATTTAATGTGTGTTATACTTGCAGTTCTCTGAGCTTTCTAGAAGTTCCTTAGTTTCTGGAAAATTCTACAACATGTCTCTAGGTATTTCTTCTGCCCAAAAGTTTCTTTTCTACTTTGGAATTCCAACTGCAAGTGTATCAGACTTTAATTGTGCCCCATAATTGTTGAATGCTTTTTCTACTACCTCCTCCGTTCCTGGTGGCTGTCATAAATGCATTTTTTCTCTTTTATCGTATTTTTCTGCTTCTAGAATCTCCATGATTTTTTCCTGTATTTTAGGGAAGGGTCTACAGGGTGTTCAGGATCTCACTGCTAGATCGAACTCGTAGTAATTCTCCTGTTTTCAGCCTCCCAAGTGCTGGGATTCCAGGCACACCACCACATCCTGTCTTATCGCCGTCTCAGGGACCCTGGGGGCGGCCGGCACGGTAGGCCGGGGGATCGAACCGGGCCCATGAGCCTGCTTGCAGGCGCTTCAATCTGCTGAGCTGTTTGGCCGGTCCTCCACGAATTTTTTTTTAATATGCACCCTTTCCTTGCTAAAGTGATCGTCTGTGTGGGCACGCGGTCGCCCTTTCCCGGGCACCTCTCACGGAGTACTCCAAGTCACATGCCTCTGACAGTCCCGCCGTCTGATCGAGTCTGGCTCTTGCCATTGCCTTGTTTTCCAGCGGCAGCTTCGCGCTCTTCTCCTGTCTACTGCGCACTTAATTTTGTTCAGAGCTGCGCGTCCTGCGTGGGTCAGTGGCTGGAGCTCGGCACAGCTCCCTTTTGCAGACCCTGAGTGCTTTCTCGGCGCCTGAACTGGGTCGGGGTTCTGGAATCTGCATGGCTCCTTCCCGGCACTTCAGCTTCGGTTTCCTCCCAGATTTCTTGGATCAGCATAGGCTTGAGCCGGGCGAGGTTTTCCTGCGTGCACCGCCCCGTTCCGTTTCTCTTCCTGTGTTCGTTCCCGCGACAGGAGGCCTTAGACTTCTGCCCACCGTTCCCCCATCTGCTATTGTCAGACCCTTGAGGTTTGTTTCCTGCGGGGTGCAAGCCGGGGGATTCTCTTCTGCGCTGATCCCGCCCTCCTCCTGCTCCAGCCGGGGCTCCCTGAATCTCGGGGAGAGGTTTGCTCGGTGACCCGGTTCTCCGCAGAACAGTGAGGGACTTCAGTGGCCCAGGCTCAGGCCCGCTTCTCCCCCTCCCCGAGGGCAGGGCTCTTTCTTTTCCGTGGCTCAGGTTTGCTCTGCAGAGTGAGGCTGCGTGGATCTCCTGTTCTTGCCACAACTTTTAATGAGCCTCCAGGGCAGCTCCAAGGTCGCTGTGAACTCAACTCACGAAGACTCTCAAAGCCTCTGCGCGCTTGTAGTCTTGTAGATTTGAGCAATTTAGCGTTTAGCAGCTTCTGAAATCTCTAGCTGAGCTCCGTTTGCCCCTGTGCCTGGTTTGTGTCTCTTTTTCCTTCTATGCTGTGCTGCAGCTGAGTGGGCGTCCGTGGCCACCTCTGCCACAGCTTCGGGGCCTGCAGGTGACTGTGCTGTCAGCAGCCCCAGCGCTCTGAGGTCCGCGGAGACCAACGGTGGCATGCGGTTCTGCTGGTTCTGTCCTGGGGAAGGGACGCCTCCGTGCAGTTCCCAGCTTAGGTGATAGATGCGTGCTTGTCTCACCTGTCTTGGCAGGGTGAAGATGCCCCCTCCGCGGCAGCTTGGAAGCGTCTCCTTCACGTTGCTTCAGCTTTCTCTCCCCTCCTTGCTCAACCAGTCCTCCTAGAGCCCTGTAGACACAGGCCCGACCCTGCCTTGTCGCGTTACTTTCTTGATACACTGCATTTCCTTAAAATCTTGTTCTACACTCACGGGCTCCTTCCTTCCTTCTTTCTTTTTTTTCTTCTTGTCTCTGTCTGTCTGTCTGTCTCTCTCTTTCCCCTCTCTTTCTCTCTCTTTCTCTCTCTCTCTCTTTCTTTCTTTCTTTCTTTCTTTCTTTCTTTCTTTCTTTCTTTCTTTCTTTCTTTCCTCTTTCCTTTTGGTGCCAGGGGTCAAACTCAGGACCTCCATGGGCATTTTTAATCTTTTTCTCCCCATTTTCTTTTGAGTCTTAAATACTTTAAATGCCCAGGGGGTGTTTTATTTTGTTTTCTGTCCCTTTTTCTCAGTGTCTGGATCTCATTTTATGATGTGTAAACTTTTCCAGTCTCTATGAGAATACAACTTTTCTTTATGCAACTAATTTGAAGACAAGATTATACAATATAACAACCATTGTGAAATTTCTATTATTTTGTTTAGTGAAATTCTCTATCATTTCTATTTTTTGCTCTTTTGTATTCTCTTTTAAAAAATAAATAAATAAAAAATTAAAAAAACAAATTTTGTTAGTTAAGTGTAGATATTTGCTTTTAAGGAAAAAGAAGAAGGAGAAGAAGAAGAAGAAGAAGAAGAAGAAGAAGAAGAAGAAGAAGAAGAAGAAGAAGAAGAAGAAGAAGAAGAAACCAGATGTTGTAGTCTGTTCTACCTATCTTTCTCCTGTGTTCTAAAAATTTTCTTGGCATATCTGTTGGGGACTGGTGGCTTTTTTACTGAAGAGGAGGCAGCAGGCGCCTGGGCTCCGCCTGCAAGGGGAGCAATCCCATCCCCTCTCTTTTTAGGCTAGCGGGCACACCCAGCTCCAGGTCCCAGGCCTCATCAACACCAGAATGCAGCCACATCTGGTGGAGGGGTTGACACCAGCAAAGCTTCCTTCATGCCCGAGAAGCGTTCTAGTTTGTTTAAAACAAGGACGATTATGTATACCTATCTCCACCTACCAACATTTTGTTCACGGTGGGAGATGGTCCACGCCGCTGCTGCTGCACAAGGCCTTGCATGATTGAGTTTCACCCAAACACTAGAAAAGCAGAAGAGATTGCTGAATAATCTCTGAGTGTTCTTCTGGGATTTATGCTTTATTGACTGTGCTGTTTTGTAATTTTATAGAGACAAAGGTTAACTCAGAGATTAAAGCGACCCCACAAACGCTTGCCACAGTGACCAGTTTGCCATTTATCAGCATTCCTTAAGGATACAAATTTGCATAATGCTGGAACTGTTAAATGATTTAGGAATACTAAACATATTTTTGCTTATTAAAGATGCAAATAATTTCTGTGCAGTAAATCAAACAACCTTAAAGAGTATAAATTATGTCCTGATGGATACTAGCCAGCTTTCCAGCTGTCCTAACATTCATTCCTACTTGTCGTTAACTCCTTTTGTGTAACCTCATTGATTATTTATGGCATTAAATTTTTAAAATGTGTTCATTTTGCTCCGATGACAGCACACTCTCGCCTTTCTGGATCTGTTCTTTACCAGCTGTTAGAGGCTCATCAGCCATGGGCCACCTGGTGGAAGTCCACTTGGGTAAAATAGGATCCATAACTTTGCCCAGACGTGGCGCAGCTCGAGGAGCTCAGGCGGACTGCGTGGGGATGGGGTGGGCTTCTGAGGAAGAACAAAGGGAAGCCTCAGTGTGGGCTGCTGGCTCTTTTAAAGCAGGATTAGAGGACGAGGGATTAGGTCTTCGCTCTGTGCCCTCGTGGGGTGAGGAAGGCTTAGCACTTCAGAGTCCTTAGGAATAAATGCAGCTTGCAAACTGTGGTGACAAGAAAGCAGCAATCGCCCAGAGAAGAGCCGTGAAGGCATTTCATGTAGGCTGTGGGGTCCTGGGGAGAGTAGCGCTTCCTGGTGACCCTGGCAGCTGGGGCTTTGTTTGCAGAGCCCAGGGACAAGCGACAGGTGCCCCTTTCTTCGTTACTTCACACTGATCTTCCTCTTTTGGTCCTCGATAGATCTTTGCTCCCTCACAGCACAAGAATGTCGAAGGTGGACATAGCAGCAAACGCAGCATCGCTCTCTTCTCCTGGCCTTCTTCGAAAGATTCCATTTGTAAATCTGGAGCAAGGCACAGCAAGCATTGTTTTGTAAAGAGCCAGAGAGTGAACACTTAGGTCTTGACCAACAAACCTAAGTTCTGCCACTGGAACATGAAAGCAACCGAAGGAAACCTAAATACAGAGGGGCAGCGGATTCTAACACAGTTTTGTTGCCAAGAGTCGCTGGATTAAACCTAATCTACTGTGTCCTTTGCTGAGCCAGACCTGCCTCGTCTTCCCCAGCTGGTCAGCTCCATTTTCCTCCAAAGTCCATGCGCCAGTTTTCAGGGCTAGCTTCCTTGCTGACCCATTCTCCCACGCTCATCCCACTGTGACACTTGGGATGGAGGTGACTCTGGGGCTCGCTTTGTCATCTTGGAGCTGGCATCAGCGTATTTTCATGAGGAGACTCCACACAATTATGGCCACCATGACTATTTTTACCTCCACCAGCCATTGTTAAAGGTACGAATCCACCAAGTGTTGGAGTTGTTACATAATTGATATTATATAATAAAACTATTATATATAGTTCTCTGTGTAAAACAGCTTTATTTACAAGAAAACCTACGGGCAAACTGAAGGAGGGTAATAGAGGAGAGGAATCAAACCATAACATTAATGAGACGCTGGTAGTGTTAAAGGCGGATAACAGCTTGCAAAAGTGTTCTGATTCTGAAAAATAACTCACTTATTTTGATGAAAGGGAAAAAACATCTAATTTAAATATTTGCTCCACTCCAAATTCCCACCACTCCTCCTACTCAGCTTCTCCTGTGAGACAGATGTGGGGTCCCAAGTCCCGATAAATGCATGCATATTTTTACTACTGGCCTGTTAAATCTCTAAAATGTGGCACTTTCTGCCAACTCTAGATTCAAGAGTAGCACTGGGACCTGCGCTCCAGAGGGGACTCGGCCACGACGGCCCGCAACCTGATTCCCTGACGCCAGCCAGAGGAGGCGCGGCGTTTTCAGAGCTGGCTGCGACCAGGTTCACTCAGCCCGCGGGACGCGCAGTCTCACCCAGAGACCCAGCGCCCCGAGGAGGTGTAGGGGAGCGCGGCGCACTGCGGGCTGCTTCCGGCCACCCGTGCCCTTCCGCCTGTGAACGCCACGTGGGTGCAAGGCCCGTGGGGCACCAGGAGGGACAGCGGCGCTCACCGGCTGCTGCGACGAGCTGCCAGCTGTGAAGTCACCACCCAGTCGGCGCGCTCCTCGCAAACCTGGGAGAAAGCGAGACGTGGGAAGCTGGACAAGGGTTCTGGCTGGTGTTCCCATCTGGTGGAGAGAAGTGGACAAAGGAAGGCGGGGTTCACAGGAAAAGATCTCCTCAAGTCAGCCCCCCAAGAATAAAGAAACAGGTGACACTGTGACATGAATGCTACTGGCCTGTTAATGCTCCCTAGTCCTCTCTGTCTGTCTGTCTGTCTGTCTGTCTCTCTCTCTCTGTCTCTCTGTCTCTCTGTCTCTCTCTCTCTGTCTCTCTCTCTCTCTCTGTCTCTCTCTGTCTCTGTCTCTCTCTGTCTGTCTGTCTCTCTCTGTCTCTCTCTCTCTCTCTCTCTCTCTCTCTGTTTCTCTCAAAACATGCAGAAGATTTCTGAAAGGACAGGTATTTTAAGTAAACAACTGCGTCCCTGAAGGGTTAGGACTGCCACAAATCAGTCACCAATGTGCAGATCTCAGTAGCACGAACTTTAAAAGCTCATTTCTTCAGAACCAGTAAGTGGCAGTGCAGGCCACACGACAACGCAGTCACCTCCCTTCTTCAGTAGCCTGGGCACAGGGACGGGGCAGGGGCTCGCGCGTCACAGAGGACTCGCGGGCAGGAGCAGGCACGGGAATCACCTCGCCTAAGAAGAGTGGACAAGTAGCCGCTTCAAGTACAACTGAAAATGAAGCGTCTGACGCCTGTGACAGCAGCGGCACTGCGAGGAGGCTGAGTGTCGGCGCGCGCCTGAGACCTGAGCTCGCCACACGCGCGCCTTCGTGAGGGCACATGGAGCGTCCCACGGTTGCGCCACATCACACAGCGTATGCAGCACAAACGCTCACCCAGACTCCTTCCAGGCTTAAAAGTGTGTGTGTGTGTGGGGGGGGGGTGGAAGGGCCCGTGACTGAGCTCAGGGGCCTAAGTGCCTGCAGGCAAGCGCAAGGTCCTGAATTTGATTCCCAGTACAAAAAACAAACCACAAGAGAGTGAAAAACTTGAAAGCCCTGGATCCAACTGTGACTAACGTTGTAGAGGAAAAGCAAGCGAGGTGTTCCTTCCTCCTTTGCAGAAGGTGACGTACACTTCCACCCACAGCAAAGCTGACACGAAGCCACCACCCTGCCCGCGCGAAGGCCCACACCATGCCACTCTGCTGGATACTCTCAGGAGGCAAGGATTATCCGCTGAATTTGAAAAGGTGTGCTCCAAGATAGTCGTCACAATCAGCAGTAAAATCAGAGTATGTCCGTAGGAAGTGAACACTAGTCACACGTTTATCTGCCTCTGTCACTAATGACTCAGGAAGGGTGCTGGAAACCGGTGAAGGGGACCCGAGGGCTCAGCTGGACAGGACAGGACAGTCCCGCAAGGGCTCACTCTTGTTTGTTTCTCGATTCTGTTCCCTGCAGGACAACTCTAAATTCAGGCTTCAGCTCAGCAAAATCCCTCCACAGAACAACCCGCGGCTGTGTGGTGGGACCGCGCGCGTGTGTCACCGCTTTCCACGGCGTACGGTAGAGGCATCTAGCGTGCAGCCCTGCTCAGGAGCCGCCGACTCTCCCTGAGACGCCGGTCTTCTCAATGCCTTTTGCACCTCCTACGCTTAGACGTAGGGCCTGTTGATTGTCCCACGCTAGCCCCCGTCGCCCTGGCCATCACTTCATTTCTATCCCCTTTGGACAACAAAGCACTCTCTGGGTTAGGGTCCCGCTGGGTGGGTCCTCCTCGACCCCCTTCACACT
>NW_004524724.1:2347933-2355777 GCF_000260255.1 Octodon degus
TCTTGCCATTGCCTTGTTTTCCAGCGGCAGCTTCGCGCTCTTCTCCTGTCTACTGCGCACTTAATTTTGTTCAGAGCTGCGCGTCCCGCGTGGGTCAGTGGCTGGAGCTCGGCACAGCTCCCTTTTGCAGACCCTGAGTGCTTTCTCGGCGCCTGAACTGGGTCGGGGTTCTGGAATCTGCATGGCTCCTTCCCGGCACTTCAGCTTCGGTTTCCTCCCAGATTTCTTGGATCAGCATAGGCTTGAGCCGGGCGAGGTTTTCCTGCGTGCACCGCCCCGTTCCGTTTCTCTTCCTGTGTTCGTTCCCGCGACAGGAGGCCTTAGACTTCTGCCCACCGTTCCCCCATCTGCTATTGTCAGACCCTTGAGGTTTGTTTCCTGCGGGGTGCAAGCCGGGGGATTCTCTTCTGCGCTGATCCCGCCCTCCTCCTGCTCCAGCCGGGGCTCCCTGAATCTCGGGGAGAGGTTTGCTCGGTGACCCGGTTCTCCGCAGAACAGTGAGGGACTTCAGTGGCCCAGGCTCAGGCCCGCTTCTCCCCCTCCCCGAGGGCAGGGCTCTTTCTTTTCCGTGGCTCAGGTTTGCTCTGCAGAGTGAGGCTGCGTGGATCTCCTGTTCTTGCCACAACTTTTAATGAGCCTCCAGGGCAGCTCCAAGGTCGCTGTGAACTCAACTCACGAAGACTCTCAAAGCCTCTGCGCGCTTGTAGTCTTGTAGATTTGAGCAATTTAGCGTTTAGCAGCTTCTGAAATCTCTAGCTGAGCTCCGTTTGCCCCTGTGCCTGGTTTGTGTCTCTTTTTCCTTCTATGCTGTGCTGCAGCTGAGTGGGCGTCCGTGGCCACCTCTGCCACAGCTTCGGGGCCTGCAGGTGACTGTGCTGTCAGCAGCCCCAGCGCTCTGAGGTCCGCGGAGACCAACGGTGGCATGCGGTTCTGCTGGTTCTGTCCTGGGGAAGGGACGCCTCCGTGCAGTTCCCAGCTTAGGTGATAGATGCGTGCTTGTCTCACCTGTCTTGGCAGGGTGAAGATGCCCCCTCCGCGGCAGCTTGGAAGCGTCTCCTTCACGTTGCTTCAGCTTTCTCTCCCCTCCTTGCTCAACCAGTCCTCCTAGAGCCCTGTAGACACAGGCCCGACCCTGCCTTGTCGCGTTACTTTCTTGATACACTGCATTTCCTTAAAATCTTGTTCTACACTCACGGGCTCCTTCCTTCCTTCTTTCTTTTTTTTCTTCTTGTCTCTGTCTGTCTGTCTGTCTCTCTCTTTCCCCTCTCTTTCTCTCTCTTTCTCTCTCTCTCTCTTTCTTTCTTTCTTTCTTTCTTTCTTTCTTTCTTTCTTTCTTTCTTTCTTTCTTTCCTCTTTCCTTTTGGTGCCAGGGGTCAAACTCAGGACCTCCATGGGCATTTTTAATCTTTTTCTCCCCATTTTCTTTTGAGTCTTAAATACTTTAAATGCCCAGGGGGTGTTTTATTTTGTTTTCTGTCCCTTTTTCTCAGTGTCTGGATCTCATTTTATGATGTGTAAACTTTTCCAGTCTCTATGAGAATACAACTTTTCTTTATGCAACTAATTTGAAGACAAGATTATACAATATAACAACCATTGTGAAATTTCTATTATTTTGTTTAGTGAAATTCTCTATCATTTCTATTTTTTGCTCTTTTGTATTCTCTTTTAAAAAATAAATAAATAAAAAATTAAAAAAACAAATTTTGTTAGTTAAGTGTAGATATTTGCTTTTAAGGAAAAAGAAGAAGGAGAAGAAGAAGAAGAAGAAGAAGAAGAAGAAGAAGAAGAAGAAGAAGAAGAAGAAGAAGAAGAAGAAGAAGAAACCAGATGTTGTAGTCTGTTCTACCTATCTTTCTCCTGTGTTCTAAAAATTTTCTTGGCATATCTGTTGGGGACTGGTGGCTTTTTTACTGAAGAGGAGGCAGCAGGCGCCTGGGCTCCGCCTGCAAGGGGAGCAATCCCATCCCCTCTCTTTTTAGGCTAGCGGGCACACCCAGCTCCAGGTCCCAGGCCTCATCAACACCAGAATGCAGCCACATCTGGTGGAGGGGTTGACACCAGCAAAGCTTCCT
The DNA here is from genome assembly GCF_000260255.1 of Octodon degus. Classification (NCBI taxonomy): domain Eukaryota; kingdom Metazoa; phylum Chordata; class Mammalia; order Rodentia; family Octodontidae; genus Octodon; species Octodon degus. Next base: position 2,350,009 of record NW_004524724.1, read on the forward strand.
TCATGCCCGAGAAGCGTTCTAGTTTGTTTAAAACAAGGACGATTATGTATACCTATCTCCACCTACCAACATTTTGTTCACGGTGGGAGATGGTCCACGCCGCTGCTGCTGCACAAGGCCTTGCATGATTGAGTTTCACCCAAACACTAGAAAAGCAGAAGAGATTGCTGAATAATCTCTGAGTGTTCTTCTGGGATTTATGCTTTATTGACTGTGCTGTTTTGTAATTTTATAGAGACAAAGGTTAACTCAGAGATTAAAGCGACCCCACAAACGCTTGCCACAGTGACCAGTTTGCCATTTATCAGCATTCCTTAAGGATACAAATTTGCATAATGCTGGAACTGTTAAATGATTTAGGAATACTAAACATATTTTTGCTTATTAAAGATGCAAATAATTTCTGTGCAGTAAATCAAACAACCTTAAAGAGTATAAATTATGTCCTGATGGATACTAGCCAGCTTTCCAGCTGTCCTAACATTCATTCCTACTTGTCGTTAACTCCTTTTGTGTAACCTCATTGATTATTTATGGCATTAAATTTTTAAAATGTGTTCATTTTGCTCCGATGACAGCACACTCTCGCCTTTCTGGATCTGTTCTTTACCAGCTGTTAGAGGCTCATCAGCCATGGGCCACCTGGTGGAAGTCCACTTGGGTAAAATAGGATCCATAACTTTGCCCAGACGTGGCGCAGCTCGAGGAGCTCAGGCGGACTGCGTGGGGATGGGGTGGGCTTCTGAGGAAGAACAAAGGGAAGCCTCAGTGTGGGCTGCTGGCTCTTTTAAAGCAGGATTAGAGGACAAGGGATTAGGTCTTCGCTCTGTGCCCTCGTGGGGTGAGGAAGGTTTAGCACTTCAGAGTCCTCAGGAATAAATGCAGCTTGCAAACTGTGGTGACAAGAAAGCAGCAATCGCCCAGAGAAGAGCCGTGAAGGCATTTCACGTGGGCTGTGGGGTCCTGGGGAGAGTAGCGCTTCCTGGTGACCCTGGCAGCTGGGGCTTTGTTTGCAGAGCCCAGGGACAAGCGACAGGTGCCCCTTTCTTTGTTACTTCACACTGATCTTCCTCTTTTGGTCCTCGATAGATCTTTGCTCCCTCACAGCACAAGAATGGCGAAGGTGGACATAGCAGCAAACGCAGCATCGCTCTCTTCTCCTGGCCTTCTTCGAAAGATTCCATTTGTAAATCTGGAGCAAGGCACAGCAAGCATTGTTTTGTAAAGAGCCAGAGAGTGAACACTTAGGTCTTGACCAACAAACCTAAGTTCTGCCACTGGAACATGAAAGCAACCGAAGGAAACCTAAATACAGAGGGGCAGCGGATTCTAACACAGTTTTGTTGCCAAGAGTCGCTGGATTAAACCTAATCTACTGTGTCCTTTGCTGAGCCAGACCTGCCTCGTCTTCCCCAGCTGGTCAGCTCCATTTTCCTCCAAAGTCCATGCGCCAGTTTTCAGGGCTAGCTTCCTTGCTGACCCATTCTCCCACGCTCATCCCACTGTGACACTTGGGATGGAGGTGACTCTGGGGCTCGCTTTGTCATCTTGGAGCTGGCATCAGCGTATTTTCATGAGGAGACTCCACACAATTATGGCCACCATGACTATTTTTACCTCCACCAGCCATTGTTAAAGGTACGAATCCACCAAGTGTTGGAGTTGTTACATAATTGATATTATATAATAAAACTATTATATATAGTTCTCTGTGTAAAACAGCTTTATTTACAAGAAAACCTACGGGCAAACTGAAGGAGGGTAATAGAGGAGAGGAATCAAACCATAACATTAATGAGACGCTGGTAGTGTTAAAGGCGGATAACAGCTTGCAAAAGTGTTCTGATTCTGAAAAATAACTCACTTATTTTGATGAAAGGGAAAAAACATCTAATTTAAATATTTGCTCCACTCCAAATTCCCACCACTCCTCCTACTCAGCTTCTCCTGTGAGACAGATGTGGGGTCCCAAGTCCCGATAAATGCATGCATATTTTTACTACTGGCCTGTTAAATCTCTAAAATGTGGCACTTTCTGCCAACTCTAGATTCAAGAGTAGCACTGGGACCTGCGCTCCAGAGGGGACTCGGCCACGACGGCCCGCAACCTGATTCCCTGACGCCAGCCAGAGGAGGCGCGGCGTTTTCAGAGCTGGCTGCGACCAGGTTCACTCAGCCCGCGGGACGCGCAGTCTCACCCAGAGACCCAGCGCCCCGAGGAGGTGTAGGGGAGCGCGGCGCACTGCGGGCTGCTTCCGGCCACCCGTGCCCTTCCGCCTGTGAACGCCACGTGGGTGCAAGGCCCGTGGGGCACCAGGAGGGACAGCGGCGCTCACCGGCTGCTGCGACGAGCTGCCAGCTGTGAAGTCACCACCCAGTCGGCGCGCTCCTCGCAAACCTGGGAGAAAGCGAGACGTGGGAAGCTGGACAAGGGTTCTGGCTGGTGTTCCCATCTGGTGGAGAGAAGTGGACAAAGGAAGGCGGGGTTCACAGGAAAAGATCTCCTCAAGTCAGCCCCCCAAGAATAAAGAAACAGGTGACACTGTGACATGAATGCTACTGGCCTGTTAATGCTCCCTAGTCCTCTCTGTCTGTCTGTCTGTCTGTCTGTCTCTCTCTCTCTGTCTCTCTGTCTCTCTGTCTCTCTCTCTCTGTCTCTCTCTCTCTCTCTGTCTCTCTCTGTCTCTGTCTCTCTCTGTCTGTCTGTCTCTCTCTGTCTCTCTCTCTCTCTCTCTCTCTCTCTCTGTTTCTCTCAAAACATGCAGAAGATTTCTGAAAGGACAGGTATTTTAAGTAAACAACTGCGTCCCTGAAGGGTTAGGACTGCCACAAATCAGTCACCAATGTGCAGATCTCAGTAGCACGAACTTTAAAAGCTCATTTCTTCAGAACCAGTAAGTGGCAGTGCAGGCCACACGACAACGCAGTCACCTCCCTTCTTCAGTAGCCTGGGCACAGGGACGGGGCAGGGGCTCGCGCGTCACAGAGGACTCGCGGGCAGGAGCAGGCACGGGAATCACCTCGCCTAAGAAGAGTGGACAAGTAGCCGCTTCAAGTACAACTGAAAATGAAGCGTCTGACGCCTGTGACAGCAGCGGCACTGCGAGGAGGCTGAGTGTCGGCGCGCGCCTGAGACCTGAGCTCGCCACACGCGCGCCTTCGTGAGGGCACATGGAGCGTCCCACGGTTGCGCCACATCACACAGCGTATGCAGCACAAACGCTCACCCAGACTCCTTCCAGGCTTAAAAGTGTGTGTGTGTGTGGGGGGGGGGTGGAAGGGCCCGTGACTGAGCTCAGGGGCCTAAGTGCCTGCAGGCAAGCGCAAGGTCCTGAATTTGATTCCCAGTACAAAAAACAAACCACAAGAGAGTGAAAAACTTGAAAGCCCTGGATCCAACTGTGACTAACGTTGTAGAGGAAAAGCAAGCGAGGTGTTCCTTCCTCCTTTGCAGAAGGTGACGTACACTTCCACCCACAGCAAAGCTGACACGAAGCCACCACCCTGCCCGCGCGAAGGCCCACACCATGCCACTCTGCTGGATACTCTCAGGAGGCAAGGATTATCCGCTGAATTTGAAAAGGTGTGCTCCAAGATAGTCGTCACAATCAGCAGTAAAATCAGAGTATGTCCGTAGGAAGTGAACACTAGTCACACGTTTATCTGCCTCTGTCACTAATGACTCAGGAAGGGTGCTGGAAACCGGTGAAGGGGACCCGAGGGCTCAGCTGGACAGGACAGGACAGTCCCGCAAGGGCTCACTCTTGTTTGTTTCTCGATTCTGTTCCCTGCAGGACAACTCTAAATTCAGGCTTCAGCTCAGCAAAATCCCTCCACAGAACAACCCGCGGCTGTGTGGTGGGACCGCGCGCGTGTGTCACCGCTTTCCACGGCGTACGGTAGAGGCATCTAGCGTGCAGCCCTGCTCAGGAGCCGCCGACTCTCCCTGAGACGCCGGTCTTCTCAATGCCTTTTGCACCTCCTACGCTTAGACGTAGGGCCTGTTGATTGTCCCACGCTAGCCCCCGTCGCCCTGGCCATCACTTCATTTCTATCCCCTTTGGACAACAAAGCACTCTCTGGGTTAGGGTCCCGCTGGGTGGGTCCTCCTCGACCCCCTTCACACTGCATGTGAGTTCCTTCCTGCAGTGTTTTGCTGCTCTCGGGACCTTTCAGCTTCACTCTGAGGGCAGCTGACTCCTGCTAAGGCACACAGAGAATGAGTGAGTCACCTCAGATCTGCTTCTACCAAGCTAAAGGGAGAGCAGTTGCTCCTGATTTGTGGTAAGTGAAAAGCAGAGAGACGAACAAGCTAGAGGCTGCTACATATTTATTCTTCCCTTTTTAAGGGACAGCAGTGACATGTAAAAGAGTATCCCAAGCTCCTTGCAGGGCCCAAATTCTTTGTCCCTACCTTTGATAGCGTGGCACAGTGTGCCCCGAGGACCGTGCAGGGCCTTGGTCCACTGGCCGTGCCACAGGGGTCAAGTCGCTCACCCGCCCTGACAGGAAAGTGTGAGAAGTGGGAAGTTGTACGCACTACAACCGCTGCTCACAGATGCCGTGTTGTAAGAAGAGCAGCAACGGCAGCGTGTTGGCCTTTCCGCACCTGGTCTGCGCAGTCACTCCGTGCCTTGACTCCCGGCCAGAAACTAATTAAGGGCTAAAAAGTTCACTTGCTACTTTGAGCACTCCAGTGCTATTTTCATCCAAGAGCATTTCATTGTTGTTTACTTTTCTGAAAAAGTTACATCAGTGGAGAGCCTGGCGTATCGATAACAGCATGTCTCAGAAGGTAACAGAGTTTGATGTGAATGTTAGCTGTTTTTTCACAATTCCACAAGAAATGATATTAGATTTTGCATATTTGAATTTCATTCATAAGAGAATTTCTATAGAGAAAACTGAAAGTAGTTGGAAGAAACATTTAACATAATGAGAAATCCTTTGAAAACGTATTAATTTGAGCTCTAAAATTAGGAAATACAAAGACAAAATCTCATTGCTTTCAACTGTATCTCATTCAATCTCCGTTCACTTCAAAAACTGAATGAGGCGGGTAGCACTTTGCTAATTCTGAGCTGTGTGTCGGGCTCTTTCTGCAGGTGCCCTGGGCAGGGGTAAGCTAATGGAGATGTCTTTCTGAGTGATTAGAAAGATTCAGTTTGGCCACAGTGTCTGCTGCATTCATGTGAGGAGCCCAGAGACAGGACAGGAGGAGGGGGCGGTAGGCAGTGCTTCCCTGAGCAGGCTGTGTCCTGGGAGGCAGTCACCATCCACGCACAGTCCCCTGAGAGACTGGACGGAACACCTGCCACTGTCCGCTGCGAGAAAGGACGCTGGAGTAGTTACCCACCCTGCTGCCCCACATTCTTCAGGGATTTCCACAGGCGTTGATCCTCTTGAGCATCCAGCCTGTCCTGAGGAAGGACACCTCGGAAGCCAGAGGATACTCTTAGGCAGGGACGCAGAAAGCCTGCGGCCTGAGAGGCCAACCCTCGCTGTTGGAAGAGACAGGAACCCAGACTGCTCCTTCAGGCCCCTGTGGTGGCATAGAACATAGGGAACTTCTCTTAGAAGAAAGAGCCAGACGTATGCTCTTGAATTGCCGCAATGAGTCTGCAGCCCTGAGGCAGGACCGCCCCTTTTCCTGCACAAATGGTATGATTTGCAGCTCCGGGGAGATGGCATTGGAGAGGGGTGAGTAGAAATAAGAACGCCACTGGAGCCCAGGAGGGCCATCAGAAGTTGTGCTCTTAAATGTCCCCA
>NW_004524724.1:2356667-2358099 GCF_000260255.1 Octodon degus
GTCCATTTCCTTGAGCAGTCTTCTGTGTCCCAGTGAGATTACGGAGGATGATTTCCCCAGAAGATGGTCAAGTTCTGCAGGTACTGGGGGCAAGGGAAGGGAAGACTGGGGGGATCGCACAGAACACAGCAATGGGTATGACTTTTGTTTTGCTCTAGTGTTGATATTTCTTTGAGGAAATGCATTCAATGTGCCTTAGATTTTTTCTCTTTATTTATTAAACAGAATAAAAATAGTAAAAAAAAGATAGAAATGATACAGAATTTCATTAAACAAAGTGATAGAAATTTACAATATGCAATGTATTAATTATTGAAACTGCCCTACTAATCAGTTTTGAAACTGTCTCATTGCTATTTGTTTCTCAATAAAATTATTTTTAAAAAAGTGATAGCAATTCAACCATGGTTGTTATATTCCATATTGTTATTTCCAAATTAGTTATTCAGATTACCAGATGTAAGCATGCAAACTTGGTCAAAAATCAGTTATAAAAAATAAAAATGAGAGAGAGAAAAAATTAAGCATCAGCTGCTCCCTTCAACAGACCAGCAGAAATAAGCAGTAAAATTACCCAAGCCATCCCGTGTATGTACATATGTATTTCCTTCTTCCTTTCTTCTTTCTTTTCCTCTTTCCCTCATCCCGGCTGTTCCTTCCCTTTGTCCAGTTTCTTTTCCTCTCACAGCATCTGTTGCGCCTTTCAGATTTTATTTACTCTTCCAGGTTCTTCAACTAGGGAGCCAATGCGATGTCTGCAGTGTAGATCTGACTTCTTTCCCTCAGGAGTAGGATCTCCAGCTGCCGAATATACATTGTTGCCAGTTAGTATATTTTATTGGATGAACATTTCTCGTTACCTTGAACTATATATGATTGCAACTTGCTCTGGGTGTTAGTGAATCAGGTTATCTTACTGAATCTTTTTTTTAACTTTAATTTAATTTAATTTTAAAGAGTAAAAACAAAAACAAAAGCAAAACCAAATAGCAAAAACAAACACAGAAACAGAGTAACATACAGTTTAACAGTTAATCTCAGATTAACAGATACAGGTTTGCATGATAGGACAAATAATTGAACATTAATGCTTGCTTTCAATAAACCATAATTTTTTCTTGACCTTTTTACTTTTTTATTTTTTAATTTATTTTAAAGATACTATAGGGGCTGGGGAGATGGCTCAGGAAAATAAACACTTCCCTGACAAGCAAAAGGGCCTGAGTTCAATCCCCTGTTCCACCAAAAAAAAAAAAAAAAGATACTATAATAAAGATGAATAAGACATTAGAAATGGTACACATTTAAAAGAACAAGATGAGAGGTAATCAACCGTGGTCTTTGTATTGCACATTGCTGTCTTCAATGTAGTTGCTCAGACTTACTGAATCTTTTTATTGTATCTTTATTTTCTGTTTCTCTCAAAGTGGGG
>NW_004524724.1:2359344-2360460 GCF_000260255.1 Octodon degus
GGCAGGGCCCGGTGCTGATGGCTGATGCTGCCGGGCTCCTCAGCTCCAGGCTTTTCACTTGTCCTTTTAAGCCCCTACATGTTGTTTATTTGGTTTATCATCAAAGACAAATTTTTGGGCAGAAATAACAATACCTTTCCATTCTCCCTCTACATAAATGACTTGGTCTTAAAAACATTTTATAAGTTTTTAGCAATTATTTTATTCAAGGTCTTCGATAACCTGAAGCTGGCTTCTTGCCATACTGTTGTATTCCAAAAGAAGTGGTCATTTTTAAAGTGAATCTTTCCCATTAAAAAAAAAATGTTTTCTGAGCATTAGTGGAGCTTTAAATGTAACTCTGATGGCACAGTGTGATAGAGTAAGCCATTTGAAAAGCCCAGTCAAGTTTGGTAGCATAATAAAGTGTCATAATCTTTTCTGCCATCTGGATTGTAAATGACACCCTAAAATTGCAAGGACAATGGCTTCTAAATATACAATTCAAAGTACTTCCACAGCACCTGCATATGATTAAAGTGGAGGTAGGTCCCACTCACAGGAGTGCTCATCCGGTCGCTGTAACTAGGCTAACACTTACATGTGCTAAGTACATTGCAATATTTGCTGATTAGCCTTTTGATTTACATAGAAATTGAGAGAACGGCAGCTAAATGAAGTTTTAGACCAGAAGTGGAGCCCACATTATTTCCATAGTTACGTATTTTGGCTTTGTCTCAGCCACTTCTGGGTGTGAAAACCATTACAAAATCTAACAACAGCAGCGCAGTAACCTGGCTGCAGGATTCCTCAGGGCCGTGGTGATGTCCCCAACTGCCCATCCAGGCTCGGAGGGGCAGCTTTATTCGATGTGCAACTTGGTAATGTTTTCTTTGACATTAAGAAAATACAGGGAAATATCTTTAACCTCGATCTATTGTGTATCTTATGAGCTGAGGTAAAAGCTGGTTTTCCTCAATTTTTTTCAGCAGAGTGTTGTTCAATCCTAAAAGAACGCCTTATTCAAACAAAATGTCTTTAATGTTAAATGAACTGGAAGTTTATATAAACCTTCAAGGTGAATCAGGAAAAGTTCTCCAAGCAACCTTGTGCTGATGGTCATTAAAGGGTAACTAT
>NW_004524724.1:2360560-2361992 GCF_000260255.1 Octodon degus
CTGCCCATCCAGGCTCGGAGGGGCAGCTTTATTCGATGTGCAACTTGGTAATGTTTTCTTTGACATTAAGAAAATACAGGGAAATATCTTTAACCTCGATCTATTGTGTATCTTATGAGCTGAGGTAAAAGCTGGTTTTCCTCAATTTTTTTCAGCAGAGTGTTGTTCAATCCTAAAAGAACGCCTTATTCAAACAAAATGTCTTTAATGTTAAATGAACTGGAAGTTTATATAAACCTTCAAGGTGAATCAGGAAAAGTTCTCCAAGCAACCTTGTGCTGATGGTCATTAAAGGGTAACTATTCAAAGCCAAGTGAGATGGCCACTAACAATTGAAATTGCTTTTGCCTCTGGAGAGGAAGAGCTAGCTTTGTACCACTTACTGTTGCTTCCCAAGGCCCTGAAAGATTGATGCTAACGCTGAGAGCGAGACTCACGAAGTCGCGGTTTGTAACGCCAGCATTTCCTTTGCGTTAAATATCCTTTATGGAGGCTTTTGGGGGCCTGCCTTTCCCGCACAAATCCTGCTATTATCTATACTTGGAACAAGATTGGACCGATGAGGATCTGGATATGTTGCACGTAGGGAAACAAATGTTAGTTATGTTTTGGGCAGCGGCCTCACATTTCGAGCTTTCTTTTCCACATCTTGCGGATTCATAGAGAACTGCAGTCTCCGCTGCATTTGGTTTACAAATGGAGAAGTAAATATTATTTTCTGTAAAGTGTAGATAAGCTTAATAAAATGGAGGATTTTTTAGGTATCATTTACAAATTACGACATTAAATCTCAAAGATTTTAAATAATTGGCCCCCAAATGACCTAGCTAGATAGAGGCGGGGTTGGAACTGTGCAGTCCCCGGTAAGGAACCCAGTGAAGAGGCTGCTGGGGGACCGTGAGCTGCTGCAGTGGCAGCTGTGGAGGGGGAGGGGAAGGTGGAGGTGTCCACGGGACCAGGATACCCTGCCTGGGTGCAGCACCAGGGCGGGCCACGCCTGTAGCCACAGCGAGAGAGAGCGCTTCTGGAGAATCGCGGGGCCAGACACTGCATGGGTGTGGCGAGGGGCTGGAGGGGCGCCCCCGGGGGGCCCCGAGGTCACCCCTGCTTCCAGAGCAGAGTGGCTGCGGGGTGTAAGGTCTGGCCCCCAGTGCGTCCCAGAGCGAGAGGAGGACAGGCTTCCTGCAGCCTCCTCCCGCTGATCCACGGCGCAGCGATTCTGGGCCAGGTGGTGGCAAAGCACGTGCTCTGCGTCCTCCGGGAAGTGAATCCACGAAGCGCGTCCTGTGGGTTAGGGTTTAGTGGGGACAAGGACAGGTCAGCAAGGGAGAACGTGCTCGAGCGCTCACGTCCAGAGCAAGCGCTCAGGGCAGGGCCTTACCCTAGTACAGGGCATTACAAAAGCTACGCAGGAAGCCACGCCAGAGCAAAT
>NW_004524724.1:2362423-2368390 GCF_000260255.1 Octodon degus
GCACGTGAGTTGGATGATTCTTCTTTCTAAAGTCCCTGAAGCCACTGTAGTCTTGGTTCTCATTACTGTCAGCTGCTAGTCACTAGGCAAGCTTGTGTCATGTGTTACCAACTTTGCAAAGGTATAAATAAACATCCATATTGTTGCTCACGGGGTCATCCGGCCGCCCTGTAGACAAGTCATCACCTAGTGCAGCTCTCGTCTTCTAGTCTGTCTTTCCTCATTCCTGCCGCATTTCTTCCTGGGGAGAACGGGTCATTCTGAGACCTACAGACCCTTGCGTGCAGGCTCTACTGCTGCTTCTTCAGATGCAGTCCTTTTTTCTTTGTCCATTAATTTCAATAAATGTGTGTTTTTATCCTAAATATAGCATTTTTAATTTCTTTGAGTTCCATTTGGCTCCTCAACATTTTCTTTTCTTCTCCCTACCATTTTTTAATATATGGTACACAGTTTCATGGCTATTTTAAAGTTGTATTTTGCTAAGTATAATATCCTTGTCAGCTCCAGAAGATTTTTATTGATTTTTCTCTTTGTCATGCATTATATTTCTTATTTGCAAGACTGGAAATATTTGATTAGATGCCAGATATTGTAATTTTTACGTGATTAGATACTGGATATGTTTGTATTCTAATAAATATTGTTTGGCTTTATTTTGAGATGTAGTCAGCGTACCTGTAAGCTCTTTAACTCTTCTCCTTTCTTGCCCATGAGCACGCATTTCTTCCTGGCCCTGCATTAGTACTGGGCCCTGCTATTTCTTATGCACTCATGGCTTTTACCACGTGTCAGTGAAATCCCATAATCTGGGCCTAGAAGAAGTGCTCCCCATTTCTCTCAGATTTACCTAGGTTTTCTGAGCATGTGTGAGCCTTTTTGGCACTTACCTGTATCCACCCAAAGCATACAGAGATAATTTACACAAAGGACGAGGAGGACACTTGTGTAGTAGAGGCTCGTAGTAGTGTGTGCCGCGACAACTACCTGCCACTGTGAACACTAAGGGTTCAAATAGTTTCTCTTACAGAAATAACTTATGCCTATTATTGGCCAAAAAGTCAAACTATAGAAAGTTGAAACCCCAGATCGCTCAAAACCCTACATTTGTCCCCAGGGAGCAAATGCATTTCTGCACGCTTACATGCTTTGCTAAAGGTGGGCCATAGGAAACGCGCGCGCTGTGAGCAGAGGCAGTCCTAACGTCTGTCATCTGCGTTGATACTTGGAACAATATCAGATCTTAAGAACTTTGTTAACTATATTAGATTTTGTTTCTAGCACCTCAATGTTGAGACTGAGTATTAAAAACAATTATAAAATTTATTTTTTCCAAGAGATTTTAGAAAGGTAAACAGGAGAATAGACATAAGGTGACTTACTGAAATATTTTATTTGCCACATTGCTTCTAAGCTAATTCTTATGGGAAAACCAAGACAAAGCTTTAACTTTTCCTCTTGGATTTCAGTATTGTAAACATTGACAATAAAGAACAGAAGGAAGTGGAATCGTGTAGCAAAATACCTTGAGGACCTTCACCCGTAAGACTTTGACTTGTGAAAAATACAATTAATGAATGTTTCAATCTCTAAATTTGCCAAAAATGTTCTGTAAGCAAGCTCAGAGCGACCTTCCATTCTGATAGTTTCCCGAGTCTTCCCCTCCGTAATTATCCTGCAGCTCTGACCATACGCCACTGTAATGAAGTCTGCCCTTTTTTAGTTGCTCAGTGCTCATTTCCTATTTATATTTTAAAGATGTAACCTGTTTTCATATCACACTAAGCATAACATTGAAAGACAGCAAGACAATAGCTTTATTCGAAAATATCCAATGAAAGGAGAAAAAATAAAACAATGAACCGGGAAGCTGCGGGGCTCTGAATGCAAAGCTTTGCCAGGTGACATTCCAAGCCTAACTTTTATACCTTTCCTCTTCTAGTGATCAGTTGGAATGACAGAAACCGTGAAGTATGGAAACCACTAGCTTCGCTTTTAGACAAGAGAGTAGCTGATCTCACGGAAAGAGTCACAACTCTAAATGTTTGCACTTGCAGCGCAGCGCTGGCGCGCTGGCCCTCGCTGTCACCACAGCTGAGGAGCGCCCGCCTAAGATATGCCACAAGGGTGCCCTTCTCTCTGCAAAACATGTGCTGGCTACTAATGGTGGAGGGATCCCTGGAGAGGCCAGGAGCGAATTTTTCAAGAAGATGAGTAGCTTTCTAATTTCCAAATCCATAGATTTCTGCATCTAGTTAGGATGTAAACAGATATGAAATGCTTTGTGCTTTATATGCCCAATGGGGGAAATGCTGCATAAGTAACCCTATACCTGCAGAAGGACAGCGAGATGGCAGACAGACGTGCAAATATAGATGCGGATATTCATATGCATCTCTGTATTTTATTTAAAGCTTCTGGGAACAAAGATGCCCACAGGCGCTGACCTCAGAGGGGCGAGCTCTTCTGCAGCCACAGTTTGGTAAAGAGGAAGTTTTAAACTTGAGACCAGTGGGAAGTTGAGGTCTGGGTTCTGGGAGGAACAGGCAGAAAACCAGTATCTGCTGAGTGAAAATCATGTGCAATAAGAGGGAGACCGCCAAGCTGGCGACCTGCCTGCGGGCAAGCGTACCAGGTTGTCATCTGGAGGAGGCTGAGGTCCAAAGAAAATACTGTCTGGAAAACAACAAATCTACACCAATTTTGCTGAACAACCAGAGACCTGGGAGAGGGTGAGGAAGATGAAAGACTGCCTGCTGTCCCAGGGCCACTTTTTTGGTACCAGGGGCTTTCAAGGTCTTTGTTTTATCTTCTCACCATGACCCCTAAATCACATGGGCTTGGTCATACCAGCTCATAGAATCGAGACCTCACCGTCCCATACACGCACAGCCTCCTGGTCTTAAAGTCTCCACTGTCTGTTAAGCACAGCAGAGAATCTCCAGATCCCAGAGCTAGCCCCGTTTCCCTGTTCATGGTTTCACAGGGCCAAGCTCACGCAGCTTCGAGTCCTACTCATGCTGGTGTGGTGGGCTCCAAGGCCCACCTGAAGGAAGACACTGACCTCATTTTACAATGTTTAGTGAGATGCTGTAACCAAACCTTGATGTAGTTCAACTTACAATGTAATCAAAATTATCATCCCTGAGCCAGCACAGAAATTGGAGACTTGGCTAAAAACTAAAATTGCCTGGACACCTAGGGCTAAACTGGTGTAGGACCAAAGGTGTAGTCAGCGGCACAGTGCTGCCTGGCAAGTGTGAGGTTGTGAGTTTAAGTCCAGGTACCAGAAACAAGACCTGCAGAAGCCCAAGTGTCCTTGCTGTAGCAGCAAGAGGATCAGTTAGCTTAAGTCAACAGAAATCAAAATTGTAGTGTGGAAAGAAGAGGCTGAGCGGCAATGCGTGTGGCCAGGCACGTACTTCTTGAGCACAATGCAGAAAGCACTAAACATAAACTTAAAAAATAGGTAAGCTAGACATCACCAAAATAAAATTCTTCTGCTAAGAAAATGGGAAGTGCAGCCACAGAATAAGTACAGCCATTTACCTGGCAAAAGCCTCATACCCAAATGTGCACACAACTATATAAAGAAAATAATCCAGTGAAAATGGGCACAAGATCGTTCTCACAAGAAGAAACTCCATGGAAAGTCTGTCGTGACAGGACAGCAAGTAGACATAAGATACCACGTTGGTCATCTGCAGAATCAGTAGTGCAGCCGTGTTGCTGTGCTTCATGCTTGCTGCTGCTGAGTGGAGTCCAGGTGCCCCACCCAGGGTCTGCCGCGCATGAAGCCTGGCCTCCAGGTGGACACTGCTGAGCATTGGTGGCCTTCGGGACGAGGACCCTCATAGGTCCTAGATCACAGGCACTTTGAGGTACTTTGTCTGTCACCCTTGGAGGTCCCAAGAGACATGTTATGGGAAGAGCAAACCCATGAGGCCCAGCAGCTCCCATATGAGATGTGACTTTCCGTGACTTACCAGCCTGCCAGTGTGGTCTTCCATTACATGACACAGCAGCCAAGAACCGAGCCAGGGCAGGCACTGTGTGATAAGCTTCTAAAACACACACTAAACAAAGTCCTCCTTATTTTGTGAGTGTTAGGGGTTTTGGTATAGTAAAGAGACAGGAAAGATAAAAGAGGCCTTTATTGTGGGCTCAGGGAAAACCACAGGAAAGGAGAAACATGGAGCTTCTGAGGGCTTGGCTGGGGAAACAGGCTACATAGGACCAGGATGGAGGTGGAGTTTAGGGGGCAGGTTGCCTGTCATGGCAGACAGTGATTGGGCAGTAGGCGGGAACAAGGAAACGGACATTGTGAAAAGGAAGTAGGAAGTTGTAATTCGATGGGGAGGAAGAAGGCAGAGCACAGCACACGGCCTCCAGTGGCCCGTGCCATATTGGCTTGCCACCATAAAGACTTAGCTGAATTTTGTCAAGGCAGAGAAAACCCATCATTCCTGTCTTTTGGTTATAGGGGGCAATGACTCTCTGAGACTGCTGAGCAGGGGCAGTGTCATGGTGCGGGGAGGGGACAATGGGTACTGCCTATGTGGTAGCTGGTGTTGGGGTTTTTTGGTAGTATGATGAGTTTGTTGGCAGTAGTATGAGTGGTACAAGTAGAGACTAGAAGTGTCCCAGAGTGTGAGACTGAAAAGGGATAAAAGAAGAGGGAGGGAGGAGCTGGCATTGCACTGAGGGTAAGTTTGTGGGACGAGCACTGTAGAAGAGAAGAGACAGAGAAGAGGAGCTTTTGGCGGAGATCTCGCCACATGAGAGGTGTGGAGAGGGTTGGGATCACAGGAGATTATGAGTGAAAAGCGCTGTCTGGCGTTGGCAGGGAGCAGGCCCTGTCTCAAGGGGTCACATAGGTCAGCCACTCCCACTATGGAAACTACAAATCTAATACAGTGACCTGAAAGCTTAGGGAGAACACTGTATGTGACCCCTGTGTCAGCAAGAAAAGTGTCCTACCTGAGATGTCCAGCAACATGCAGGACTCTGACAAAGATACCTCAATGGGACGACCGTGGACCCTGAGCTCTGTGGTTCCCCTTCAGCAACAAGATCTAGCAGGTCAGCTATCGATGGACCTGGCTGCAGAGAGTTCTCCTGTGAGGGCAGTGGGTCGGACAGCTTACCTGCTTTCTGGCGGACAGGGCAGACACATTTCCAGTAGGCTATAAGCTTGTAGATGGGACCAGATCCCAGTGGTGGCCACAGGTCGGGGTAGGCCTGTGCCCAGTGTCCTTTGATGCACTTGAGGCACGGTCCAAGGGGAGCTTGGTGGCATCATTGTTTAGGTTCAACATTACCTTGCCAAGTTCCTGCTTTGATGAGGGTCCAGAGGGTCCCAGCCAAAAGCTGACTCTTGTGTATAGTTAATTTTTTTACTCTGTTTTGAAGACACAAGAAGCCAGATTAAGTAAGTTTCCCTGTGGGGTTTGAAGGTTAAGATCTGTCTTTTAAGCTTTGTAGGAATATTAGGGGAAGATTGCGAATTGCAGTGGGAGTTCAACATTAGTATACTTAGTGGGGAGCAATACATTTAATTATTAGAATTTTATCTGAGCAATAAACATCTTGAAATTAAAGTGTGACTAGAGAACTGCTATTTCTTATCAAGCATGAAGGCTCTGGTAGTTAAATCCCTGTGGAATGTTAAAAGTAGTTATATAGTTTCACGGAGAAAATTTGTCATTAATAGTCATGCATACTAGTGTACCATAACAGTCATGATGAAATCTGTTTTAGCTAAGCATCTCTAAATGCAATGGCACATATTACAGCATACACATCACATAAGATTTGCTAGAAAATTATCATTTGACTGATGATCTTATGTTGACTTGGCATGAACTTTTTTTTTTTACATTTTAAACATTCATCTTTTATTTATTTATTTATTTTTTCCATAATTTTAGTGAGAAACAAATAGCAATGAGACAGTTTCAAATCAAA
>NW_004524724.1:2370549-2371502 GCF_000260255.1 Octodon degus
TGTCATGATTTTTGGCATGAACTTCTTATTACAAATATCGAGCACAAGAGAAAGGCATATGTTCAAATCTGAAAGAAAATATCTGTGATGAGTTAATGTAAAACTAAATGTAAAAAAATTACTCTGTTCAACTTTCTGTGACCCTGCTTCCTTGTAAGACTGCAAGGAGGCTTGGTGTACTGTAGATAAATCATCAATAGACTGAGAGTTCCCAGAATAGACCTACAAAAGAAATCAAAGTAAAGGTCAAAATGTTTCTAACTGTACAGAGTAACTAAGGTGTTGCTAACCAGCTGAAAGCATTGCTGTGGTAGTTAAGACCACGCATATGCACATGTGCATTCAACGGGAGCTAAACCACGTGCCCAGAAAAATGTATGCTAAGTCATGGTCACGCTGTCCCTAAAGGCACTGTTCTGTGATAAATGACAAATGTGTGTGCCAAGCAGCATGTGGTTTCTAGTTTTAAGGCCTCTGTGCTTCTAAGGCTCCTCGCTGTTTGTGCTCTCCTCATGACTGTGGTCAAGTGCTCCTGGGCCTGGTAATAAGAGGCTCATACATTTTAATATTGGATTCTGGTCTGGTTTCTATGTTGAGAACTCAGAACAATATCATTATCATTTTTATATTGTAGAATATTGTACATTTGGAAGGCATGAATACATATAATAACACTGAGCATTCTCCAACTTGCAAGTGCAGTTGTTGGCGGGTAGCTATTGACAAAGCCAATCAGAATTTGAAGTCTAACAGGCTTTTCCCCTTACATTGGCAGTTACCATCCTGGGGCTGAGACAGGCAGAACCCCACAATCTCAGTAATCTGCAACTTTCTTTGATAACAATACAAACATTTTGCTGAAACTTCTTCTGATTCCACCATCAGCACTTTGTTCTTTTCCACTTTAGTAGCTTTTTGCCTTCAATGTCCCTTCTCTCTGAGACGGGCACACC
>NW_004524724.1:2372552-2379353 GCF_000260255.1 Octodon degus
GGCATGTGGAAAGCCAGTTTCACCAGCACAGTTTATTAAAGAGGTTATCTTTCTTCCAGTTAGCCTGTTTGGCTGCTTTATCAAAGATAAGGTGGCTGAGTGTAAAGTGTTTGCTGTTGTGTCTGCATCTTCTAATCTGTTCCGCTGGTCATCAGGTCTGTCTCTATGGCAGCGCCATGCTGATTTTATTTATTTATTTATTTATTTGTTTATTTTTTGAGGAACCAGGGATTGAACTCAGGCCCAGGTGCTTGCCAGGCAAGCACTTATTCTAATGAGCCATCTCCCCAGCCACCATGCTGATTTTATCACAGTAGCTTTATAGTATAATTTCAGGTCAGGGATTGTGATACTGTAAAGGGTTAATAGAGTTTTGTGCCTTAAAAAATTATAAAAACCCCTTGTGCTTCCTGTTATCTGCTCTAAGAAATGTGTTCTCCCTTTTGGCTCAAGGCTGTTTCTTGTCAAGGCAGCAAGCCAACACAAACTCCCTCCCCAACCGTCTCCTGTAACATAGTCAGCTTAAGATGTATCTTATAAAAATATACACTTATTACTAAGCTGTGAAAGACCTTTTAGTTATAAACAGTTTGCAGCTGTGTCACATGAATGCAGTTTCTGTTGTTCTGTACTAGGTAACAAGTCTGCTTACCAAACTGGATGTGATTCTGTTATAAATCCCCCCTTGCTACCTACATTCGGGGCCAATCAGCCTTCTCCTGCGAGAGAAGTGGCTGACGGACCTGAGCTCAGTAAATAAAAGGCTCTATTCAAATTTCTATCTGGCTGATCTGGTTCCTATGCAGAGTTGACCCATAATAATACCTCCTGCCTTTCCTTTGTTTCTCAGGATTGCTTTTGATATGCTGAATCTCTTCTTGTTCCAAATGAATTTGAGGAAAGTTTTCTCTAGCTCTGTGAGGTATACTAATGGTATTTTAATTAGGATGGCATTGAATCTGTATAAGTTTTGGGAGTGTGGCCATTTTCACACTGTTGGTTCTTCTCATGCAGGAGCATGAAATATTTTTCTATATCCTGAAATCCTATTCAATCTCTTTCCTCAAAGTATCATAATTTTTACTGTATAAATGTCTTACATCCTTTGTGAGATTATTTCTAAGTATTTCATCTTTTGGAGGTTATTGTGAAAGGCATGGTTTCCCTAATTTCTCTCTCAGTGTGTTCATTAAACCAAACTACACAGGAAATGCTTCAAAGCATCGACAATGGGGATCTGATCTTTTTGAAAAGCTTTTGCACTTCTAAACAAATCTCCAATAGAGTAAAAAGAAAACCAACAAACTAGGAAAAATTGTAGCCAACTATCCCTCAGACAAAGACCTTCTAGCTAGAATATACAAAGAATTTAAAAAAAAAATCAGGCCTCAAAATTCAAAGACCCAATCAAAAAATGCACATCTGAGAAGAATATGTGCTTCTCAGAGGAAGAAATACAAATGGCAAGTAAATATATGAAAAAAATGTTCAACATCATTGGTTACTGGAGAAATGCAAATTAAAACAACACTGAGATTCCATCTCACCCCTGAAAGAATGACTAACATCAAGAAGTCAGCCAAAAACAAGTGCTGGAGAATCTATGGAGAAAAAAACAAAACAAAACAAAACAAAACACTTGTGCACTGTAGGTGGGAGTGCAGACTGGTACATTCACTATGGAAATCAGTGTGGAGATGTCTTCAAAAGCCAGGATAGGAGATCCCGTTCAAGCTAGTTATTCCCCTCCTGGGTATTTTTCCAGAAGAACTGGAAACCTCATACCACAGTGATATGTGCACCCATGTTTATAGCAGCACAATTTGTCATAGCTAAATCCTGGAAACAACCCAGATGCCCATCAATTGAAGAATGGATAAAGAAGATGTGGTATTTTTACACAATGGAGCATTATTCAGTTATAAAACAGGGTAAATTTGAGTCTCTTGTTAATAAATGGACTTAATTAGAGAACATACTTTTAAGTGAAATAAATCAAAACTGCATATGTACATATTTAAACATTGTATCGTCTCCTTAGTGTGAAAACCTGAAAGAGAAAAATGGAATCTGAAGGGTACAGTAGACGCTGGTAAAAAGAAATGAACTTATTCAAAAGGAAAGAGCTACAGAGTTGAGGACAGGAGAGGGGGTCGGGGAAAGGTTTTTCTGTAAACGTAAGCAGGACGGTTTGGACAACTACGCTGTGCATTTCTGCTGGTTTATGGAAAGAAGCAGTTAATGCTTTAATTTGTTTTGTTCCCTTTGTTCAAATGTCTGTACTTTTCCTCTTTTTAATTTCTTATACATGTTTTTCTTTCTTCTTCCAATTTTGCACGCATATATCTGGTAATATGAATAACTGGTTGGAAGCCAACACTATGCATTACAACAAATACTGTGAAATTGATATTACTTTAAGTGAAAATCTGTATCACTTGTCATTTTTTTGGTTTTAATTCTAATCTTTTCTCTTTAAAAAAAATTAAAAAAGAGGAAGCAGGAGGACCCTCCCGAGGAGGGGTGCAGCGAGGGCGGGTGTGCGGTGGGAGCAGCCAAGGCCCTGCAGGGATGGGGGCCAGTTGCTGTTGTGGTAGCAGAAGCTTTAACCGTTTGGTGTGATGCTGTCTCTGAGCTCCAAGGAACGGTACTGGCCAAGAGATCGCCACGCAGGGCGCATTTCAAGGCGTGGGAATTTGCATTTCCCATCCTTGTGGCTGAATTGCTGGAGGCCTGGCCTGAGGCTGAGACAGCCAATCTCAAAATTCTGGACAAAGTCATCACTCAGTCTGAGGTGAAGGAAGAGAGAGTGATCCCTGTCCACATTCTTAGTCATCACTGTGAAGGCAGAAGGGCAGTCCCAGAGGATGATAGGGACACAGTAGTCCCAGAGGGAGGCTTGACGTAGGTCTATGGTTATTTGCAAAGACAAAAACAGAATAGGAACTCCAGAAAGAGAGAGGCTCACCTGGAAGAAAGAGAGCTGGCCAGTGGCGGGTGAGAGCTAGCAACAGCAAAAGTCTGAAACAAGAAAAGGGGCTCATCGGCAGGGCCTTGGACCAAGGGAGGGAATGCTTTCTCCCTTAGTGGGGTCTCAAGGCCCGCTCAGTCCGAGTCACAGCACCAGAATGTTAGGGGGTTTGGTGCAGTGAAGAGACAGGAAAGATAAAAGAGGCCTTTAATGTGGGCACAGGGAAAGCTAGAGGAAGGGATATGTGGAGCTATTGGCTTGCTGCCACGATGACTCAGCAGAATGTTATTACGGCAGAGAAGAGCCCTCAATAAGCAGCACGCTTGGGTGTTTTACTGCAGAAACATGACACTGACTAATAGAACACACACTTAAAACTCGACAGTGCTGACTTCTGACAGAGGACAGAACAAATGGAATTCTCATACATTGGCTCATGGCAGTTAAATAGTCCAACCACTTTGAAAAATTACAATCTTTTGTGAAGTTAAATATGTGCCCACTCTGTGACCTAGCTTCTCTCCTCCTGGGATTTCACCCAAGAGAAACAAAAATATGTATGCTAAAGATCTATCAAGTTTGTGTAGTTTTATTAATTTCCCGAGCAGGAGGGGACCCAGATGTTCCACACGAGTAGGTAAGCACACTGTGGACCGTCCGTCCCACTGCCCCCAGCGGGAATCGTGCGTACACCACCAACACACAAGCTGAGAGCATCTCTGCACAATACATGCAGGAATAAGTCAGGAACACAAAGTGCCTTGGACCCTACTGCAAGTGCTTGATGTACTTCAGATTCAAAATGGGGGCAGGACCAAATGCAGGTTTTGGGGTGGGACTAACAAGGACTGAATGCTGGAGATGTTTCCTGTGCTGCTTGACAAATGGGGGACCGTTCCCTCCAAGTATGCATATGGCCTCGAGTAGAGTCCATTCAGCAGAATGGAAAGAGAATGAAAAAGCAGTCTAAACAGTTAGAATGAGCATAAAAAGTCCTTGAAAGGTGATTATACTTTTCACTTTTCATGAAGTACTAATTGTAACTGCCATCTCTTGAGTGCTCATAGAAGTCAAAGCGTGAGGTAAGCACTTTGTACATACTAGCTTTTTCAAAGCACCACAGTAAAACCGTAGGATTATGCCGGACTGAGATTCCTAGATGCAGTAATTTGAAATCAGTCAGATGAAGCGTGTTTTAAGACACACACAGACTGTTTCCTCACAATACACCATCCAGGTAAATCTTTCATGCGTGGTTCGTGGACAGCGACCTGCACTTATTGTCATCTAACCCTAACGTGGAGTACTTCCTGTCTGGAAGCCTTTATCCCACCCTCTCGGCTGCTGTGGGCAGCGCTGCTCTTAGCTCACTGCATGCTGTTGTGTATCATTACTCCGGGGCCTTCACAGCAGAGCGTGCCTCTGCTGGACCCGCCGCCAACACCTCTTCCCTCTGCTTCTCAGACAGTAAAGAACACCATCTGTCAGGAGGAAAAGAGCCACGAGCACAGGACTGAATCTTTCTCGATGTTCTCAAAGACCAAGGGCAAAGTGGCTAAGAACTGTGTGAGGTCACTCTGGCCTCCCCGTTTCCTGCCCATTGCGACTCTCCCAGATGCAGCTCTCCCAGGACCACAAACCTCCACAAAGACCCATGTTGCTCGGCGAACCCCGCCAGCCTCCACAGGCTGCCCAGGGGCCTGCTGCTCTTCTCGGCCCCGTGCCGGGAGGGCTGTGGTTGAAGGCCATCTGGACACCCCACTGGACTTTCTCCTTCCACTTACGTCAGTCTCTAATCGCACCTTAAGAAAAAAGGCGCCAGTGCACATCTAGAAGCCATTAAATGACTGCTTGGCTGCTTCAACAACAAAACCACGCCAAACCTGGCCTCCTCGGCGCCCGCAGCACCCTGAGCTCTTTCTGCCCTCCACCTGCAGCACGTTCTGTGTTGACACAGACGCATCCACTCGGCTTTTGATTGAAAACTGGGTTAGAAAAGATTTTGTTTGGGGGAGAAAAAGCTTTTGAGGAAAAAAATATGCTTTAAAATATCATCTGATGTGTTCTCTAAAGTAAAATACAAAGTATGTAATTACACTGCTTTTCACTGACGCTGAAAATGTGATAGCCACAGTTAAAATATGACAGCTGACGTAAGTCATCATTTGCATGTGCAATAAAGCAGAAAATTTCTCACTTGATTAAGGTGGCTTTCAATGTTCAATACAAATGAATTTTACCAAAGCAATATGAAAATTAATTGTCAAGTTTGAATTTTAGCTTAGGATCTTGCAAATAGTATATTCTGTGGCGGTATTTTAATATTTTTAAATGGAATACAATTATTTTGGAAGCTATCATTCTAAAGCTATGTGTAACACTTTCTGTTCATCACCTTAAGAAATGTAATCCATGGACATAATTTTTTATTCCTACAATCTCTTCAACCTAGTATGAAAATTCAACATCACAGAAAAGATATCAAATTATGTTCTGTGTGGATATTAGAGGAAAAGGTCTATTTAAAATGTATGCTAATTCCTGCCTCTGAACAAAGTAAAATGCACAGTGACTGAGAGCAATGTAATACCCTTCTCTCCTACAATGAGCATTAAAATCAGGCCTGGGCCTCCTGGTCTGTCCGTGTTCTTGAGCTTCTTACTGGCCTAGCTGCGGCTTACACTGCTGTACGTAGAAGTAGCGGCTCCCCAGGTACGCGTCCCCTTTCACCCAATATCTTCAAGGTAAGATAGTTGCCAAACTGTCTCCCTACATTCATGATATAAATCTTTGTGATCCAAACATCAAAACATGTAATAAGTGTGTGCTATGAGTGTGTGTCTTCCCCACACCTGGTTAACTCCTCTTTCTTACGAACACGTTGCCCTGTCCTGGGCTCCGAGGTACCTGGAGAAGAACCCTGCAGCTCCGCTGCTGTCAGGGGCAGGCTGGTGCTGCGCTCCAGGTGACGTAATGGTGAGATGGCCTTCTTCATTAATCAAGAGAAGGCTCCCCACCAGGACTCTGGGCACATCAGGAAGGCATCTTGCAGCCTGGCAGAGAAGAACCTCCGCCTCCTTCAGAACGGGACCTGAACTGTAACGCCTGTGTGCAGAGGCGCCACGGGCACCTGTGGACAGCGGAGCCACCTGCGGGAAGCCACTCTGTGACCTTGTTGCGTGCCCTGGCCACCATGATGACACTGTATTCTCATCACCTGGCCAGGGAAATGGTCATTCATGAACAGTATGCCAGGTGGAGGTGAGGTCTCTGTGCTGAGTCGAAGTCCACCCCATTTCTGAGCCCCAAGCGATGGGATGAGAAGTGCCCCTCAGCAGCACAGCCCAGACATCTCGCATGACCCCGTGCTCCCAAGGGACCAGACTCAGGCCTGAGCTTTTAGTGGCATGAAATATTGGCTGCTCTGATATGTGGGTCTCTTTCCTCACAAATTTTCTCTCCTCCCAGCACGAGGACTGCTTAGGTCTCCTCCTGTTTGAATAACGACCCAATGTTGGGACTGGTTTGGCCTATTCTTGCCTGTGTTCTCCTGGATGACTCAATCATTTCTACCAGAAAAGACGGGGGGCTCCTCCGTGCCAGTGCCAGGAGCTCGTCTGTGAGTGACTGAATGCTCAGGCTTTCTAATGCTGTGCTTAAGCTTTCTGGCTTCAAGCATCCCAGTTCTCCTACAGCTTCTTGCTAGCGCTTCGCTGTGAGAATAACCACATATTCCAAAAATTTTCAACATCTAGACCGGAGCTGAGCTTGTGCTGATTTAAGGTTTAGCTTCGCAAAGGTGTGACTAGGTCCCACTGTGCCTTAGGGCC
>NW_004524724.1:2384080-2417375 GCF_000260255.1 Octodon degus
AATTATAACAGCAAGAGAGGGGCCAGAGGAAGTACAAATGGGGGAATGATTATTCAACTTCAACAGAGGGAATAAGCACCGGATAACGTATCTCATGGAACCTAAAATCGTTAGCTTAACACAAAGAGGTTTTATAGGCTGAGGAAGAGAAGCGTCTCCCAATGTGCCACGGCTCAGCCCTCACTGTGGGTGCCCACCGATCGCAGCGACACTAACACCGAAGCAGCTTCGCTGGCAGGCCGGGTGCGCTTCGGCTTCCCTTTGCCCCAGGGGACCCCTCCTTCTCAGTTCTCATTCTTAAGGCTAAAAGTTTAAATTGGCATTAGAGCTGTACTACCAACTAAGTGAAGCGGTGAATTAGAGTCTTAAAATTCTACCAGTGTTTCCTTTTCTTCAGGAATCATTTCTGAAGTCCAAAATATATGTAGCTGCTAGTAACAGGGAAAGGCTTCCTTGCAGATGAACAAACTATAATTTTGATACAAATGAGCTTTTATTATTTGGCATTTGAAATCTTTTGGGCTCAGGCACCTGAGTTAGTGTAGAATAAGGAATTTATTTGATTTCTTTTGTTGACTAATTTGTAAAAGTGCAGCTCTCTGTTATTAGACTTATTCTGTCCTCTAATTCAGACTCCGTCAACAAATTTATTATTTGGATAACAAATTTATCTATCTTGGGCCAGTCAGCAGGGCTCCTGGACAACTGAATATTCTTCTCAAATTCTTAGGGCTCTGTTGCTGCCTATTATGTGATTACATAATGTGATCTTGTATCTATGCTACAGATGTAGATTTCCAGCATAACTTTTCCTTCTCCAAATCATGCTGAGGGGCTTGGGAGATGGCTCAGTAGAATAAGTGCTTCCCCTGGCAAGCTTCTCATGGGTTGTAGTAACATCACAGTTGGACAGCCTTGAAATGACTCACAACTCTGAGCTCTGAGCTTTGTAGGGATCCGTCCGTCTTCCTGCGATCGGCTCTCCCCAGGCAGACGCGGCAGCAGGAATGAGAAAGATAGACAAGAAGACGGAAGCTGGGCTAGGCGGTCGCTGGTCCGCCTGATGGGCAACACTAACTCCCGGCACAACAAAAACATCCTTTATTTATACTTTTGCAAAGTATGACACAAGGTTGGCTAGCGAGTAATAGCTGACCTGAGCCAGACAGGATGCTTTTCTCAGCACTGAGGTAGCTTGTTTGCCTCAGGCAGGAGGCCCAGCCCCACCTACCACATTTGATCAATTCCTACTTTTCCTGTGGGGCTCCCAACATAGCTTAAGTTTGAAATTACAGTATAAATCCCAGTTTATTAATGTTTCTGTTCCACAATATTGTTTTCAATATTAACATGTTGAAGTAGGTTAAAAAAGTGATATCCCATCTCTAATATAGTGAAAACATGGAATAAGTTCCCTTGCAGTTTTCTGTTTTATTTTTTAAAGTTATGTAACAGTTTTTGTACATTTCAGGTATACAAAATGACCACAGTCACTGTAGGGAATTTGTACCCTACATGACATACCTTTATTCTTTCCCCCCTTCTTCCCTTCCCTGCAACACCCCTTCCCCTCCTTACCTACAAAAGCTTTGTGTGTTCTGACTGGCTCTGGGATGAATTTGGGCTACACTGCCCACTATCTATAACCTACTAGTCACAAGCCGGGCGCGCTGCTCCGGCAGCCACGCGCTGTTACAAGGCGGCAGCCTGAGGGAGACAGCTGCCCTGTGAGGCGGGGCCAGCACCGTTCCTCCGCCCCTCCTTCCTGTGGGATGCTGCCGGGCAACAGGACGACATAGTGAGTGGCACTGCTGTGGCTGCCGTGGTAACCTCTTACCTGAGTGGAGCTGGAATGCTGCATATGTTCGGGGCTTCGGGAACAATCACAAGGCCTCCATCAAAATAATGTTTGAACTTTTTATGAAGATCAGCAGTCAATGTTATTATTTACTGCGCTATTCAAGGGCACAATCTCCGTGCCTCAATTTCGTCACCTAAAGGCACAATGTCAGTCATTCTTGTCACTCATGTTGGTTCAGCAACGTAGGCAATGCATTGGGACGTAGTCTACACTCCTGCCATAGACAGTATGCAGATGCAACGCAGATTACAAGCCTGAGGGGTGGTATTTCCAAGGTGAATGAACTGACCTGGGTGAGCCCAGCCTGCCTCCCAGGAGTGCCGCCCTTCTCGACCTTTGCTTGGCCGGGGGTCAGCGCCGCCTGCTTGCTGCTCCATGCCTGGCACAAGGAGTGGGGAAAGCACTGCCAGGCTCCATGGCTGGAATTCTAGGGCAGTGGGCAGGGCTTCTGGAAGTCTCCCGGGTGTTGGCATGTGCCCACTCCCACTGAGGACAGAGGCTCCAATAAGTAGAAGTTGCATGGTACTTCAGGCATGCAGAAATGTTCCCGTAGCAAGAGATACCCTAGCGATAGCCACGGTATCAGCCCTGCGTGAGAGCTAGTGTCGTGGGTAGCAGGCCACTCCGACTGGCACTGCGCTAAGTATTCTGTGTGGATGTTTCACTTGCTCTTTGGAGATCCATGGCTTAAAAGCCATAACATTTGATACTTATGCACCAGGAAGACATCAGGCAGGCTTTGAAACGTGCGTCCGGCTGGTGAGCCACCAAGCGTCTGTCTTCTGGAAATGTCTCAGGTTTCGGGCATCTCATGAGTTGCCTTGCTGGTGAAGGGGCAGGATGGGACCCGAAGGCAGGAGGGCTTCAGCTTGCGCATACTTCATTGCTCAGCGTTGTTTGCGATCTGCTGGTACAGACACTGCTTTGGGGACTCGCATACTGTAAAGCGTTTGCTTTTCTAAGTAATGCGTCCTAGCCTCACGGCACACTGAAGGAAACTGAGCAGACTCCCCTGCAGGAGCACAAACTGCAGACCATCCCTGAGGGCTGTCTTCAAAGACAGTGTTCTCCAATCACGAGGGCAGAAGCTTGACTCTGTGTTTTCCTTTAGCACCTGGCTTTCTGGCATATTAGGCAAGTTTTAGTTATGTGGACAATCAGCTACTGTCAGAGATGCGGGGGCACACCCATGACTATGAGGGACGTATGCTTTCAGATTTATTATTCAGAAACAAGAGGGCCTTGGAGTTTAGATGGGCTTCCAAAAATCAGTTTGGGGCTGGGGAGGTAGCTCAGTGGCTTCAGTGCCTGCTTGGCAGGCACAGGGTCCTGAGTTCGATGACCACAGGTATGCCATGCTGGCCCCAGAACCCTGGGCGTACAGTGCCCACTCTGAAAGTGGACATGGTGGTACATGCCTGCATGCCTCTGGGGAGGCTGAGACAGGAGAATCGCTATGAGTTTGAAGTGTATAGCGAGACACTGTACCAAAAAATAAAAAATTAAAAGTTTTTAAAAACTTAGTTTGGTTCTTCACTAAGGAAATTGAGTTCTTTTTACATTTTGGAAGTGGGTTTTTTGTTGTTGTTGTTGTTGTTGTTGTTGTTGTTGTTGTTGTTGTTGGCTTGTTGAGGATGCCTTCAGGGCAGGTCTGGTATGGCTTGAGCATTGGGGATCAAACCATAGCAACCTGAGACTGACTGCTCTTATCTTTAAATTTTGGAAAACAAATTCTCTATAACAACTTTTAAAAGCTAGGATAGGTTGGTATTGTTTTCTTGTCAAATAAGACACTAAGTTGGTGGATTCTTTTAGTGACTAGTTTATTCATAAGTAATAGGATAAGAGAAATATGAGCATCTTATTTCTAGCAGTAAAAATTTCATGTGATCGAAGTCTTATAGAGTTTTCAATTAGGCAGACTTGCACATTCATGTAATTGATAATCTAGTAGACTGATAAAACTATTCCTTACCTAGCTTGAGTAGTGGAGAGTTTTAAAATTAGGTAAGGATTCTTGCCTTCTTGTGTCTGAAGACTATCGAATTATCCCAGTATACACTGGAAAATCCTCCATGTATCCTTTCTTCCTTTCTAAAATTTTTAACTGAATTGGATAGATTAGGGAATGGGTTATCATCTGTAGAAAATAACACTGTTTAATTTTTTTACGTGTTTGGTACCGGGTCTACAGGGCGTTCAGGGTTCACTATATGGATCCGACTCGTAGTGATTCTCCTGGTTTCATCCTCCCAAGTGCTGGGATTACAGGCGCATGACACCACGCCCAGTCTCAATCACCGTCTCAGCACACCCCTCCAGGTGGGGCAGCATGGCAGGTTGGGATCGAACCCCGGCCGCTGCACTCTGCCTAGGCAGGTGCTTTAGGCTGTTAATTTTTAAAGTAGCTCTTAACCAATTGACGCTGTGATGTGCTCATTTATTTTGAAAACTTTAAAATGTACATAGCGTTGAAATGAGGAGTCAGGCAAAAATAAAAATCCTGAGCTGGCTTTTTCCACAGTCAAAGCTTCTTTAGATTTCTGTTCAGATATCTGCCACTTTCACAAATACGTGCCACTTTCATAATAATTGTCTAACATGATCCTACAGTACACTGCATTTTCATTGCTTTTACCGCCTGTAAATACTCATTTAAACATGCAGAACTTGCAGTCATGTTAGTATTCTGAATCCCATTGATTCTGTCACAAAATGGGGTCTTTCTCCATTTCTCTATTTCGTTCCCCACTCAGTCCAAGTCACTCTGCTGTGGCCCTTTCCCCAAGCACAACCTCCACATGCTTCCCTCACACATGTTTAGAAGGTGTTGAAGACCCAGTGACCAGCTCCAGCAAACCGGCTCTCAGGCAAGCCTGGGGGTGCGGAGACGACTGCACTTGAAATGCTGCCCCTAAAGACCCAGCAGTGGACCTTGGAGATGGGCCTGTTACCCTGCGGGCAGTGCTGCAGCTGAGGAGCACAAGTGCTAGAGAAAGTAGAGCTCATGGTGACATAGGGAGGAGCCTCACCCCTTCCTTCAGGCCAGCTGTTAGGACGGAGGGCACAGACTGAGTGCACTGCCCTGCTGCCTCCCACTTGCAGGGGAGCCATCAGACACCAAAATCCCAGCTGAAGCAGATCCTAAGAGGACTGCATGGGCACCAGAGAGAGAACAAAGCCAGTCAGTGCTGGTCTTCAGGGCTCACAGGCAAAAGACATCAGGTAGAAAGAGCCACGGTTCAAAACGAATAAGGGAGAAGCAAGCATCAAGCTCGAAGGGAAGTGAGCGAAACACTGCCCACTTGGAGTGTGG
The DNA here is from genome assembly GCF_000260255.1 of Octodon degus. Classification (NCBI taxonomy): domain Eukaryota; kingdom Metazoa; phylum Chordata; class Mammalia; order Rodentia; family Octodontidae; genus Octodon; species Octodon degus. Next base: position 2,389,258 of record NW_004524724.1, read on the forward strand.
GGTGGAAAAAGCACACGAGAGACAGCTTCCCCAGGTCACAGGAGGCAGACTGGACCGTGCCGTTCTCTACAGGTAATGAGGGCAAATAGCAATGTTTTGGAGTAGGAGAGTGACAAGAAGACGGCTGTAACGAAGGAAGTCGGCAGCAACCAAGTAAAGAGGAGATGACCCCAGTGGTCTTGAGCTGTGCTACAAGTGGGAGAGAAAAGTAATGACTGGGAGGCCCCACGTCCAATGGGGAGCATGCGCCTTCTCCCAGGCATCTGCAGCCCGCTTCTCAGGGTCGACGTGCACAGCTTCTTACGCTGAGCCTTCAGGCCTCCTGTGACGGCCAGAATCACGGATCGTGTTGAACTGGCTGTTAGGGTACAGCTCTCACTGAACACATGAGCTGCCAGGAGGCAGACAGAGCCCGATGCCCCCCAAACCTGCTCGGTGTGGGGAATCAGGGTCACTTTACCTGGGCGCCTCCCGAGCCCTGCAGGCAGTGCGCGTCCATGGCGGAACAGCTTCCCACCTGTGAGTTATGCACAGAATCCCCACTGCTATCGCCGAGGGATGTCACGGCTTCTCGTGTTGTGAAGATGCCGCTGCTTCCCTTCCAAGTACAGACGTACACACCTCGTTTTGATCCTCTTGACCACTGACGTTAGTCCATCTTGAAGTATCTGTTAATTCATTTTGCCTAGAAGGAATGTTTCGAGAAATGTCAAGGCACTGGCCATTGTGGAACCAAGTATCACTCAGCTTTAGGACAGGACCGGCCTGTCCTCAGCAGTGAGATGGAAGATGACAGAACCACAGAGCCACATGACCAGGCAATGGCCTCAGCCCTCCTCATGGTAACACTGGACATAAATTCTCGGCCTCTCACTCTCGTGTCCACTCTCTCTGCTGGGCATGAGTAAACTGCTGCTCAAGAGGAATTGTTCACTGGCTTGTGTGGCTGCTTTATCAACCTTTTCACTTTTTAAAAAAGTGTTATGTATTTGGTACAGGGTCTCATTACACAGCTCAGACTCTTAGTAATCCTCCTGTTCCAGCCTCCCCAGTGCTGGGATTACAGGCATGCGCCACCACACCTGGACTAGGCTAGCTCAGGACATCCCGGGGTGGACCTGGCGTGGCATGTGGTACCAGGGATCAAACCGGGTCCTTATGCTTGCCTAGGCAGGCACTTAGACCACTGCGCTATCTCCATGGCTCCTGTTAACCTTTTCATGGGGAGTTTTTCACCATGAATTTGTGATTCTTGTGACCCTGGAGGCCCAAGTTTTCCTTGAGGTTGTGTGGGCAGCTTCCCCAAGATGTTCCTGGGAATAGTGTCTTGCTGCACTTGTGGGGTGGGAGGTGCCCTGAAGAGAAGGGAGAAGCCTTCACTCACCCACCACAGAATAATTTTGCAGACTCTCATCACAGAAAAGGAATTTTCATGATGTGTTGCCAAAGGGCATGCAAGGATTCCTTGAGTAAAACTTGAAGTGCACAGCTCAGAGAGAATGCACAAGGGCCTCAGAAAGAGGGACATTACAACCAGGAGCTGGTGCATTGCTATGGTCTTGGTGTCATGCACAGGGTCCTAGGAGTGTTCTAAACCTACCCTACCTGTAGCATTGAGTTGCAAGTTTCCTGAGTGTATCAGTTAGGGGTTAAAAGATACAATGCAAGTTATACAAATATGTGTGAAAGTACACCATTTATAAGGGTCAGCCAGAGTTGGATGAGAAAGTATGCAGAGGGTATCTGCACACTGGAGGCTGAAGAGTTCTGTCCACGGTCTGGAGCTCACTGCAGTGTCCACACAAGGTCATACCAGGGGAACGAGGGGCCTGAAACAGAAGGCTGGAGAGTCAATACCAGAAGGCCGAAGGATCAAGGCGGAAGCCGAAGTGTCTGCCTGTGCTAGAAGCAGAGGATGGCACCAAGCTGAAGGCTCCCGATGGGCAGAAGCCAGCCCGTCCTTCCTCACATGCCTTCTATGCCATCTAGGATCCGAGCAGCCCAAGGGTGGATCCCCTGCACCTTAGGGTGCAGACAGCTGCCTCAGGACAGGTCCTCAACGCCCTTGGGTGTAGGATTGCAGAGCTGACCTAGTTAAGCTTCCAAACTTCTCAAGTTGACACAATCAACTAACCACTACAGTAAGTTCCATCAGAGAAAATAATTTCAGATGCATCAGTAAGAGACATAATATGACTTATTAAGCAGAAACCTACGTTTATTCAAATACACTCACAGCAACTTCTTCTGGAACATCGCCATAACTATCCAAACCCTTAACAGACCTGAATTTCCTGAGACTCCACTTCTTGTAGAACCAATGGCCCCGATTTCTCACGTTCAGCCATTGAGCTCTCATTACACGAGCACTTATTATCCACAGTCCTGCTCATGCAGCACATCATTGTCACAGCTGTCCGTGATTTTATCCCATGAGTTGTACATGTAAGTTATGAGCTGCTGTAGACCGTGCTCCTCAAAGTTTCCATTAGATCACGTGTTAAGGGGAGATTTATGGGAAAGGAATGAAAACAAAACCAATGACAGTTAAGAGTGATGGTCCAGGGCTGGGGAATAGCTCAGTAGAATAGGCACTTGCCTGGCAAGCACAAGGTCCTAAGTTCAATTCCCAGTACTGCAAAGAGTGATGGTCCACACAAAAGGGACAAAAAATGGCAGGTATCAAAACTCAGAAAGCAGTAAAGTTCCAGTTAATGCCAGAAATTTTCTTTGAGCTAATATGCAGGGACAACTTGGAGCCAATCTAGATGACTGCATCATTACAGCCAAGGGGCACAAGCCAGAGTAAGGTTTGGAACCTCGTCTGATGGTCTGCAAGCAACATGTGCAGTGGACAAAGCCAGGTAAGGAGGACTTGCTTCCACCCTCGCAGTAGAAGAGTGAGGCAGACCTGATCCCATGAAGACCAAAGCAGAAGAGTTTTTGTGCCCCAGAGTGAGCTCATGGAAAACTACTGGGGACAACCACCCCTCCCACAAGCCATTAGCTGGGAAGTTGATCAGCTTAGTATGTGGAGCACATTGAGTTATTCCTGAATTTGCAAGTGCTTTTCTCTGTGATTAGGCCATCTGTGTTTGCTAGTTGGTGCCCATAGAAATTAGGCTTCCACCCTCCTGTGGAGACAGGAGTGTTATGTTCTTTCATATCTCTATTTCAAAGAGAAGCTTTCCAGGTCTTTGAGAAAGACATTCCTGGGTTTTAAAACTGATGAGTGTCTTTAAAAAAGAAAAAAAAAGACTTGTACCTCAAAGAGCAGAGAAGTAATTTGTAATTACGAGTTCCCTAAAGTAAACATCTTAAGCACAGGGAAGGCAGAATGTGGGGAAGCATTTAGCCACTGAGAACAAAGCTCGATAGGAGATGCGGGGCTGTGTTCAGCTCACAGGACCCACTCCCCACCGACCACAGGGCAGTCACAAAAGACTAGTTTGTGCAGGCTCTTACCCTAAGGCACAATGTAGAACACAGAGAAGGCTGGACCGTGAGGCTTCACTCCAACCCTGAGAATCCAAAACCAAGTTTCTCACTGTCCAGAGGGGAAGAGAGAACCTGACGCATGAGATGGGAAAGCCCAAGGCAGCCATGGAACCTCTCGTGTCAGCAAAAGACCCACAAGATGAGGGAGGGAGCTACCCAGATCCCTGAGCTCGTGGGCCCCTGGGCACAGATTACCTTCACGAATGAATCTGGTCAAGTGCACCAGGCACTCTTGCTCCACAGAGGAGGGCCTAAAGGGAAGTGTGTTGTAAGCTTTCCCTTCAGTGCCCCAGTACCTCAACAGACAAGTCTGTAGGAGGAGAGGCCTTTTGTGCACAGTCTCAGGGTCTCTTCTGGGGAGTCCTGGCCCCATTGCTATAGGCTGGAGACAAAGGGTGTCTCAGGGGAGGGACACAGCAGCCCAAAGTTGCTTCACTGATGGCCACCAAAACACACATTGAAAGGAGCAGAGAAATATCTTGGACCAGATACAACTTTGAGTTGCGCCTCCATGGCTCCTGTGGATTCCCTCATATACCTCCAGAGGCCCACCTCCTGATCCTGTCACCTGCCGTGGTGCTGTCACATGTGACCTCACCTAAGGACTGCAGGTGTTAGGGCCCTCACCATACAGCTGTTTTCCAAAAGGCGCTAGCAACTCACCCTCAACACAAGGGTCTGCAGGGTGCGTAGAGAAATTGTGATGGCAGACAGTGAAAGGAGAGTGGTGAAGCAGCCGCTGCTGCCCCCAGGTCGCACGTGATTTCAGTGCACCAGTTATTTCTGTAACTAAAAGCAAAAACTAGAAAGCTGAGGTTAAAAGACCCTTGTGTACCTTTTGGGTCAGGCGCATCTATATGCAACGATGCTGTGGTTCACAAACTTGCTTCTCACATGATTTTGGTCAGAATCAGAATTGGAGGAGAAGAGAATCGATTCCAATTCACAACCCGGCCTCCTGTGTTCTGCATTGTGGTCAGCGCTGACCTTATGGGAAAATTGGATTTGGTTCTCGTTCAGTTTTGTTTGGGCCCAACATTGTGGAAAGAATTAAGACTCTGAGCTGATATCCTTGCATGGTGCTTGCACTCTGCTTTGTTTAATACTCATTAAAACGAATGTTTTATGATCCAGACTCCATACTGAGTTTTCAGGTTTTGCTGATTTTGTAGCAGCACAGTTCATTTCCACTTTGTAGGTTGACTGAGCTGACGATTAGGGAACACTGTAGACTGCGTTGAGTCTTAGGCGTGTCCCAGGTGTGCAGCTACTGACACTGTTTAGAAATCATACTGAAACTGTGAGTTAGCAGTTCTTTCCAACGAATAGCTTTTCCAGCCTTATTTTCCTGATTGCCGCGCTTGGCTAGTCCAGTCACGAGGAGTGCAGCTGAGCAGCTGAGCAGCTGGCTGAGTTTGCAACCCCAAAGCGGCTGCGGGAGGTGGAGCTGTGAGGGCGTGTGATGCGTTAGCCCTCCACGTGGCCTTGCCATCCCTAAGGTTAATTCCCTGTCCCCAGGTGCTTCCATGCAGTCCTGCTGACCGGCCTGGTGTGTGCGGGCCCGTGGGTCAGCACACCGCGGGGAAGCACTTGCACGGCCCTGTCCTGTAGTATAGGGGCCCGGAGGGCGCAGAAGCAGAAGTGGAGCTCTCGCCCACGCGCTGCCTCCGTTCTTGAATGTGTGCGTGGCTTTGTTGCTCCCATCACCTGCCGGCAGCAGATGCCCGCTGCTGCAGCTGCTCCAGGGCTCAGGAAGCAAGCTCTCAGCCTTCGGCTGTGGATGGGAGCCGCACGCTGGGTCTCCCTGGCTCTCAGGCCTCTGATATCCTGGGCTGAGCAGCTCTTGGTTCCCCATTCTGCGCCTGTAGGCAGCCACTGTGGGGCTGTTCAGCCCTGACCATACAGACCACCAATGAAGCGCCTGTTATAAACAGGCATCTCACATAGCACACAACATAGCACATGTTCTGCGCGTCCTCACATAGCACGTGACATAGCACATGCTCTGCGGGTCCTCACATACCACACGCTTTATGAGTCCTCACATCACACGGCCCGGCGGGTCCTCACGCCGCACATGCTGTATGGGTTCTGCTATGCTGGAAAGCCTGCCGAGAATGATGGAACGCGCCCCGCCCTTCCTGGCTCCTCTCGCTTCCCTTCTGACTGCTGGGATGGACCAGGCACTGTGACTCACCCGGCTTCCTCAGGGCTGGTGAAGGTTTTGGGGGTACCGACAGTGGTTCAAGCTGCCACGTGTGCTGGGGGGAAAAGTCGCACCCCACCAAGTGGCTGACCCCGCAGAGGTGTGCTTATCGCTTGACTGTGTAACCTGAATCATCTTGTGAGCTCGCTTCTCCTCTTCTAATGTAACAAGGATGAGCTACTTTACACTCTGCCTCATGCTCCTCCTACGGAAGACCGGAGTGAAGACTCTATACGAGAGTTAAGTTTCACGCAGGGCAGCAGAAGGAAATGCGGCCACTATTTAATTACTGTTGGCCCATTGTAACAGCCACAGATTTCTCTATATTGTTTGTTTTTCATTCTTGCAATTATGAAACATGTTTTCATAATTACATAATACTTTTAGGTATCTGTATTTTTCTATGCTTCTTTTCACTGATTGGTCATTTTAATTGTCAGCAAGGTTACCATAAAGTGTAACAATCGTCGCCCCTTGCTCAGGTGTAATACAAAGTTCACATACTGTTTGTTGAGTTACGTAACTTCAGGTGTAACTTTATAAATGTATTTTTTATCTTTATCCTTCATTGACAGAACACATTCGTAGGTTTTGGTTCATATGGTAATTTTTTGTTTCCGTGACAAGAACATTTTCAAATTAAAAACATGACCTCATCCTGATCTATGGAAGGGCTCAAAAGACAAACCCCACAAAAGCTTCAGAATTGACTTTTGGACTTTAGAGTGCATCTTGGTCACCATCTTCTCAGAAGCAAGAGCTCTGAGAAGGGGAGAGGGGCTATTTTGGCTCATAGTTGCAGAGGCTTTGGTCCCTGGCCTGCTGGGTGCAAGGCGGAGAGGCCTGGCCAAGGGGCATTGCGGGCAGGAGCTGATCGAGGCCTCCGTAAAGGGCACAGCAAAGGAAAGGCTGGGCAGGAGTCGCCCAGGCTGCCGCACATCGCTGCAGTCCAAGCATCAGGCCTTCAAAACCACCACCTGTGAGGGCCTGAGGGGGCCTCTAGATGCAGATCACAGCACGGGAAGACGCCCGTGAGGGACGCTACAACGATGGCACGGCTTTGGGCTGTTTCAGCTGGTAAGGCGGTTTTGTGGTTTCTCTTTAATGGTTTTGCTTCATGAAAGTTATTTCCTAGGATACTATATGCAATAGTACTTAATATTAACCATCAGAATGCCTAGCTGAAGCCAGGCATGGTGGCGTACCCTGTAATCCCAGCACTTAGAAGGTGACCCAGGAAGACTGCCGCAAGCCCGGGTTACAGAATGTGTCAAGTCCAGAAGGAACCACGTAGCAAGACCCCTCCTCAAAAAAAAAAAAGTCTTGCAGAGTGTGGTGGTGCTGGCAAGAAAATCCCACATTCCAGGCCTGCCTGGGCAATTTAGAGGGCAAGGTTGCAAAATAAAATTCAAAGGTGCTGGGGAGGCAGGTCATGGACAGAGCACTTATTTAGCATGTGCAAGGCCCTAGAAAAATTTCCAGGACTCCAAAAAGAAAATGTATGCTTTTCCTAGAAATGAAACGTTTTTGGTTCCAGTCCATAGCACAGCTTAATCTAAGTTACCGTTTGCTAATGATGTCACCGCTATCTGCAGTGCTTCGCAGGTGCTTGCTTTGTCCCAGTCCCTGGACCCGATCGTGCCTCCCTGTCTTTCGTTGCGTCCCCCCCACGTCAGTCCTCAACCTGGCACCAAATGCAGCACTCTCAGGCAGCCTCCTCAGGGAATTCATAAAAACAAAACAATTAAAGAGGGATGAATCGAAATGAGGTAAAGACAGCAGTGCCACTGGAACTCAGCAGCAGTGTGACAGGACACAACCCCTGGGGAATGCTAGCTATGGCTCCTGCTTCCGCTGGAAATGGTACCAAGCAGCGCATGCCCTAATCACTGTCATTGGTGACTGGGCCTGGGGTGGACACGTGACCCGAGGAGGCTGATGATGTACCCTTTCTGACCACCTCGAGACTCAGACACGAGAACTGCTGGCATATGTGTCATGTTAATGACAGTGATGTCAGCCCAGAGACAGCTTCAGTTCCAATTCTGCACCCCACCTTTTGATGAATCTCTTATGAGTCTTGTGAATCCTACCAGCTTTCTGTCTCTCTTTAGTGCCAGTGTGTCACAGACAGTGCTAAGTGATTCTGAGGTTTAGCTGTGCAGCACATATCCTCTGCTTGTTGTACATGCAAGGAGCCTCGTGCAGGGAGGTTAAATGAATAGACACACATTCCACAGACAGGAAGTAATGGGAAGGGGGTTGATCCATGTGTTTTTCCTTAGAAAATGCTCATTAAATGATTTTTAAGTGTCAAATGGATTTAAGAGAAGGAAAACTGGCATTCCCGTGTATGTGACCATAGGAAATCCTGAATTCTCTGTCCAAGTCACCTAGTGCTAAGAGGCGAGTGCATGTGGACCCAGTGGCCAGAAGTACCCATGCAATGGCTGTGCAGGGGTGAGGGGCTTCTGGAGCCACCAGTCACAAATCTCCTGAGTGGTGGGGCTGGAGCAGAAGTGATAGCCAGCCTAAAGGGACCCAGCTCCAAGGAGGCTCAGAACACACCGCCCTAAGGAACAAATGCCCCAGACCTCTCTGCCCGTGCTCTGAGGTATCACTCAGATCGTCTCCATGGCCTGTCATCAACAGAGCACCTGGCCCTTCCTCTGTCCTGCCTGCTCCAGCTCTAAATGGCCACTAAAGCCTCAGCTCAGCATTGTCCATTGGAGCCACTCTCATGCATTGGGGTGTCTCCGTAGGACGGTCTACAGGGTGTTCAGGATCTCACTACTAGATCAGACTCATAGTGATTCTCCTGTTTATAGCCTCCAAAGCACTAGGATTACAGGCGCACACCACCACACCCAGTCTCAATCACCATCTCAGCTCTCTCCAGGGGCTGGGCCAGCAGGGCAGGCCAGGGGATTGAACCCCGAACCCCTGCGGCAGGCACTTTAATCTGCTGAGCTATGTGGCTGGTCCTCTTCATGGGGTTTGGATTGGACATTGACTCAGAGCAGCCTTTCACCCTTTGCACCATGCCTCAGCCATGAATAGCAACGATCATGAAACATCCACTTTATACATCTGAACTTTTCACTTTCTTTCTTTATAATTTGCCTGAAACATTAAACTTTCTTTAGTATACTCTGCATTTTTAGCTTTGGTTGAAGCTGCTTTTTCAAACCTTTAACTACGGGCAAGGAAACAATGATGAACAAAGTTTTGAAGAAGGTAGAAAATTGCACACAGGGTGCATAACAGCCTTCAGGGGCTTGCTGGGTGCCTTGAAACCCGTGGTAGCCCATCTCAGGCTGAAGCGAGGAGATGAAGAAAGTCCTGCCTGCCAGACGTCCCAGCTCTGATACGAAGAGTTCACTGAAGCTAATTGGAAACACATGTGACTAGCTCCCAATCCCGGGGGCCTGGCTGCTCTTCTCATTGCTGAGGCATGATAACCAACACCAGTTGCTTATTTATGTATTTGGTGCAGGGTCTCGTTTTGCAGCTGAGACTTGCAATGATCCTCTTGTCTTGGCCTCCCCATTGCTGGGATTACAGGCATGTGCCACCACACCCGGTTTCAAGAGTCAGCGTGGCATGCCCGGGGCTTCAGGGCTAGCACGAAATGCAGTACCAGGAATCGAATCCAGGTCTTTGTGCTTGCTAGGCAGGTCCTTAGACCACTGAGCTATCTCACCAGCCCTCAACACTAGTAATTCAAAAACGAAAAGATTTATTTCATCTCACAGCTCATAGAGACCGCAGTCCATGGTCGACTGGCTCAAGATAGGTTGATATGGCATGGGACTTGGCAGAGGAGGGGTGCTTGTGGCGCAGCAGACAGGAAGCAGGGAGACAGAAAAGATACAACCTGCCCCAGGCCATGTCCCACTGACCTGCCTTTTCTGATCGAATCCTGTCCTTTGATAGCAGGTCAGCTTCATGCTCACACCCCCAGGATCCAGCACTTCCTCAAAGCCTGGCCTATGTGCACACAGGGTGGGGAGATTGCGACATCATCTATAAGAATGTATCTCCTAAGGCAGCAGAGAGGTAAAGTTTACAGCGGCCTCCTTAGCACTTGGGTTCTTGAGTGCATGGAATCAAGGAGCTCAGCGTGCTTCGGTGTTTTGTTACTGGTATCTGTTAGCTGTGGGAACCAAATGGCTTGTGGTGGATGCTTGCTAGCGCAAGCAATCTCTGATTACTGGGATTATTTCTGCCATAGTCTATGCTATCACTCCAACTTCAGCAGTAGTTTCTAAGGCTTGAAACATTTAGACAAGAAAATGATAAGCTTTCCTGAAAAGTACTGGAAAACAATTCCAAATGAAAATTAATTCTCTCTAAGCATTTGCTCATTCAGCAATAGCCAAGTAACGAAAAAGCTGACAAAGCAGGGTGCGAGAAAATGGGAGGATTTACATACATGTATGGCTTTTTAGCTTAGTTTGTATATCAAATTAAGGCTGGCATAACAGCCATCATCTGAGTAAAACAATTAATCTACAGTGAGAAGTTCAATACAATTCTGTCACATTCATATTTGTAAAAGTAAGTTCAGTACATATAGAATTTTCTATTCAGTGGCCAAAGCACAATGTTATACTTTAGATCAAGAATGTGTCACAGGGCAGGGAAGATAGATCAGTGGCCTAAGCACCTGCCTGGCAAGTGAAAGGTCCCTAGTTCGATCCCTGGTGCCACATGCCATGCCAGCCCCAGAACCGTGGGTGCACTAGCCAAAACCAGGCAGGGTGGTGTACACCTGTGATCCCAGCACCAGGGAAGCTGAGACAGGAGGATCACTACAATATGACCTGCATAGCAAGATTCTATACCAAATAAATAAATAAATGAATAAATAAATAAATAGGAAAGAATGTTTCCCAACGTCCTTATTCATTCTTAAGAGCTTTTGAAAAGTGGTTGAGGGGTTGGAGAGATGGCTCAGTGGAATAAGGGCTTCCCTGGCAAACATAAGGTCCTGAGTTCAATCCCTGGTTCTGCCAAAAAAAAAAAAAAAAAAGGAAAAGAAAAAGTTTTTGAATCTTTGGGTAACATATCTGATTTGCTCATAGAAGGTGGGTCTGGTCAGAAGGGATAAGTCACCAAGGGACTGTAGTGTGACTTGGAAAGGTGTGTCTCCCTCATTAGCTCCTTCTTTCTCACTTTCTTTCCTGGCTAATTCACTACAAGGAGCTTGCCTCCACCATGGTGCTAAACATGTATGCACTGAAACTTCTAAAACTATGAAACAAAATAAATATTTCCTCCTTTTAGTTGTAGATATCAGGTACTTTTTTTCAAGTGGCAAGAAAGTGACCATAATAGATTTTGGTACCAGGAGTGGGGTCATTCTTGTGATTACTTGACCAAGTCTTTGGAGCTTGTTCAGTGGAGCTGTTTGGTAATATTTGGATATTCCAACTAGAGAAACCCTGGACTGTTCATTTGACATGAAATTCTGTTCAGTTTTCTGCAGATAGTGATGGCCAGGTTCAATAAGCTTTAGTGGGAACAAAGATTCAATTAGTGGTTGACCTTCAGGCTGTGTGTTACACTCTGGAAGAACATTTGTTTACATTTTGCTCTTGTTCTGAGATGCTGCAGGAGTCTGAGATTAAGGATAACAGATTAATCTGGAGGAGGAATTTTAAGGCAGACCAATGTTCAGGCTGTGGCATGGATATTGCTGATGGGAGGCTGAAGCAGGAGGATCAACATTGTAAGACTGTCTCAAAAAGAAAACAAAAAAATTAAGCAAAGAAATGAACAGAAAACAGTGTCAGGGGCTGGAGATACAGCTCAGTGGCATAAGTACTTGCCTGGCAAGCACAAGGTCTTGAGTTTGATCCCCAGCATTTAAAAAAAAAAAAAAGTGACAGCATGACATTAACCAAGAATGTTTTACACAGTGAAAAAGCATATTAATTAATAAAACAGCAAATAAAATCCCTGATAATCCACCATATCAATACTCACATGGACAATAATAAGAAAGAGACCCAGCATTTTTTCATTCTTCCAGCTAAGTTACTATGGACCAAGGTGGGCTCCATCCCTGTAGTACTCAGCAGGGTGGAAATAAGAGCTCAGAGTCAGTGACAGCATCTCCCTTTCAAAGTTGTGAAGAGTGCTGGGGACATGCTGGTTGTCACCCCATGGGGCTTGCTACCTAAACCCTGGGCCTGAGGTCAGGAGTCCTATTCACCAAGCAGAATGAGTAGGGAATGGTTTCCAATCCCACAGCACAACCTTGGAGGTGCTGGGTGACAATGCCTTGGCCACGCAGAGACAACTCTCCTGGGTGGCTTACACCAGCCCTGGAGCACTGACAGCACATCCAAACCTTTCACCTTCTAATCCAAGGCCTGACCCAGCCCCCTGGATGCACACGAGGTGGGGGACGAGCTGCTCAGCCAATTTGCTAACAACTTCATGTAAATAGTAATTCTAGTAATGAAATAAAGTGCAGATATCTCAGGAGTGGTGATGAGAGAGAAGCAGGCTTCATGGCCAGCTGGGTCTCAGCACTATTATTTTTCAGCAGGATTACTAAGGAAAACAAGACTTTGCTTCTATTTTCAAATTTAGAAATTGATTTCATCCATTCATGGGGAGATGGAGCGAATGTGCAGGTCCCAACCCCATGAGTCAAACTGGTGGCCCTGAAAGTTCCAGTCATCTCTTGCCTTCCAGTGAGCTCCAGGTGAATCTGTGAGAAGCAGGGCTGCTGTGCATGGGCAGGAAGGTTGTGCACAGCACAACTCGTGAGGTTTCTGCTCACAAAGACTACAGTGCTGATGAGAGCTTAGAGCTGGGGGCCCCAAATCACATGCTTGGTGGAAAGAAAAGGGTAGAGATCTTTTTTTTTGGTGGCTGGCTCAGCTCACCCTGGGGGCAGGGCTCATGTGACATGTGGTGCCAGGTCTTGAACCATGGTCCCTAAGCTTGCCTAAGCTTGCCTACACGAGCTATCTCACCAGCCCCTGGAAAGTCCTTGAGACAAATTGCTATCAAATGATGAGGTTATAGATACCCTTTATCACCATATTCAAATTTTAGACCTATCCTTATAGGCATTAGTGGAAGCCTAAGACTTTTTTCTTAGACTCCACTGAGAATAACAAATACAGTGGTCCTTTGCCATGAATTAGCCTAAGAACATCCTGTTTCATAATTAATTTCTATCTTCTGAAATCTGAACGTACAAAAAGATTAATTGATATTTCCATCCTGAGAGGTACTGAGAAGGATGTGTGGACTGTAGTAATAATGGCAACCCCAGTACTCGAAGCTTGTCGACTTTACAAAGGCTGTAACCAGGGCTAACATGTGCCATTGCTGCAGTATGGGTTCCATATTGAAAGGTGATCTTTACAAAAAAAAAAAAAAAAAAAAAAAACATGGATTCACTTTTAAATTCAGTTGCTCAGAGTTTATAAGTCCCCATACATTGCCAACATTACAGCCTGATGAATTATGTGAACCAAATGAATGGTTGGTTTTTATCTGTGACCCTGGCAAATAACACCAAAGAAGTAAGGTAAACTTGTAGATCGAAATGACAAAGACATTGACTGGGGAGCAAGTCTCTCATCCTAAACTGAAGTGGACTGTAAGACTCAGTCCTGAGAGCGCCCTCACCACGGGCCTCAGCTCGTCCCCAGGCTTTCAGGAAGAGCTGAATTTCAGCTGGCCATCGTGAGTTTCGCTGAATGCTATTTGCAGGTACTACTCTGGTACTCATAAATAGCTCGATATTCAAAGAGAAAGGAGACAGTGTATGGAAAAGCCAGCAATGACACAAACACTAAAGTGTCAAAATACATTATTCAGAAATGAACTCACTGAAAATAATCAATGTCTACTTCCCAGAATTAATATACATAAATGAGAAACTGAGAGAAAATACAAGCAGATTGAGGCATTTCTGGGAAAACTTCTAAAAGTTCTCATTGTTAAAAGAAAACATTTCCATCAACCAGAGCTGCAAGATAGATTTTTAAATTCCTCAGAGGAGCTTGCCTTAGGGAAGTTTCTATGTTAGAGTCAAATTGATGTCAGTGGCGGTTCCAGGGCAACACAATTAAAATTATAGGATCAGGGAGCACAGCTACATAAATAAGGTCTCGGTATAAATCCCCAGGAGAACTCGGTTAGGGCTTAGCCTTAACTCAGCTACAAATGAGGATCATTATGAGGTCTGCCATCTTTGAAATGAATGTGAAGCAGAAACATGGGCTCTTGTGTTTGCTGGGACATTAAGGAAAATGGAAATTGCATAAGGAGTCAAGTTGCGGTGTACCCGAACCTACTCTAGCACACCTGGAATTACGCGACAGCGCTGTAACAATGCGCAGCCTCAGCAGGCACAGGAGTGCACACCCAGAATGCCAGTCCCTTGGAGGCTCAGACGGAAGGATTTCAAGCTCAAGCCCAGACTCCCAACTTAGTGAGTTTAAAATAGAAATTTTTTAAAGACAGGGATAAGCTACTTTCTCTTGGTTCAATGAGAAGAAAGATTTGTACTAATAGTGTTTAGACAAGATATCATGGCTGCATCTTGTCCTCTGAATAACTACTATGAAGACAACAATATGCAATGTATTAATTATTGTAACTGTCCTACTAACCTGTTTTGAAACTGTTTCATTGCTATTTTATCTTTTTTTCTCATTAAAATGAACACAAAATTTTGAAAATGGATAGGAGTATAATTCTGTGGCAGGGGGCTTGCCTAGCATGTACTCTACAAAGCCTTGGGCTTAATCCCAGGCAACAACACAGCACAACACAGCAGTCTCTAACCTGAGAAGTTCCAGAACAGAGCCTGAACACAGCTGTGCCTGGGCCCCAGCTCCTTGCCTCCCCAGAAGTGACAGAATATGAGGGACAGACGCAAATCCAGCAATGTTCACCACAGTGTCTCCGGCTTGGGTGACCGGCTCAGAACACATTCCCCAGCCAAGCTGGCCATGGAGAGGATAAAGCTTGCTGGGAGCAAAGACGGTCAATGTAGGAGGCAAATCTATGACATCTGAAATCCCAGAACCCAAGAGAAGCCCCAGAGTCAGGTAGAACCAAAGCTCGCACCCAGGAGCTGGGCCCTGCAGGTGGCACACAGGGTCCTGGTGCTCTGCGGGTCTCCCCATCCCCATCCTCCCACTCGCCTATGCACTCCCAAGGGTATGGATTCCCAGGTGTCCTTGGAGCCTGGGCTCCAGGATCAAGTTTTCTGCCCTCCAGATCTCAGGGACACTGCCTAGGGGACGCTTCTTTGTCCAAATCCATCTGCAGGATCCTCTGTGCTCCAGGAGGGCTCCACAGAGCTCAGCCTCCAGGCATCTTTCCATGAAGTCACTGTCATGCCCCGATGGTGTGGACCACAGGGCCCAGGAGCCTACACGCCTGGTGTCAGCTCTCTTCTGCTCCTCTTACAATTCTTTGTGGAACCCCAAAGAGCTACAGTGCTGACTTAGCTATGGGGGAGTACAAAAAGCACTGTCTTCCCTGGGGTTCCCTCACCCCTAAAGGACAGCACAGCCAGGACCTGGAGATTGTGGGTGCAGTGATCTTTAATCTGGATTAACCAAGTGTGTCCAAGTTCCGGGGAAACAACAGTGGGCACGAGTCGGAAGGCACCAGTCCTAATTCGGGCACATGATAGACAGTGGGCCCTACGTGCTCTGTTATGTATGGAGTTGAAGAATTAGACCAGGAATCCTGCATTCTGTGGCTGCATGAGGAGGTTGGAGATGATAGTGGGAGAAAGCAAAATAAGGAAACCAAGAGACTTGGATCCTCACCCTTGCAGCAGGGAGAAGGGGGCACACTCCAGAGATGCAGTGAAGTTGGGAGCAGGGCTCAGGCACCCGCAGCCCACAATAAGCGCAGGCTGGGGGGCAGCAGGCCCCATGGGTCCCCTGGTGCTGCTGGGTCTCCAGGTCCAGTTCCCCCAAACACCTCTTCCTTGCTGCTTTTCCTGAGCATTGGTGATTTAGCCACACAGCTAGCATCAGGCCAAAAATGTCCCTTTTGCTTAAAGGAAAGGTTTCTGTCACTTGTCACCAAAACTCCAAAGCAACACAGAGAGGAGATCAAGGAGAGGCCATGAAGCACTTTCCCAGAGCTCAAGCTAAGTACCCAAGAGGAACAAGCGCCAGCTCCAGGAGACAGCCCTGCTGCCCAGCCCTGGCCACTCGGCTCTCTTAGGAGCCCGCAGCTGCCACAGGCTTTGACAGAGGATGAAATGTGCAGGTGTAGTGTGCTAAGACCTCTTGCCTGTAGCTGTGCCGGCGATATTTGCTTAGTAGACATTACTTCACAACTCAATTCTTAGCAATCTTTAAACAGAGATAATGAGGACAATGAGCCCCTTAGTAGGTACAAGCCACATGTGGGGAAGTATGCCTAGTAGTAGTTTTAAGCCCAGAAGACTTCCGATCTATGAAAATTAAATGAGATATTTTGTAACAACCCTCAGAATATAGTTTGAAATTATAGCTCATGTTCTGGCTCCGTTGTTTAAGGGTGCATGGTAGGTACGAGATTAAAATAGATCCCTCACTCTAGTCTGTGGACTCTCTGCAGCACCGCATGAGTCTCAAAGGACTCGGTGAAATTTACTATAAGATTTATTCAACTTGCTTAAAATTCTATCAATATTTCATGAATAACATGAATGAGCTGATTCCCTAAAATTCTGACCAAAGGCTGGCGAGATAGTTCAGTGGACTAAGCACCTGCTTAGGCAAGCACAGGGACTGGGGTTCGATCTTTGGTACCACATCCCGCGCCGCCACACTCCTGGGTGTGCTGAGCCAGTGATGGAGTCGGGGTGCGGTGGCGCATGCCTGTAATCCCAGCTGCTGCGGAGGCTGAAAACAGGAGGATCCCTATGAGTCTGAACTACGTAGTGGGACCCTGTACAATAAATAAATAAATTAATTAATTAATTAGTTCTGACCAAGAACACGCCAATTCATGTTTTAGAAGAACACAAATTATGAATCGGGTCAGGTTCACATTTGTGAAAATGTCCGCAGATTCTTTGCTTCTGGCTGATTACACTGGGCTGAGGAATCTGAACTGAAAGTATCTCTCCTCATTCGACTGAATATTTGGCGGTGACTTGAGCTCACTTAAAATTCTGAGCTCCCCAAGAAGTCTTTGAGCTATGAGTGCAATACAATTAGGCTAAGCTCTACATAGCCAGAATAATTACTAATTTGAAATAATTTCCCAGAGCATCAGTTAAAGTTCTCCCTCAGAGTCATCTGTTCTAGTCTCTGTCTCTGTCCCTGTCCCCGTCCCTGTCCCTGTCTCTGTCTCCCCCCTTCCCTTCTCTTTAACCCCTCCCCCAGCACTTACTGATTAAATTCCCAGTGGAGATAAGACTCCGCACGGGAAAGTGGAAGCGCCCTCGTGCAGCTCTCCACATCAGTCAGTGTGTGCAGAGCGCTTGCTATGGGCGCCACTTGAAGTGAGTGTTCTGCGGCTCTTTATCCAATATTTTAGCCACAAGCAACGTGGAGCTACTTAAAGTAATTAAAGCTAGATATAATTAAATGTCAAGTACTCGATGGCCCCCTGTGTGCAGAGGCTGTAGCATCATACCACGTTGGTCTAGGTCATTCCATGGCTGCAGGAAGCTCTGTTGATGGTGCTGCTCTAGGGACACCGCTGTGTGACTCAGCTGTGTTTGTTTAGAACAGGAATACACGTGGAGTAGAGCTCCGCAGTGCTGGTCATGGAGAGCTGCCTGTGTCAAAGAGGAGGAGAGTTGACCCTCAGTGCTTGAGAAACATTGCAATTTCTTGGATTAGAAAAAACATGGAAGGAAATTAAAGGAGCATAGCCAACAAGTAAAGAACTGGACAAATAACACTACTCTGCCACTTCCAGACAGACGGGGAGGAAGGTAGGCTTGTTTAAGAGTTGGACTCAAGGCTTCTGAGCATGAGACAGTGTGCTAATTGTGAGTACTGAATCAGGACAGGAAGCATCAGGAAGCTGCAGCTCGGCTGGAGGAAACATCTCTGTGCCTAACAGGGCGTAGCAGCAAAGCTAGAAACGGGGCAGGACAGGTGGCCACGGTATCCCTGAGCACAGGCTGTACCGCAGAACACAGCGCTTGGCAACCTCAGGGACAAGCTAGGAGAGTGTTTCTTTACCTCCAAATGGGGTTGGATCCTATTTAGAAATTACCATTTGTGATCATGGACATTTCCAGTGAGTAATGTGGGCACCCACGTTCTTGTGCTTTGTGTGATGGGTACCTGTGGAAACCCACAAGACTGACACGTCTGTAACTCCCACTGATCTTGGGTCTTGGGGAGGTCCCGGAAGCCCTCGCTCGCCTGTGACTCTCTGCGGGACTTGAAATGTAGCAGGGACCTCTGCTGCCCTGCTAGCGATTGATTCCAAGCATCATTACAGATGGAGCCAGCCAGACCTAGAGACACTGCTGGGCCCACAGGACGGCTGAGAGCTCAAAGTGCGGGGCATCAGCTGCTTTGATCTTTCATGGAATGAACCCGAGTGGGGACCAGCTCTCTCAGGGGAGATCACCTTCTGAGTGGAGCAACTTTCTCCAAGGAGAAAAAATCAAAGGCAAACACAAGCAGCTCAGCTAGGTGAAACAAACATGAGCGCCTCAACCCTGCGCCTGACTGATTTCCTGAGGTGACACCAGCGCCTGGAGGACCTTATTCACTGACGTTGAGCAATGTCAGCCTCTAAGTAGCTTGCTAGGTTACTGATCAGCTGCCAAACTAAGGTGCAGGAGAGTGCTACTGGAGGCTGTGACCCGGTACCTTGAACGCGGCGGTCTCACCGCTGCCCCAGGGAAGTTGTCCCCCGCGCGAGGTCCCCGTCCATTGGACCTAAAGTACATCTAATCATGTCCCGTGCCTGTGGTGGGGCAGGTCTCATCTGTGTGTCCCCTCTCCTTCCCAAGCTGCTCTGCTTTTCCTGGGTTTGTGACATTGCTGTGACCCTTGCTGTTGGGTGACAACAGTGATTGCTTGCCCGCCCGGGCTCTACCTCCATCCAGTCTGGGGGCACAAACACTTCCTGTGTCTACAAACCGCCCCTCACACCCACTTTCCACAGAGCTTCCCTCACCTCCCAGCCCTTTGCTTCTTCCTCTGCACCTTCCATCCCTTCCCTCTAAGCCATGGCCCTTGCTTTGCAGCATGTGGATATAGCCGTGCAGTTATATAGCGGTATCAATTCTGTGTCGGCCATGCTAGCTATGTTGGCCATCTAAGTGACTCGGAGCTCCCCGTTGTTTAAGATTGCAGCTCTTTTTTGCATGCACCATTCCTGCTTAGCTCATGCCTGGAGCCTCACAGCACCTCACAAATGTTTGTGGCGGTGGAAACAGGAACTATCCTGCCAGTTCAAGGCACACGCGCTGGACGTTTTCTCTCTACGTTTCCATCACTTGTGTTTGTCTTGAAGACACTCGCTTGATGGTGTCATGACATACTGGCAGTCTGTAGCACTTAATAGGATGGCGCCGCATCACTGTGTATTCCCTTACGTCAGCAGCACGAATTCAGCCCAACGGGAAGGATAAATCAAAACAACACTACATTCTCACCGAGGAAGGTGATGCGGTTAATGCACACCGAGTAAGATGCAGGAGCCAAAGTGCGCAGGTTTTGATCAATTTACTCATTGTACTGGGTGGATTTACTCTCTATCAAATTGAGCTAATTCCAGCACTGTTTAATATGGGTTTCATGTGAAAAGGCTTTAAAACAGTAAAATACAAAAATAAGGCAGAATTACTACTGTTTTCTAGTGCAAATAATAGGCTCCACAGGGTTTTTTTCAAGATAAGAAGTGCAAGTTTAGCTGACAGACATAAGGACAACAGCCATAGTCATTAGATAGAGGGAATGCCTTGTTTTATGTATGCAATATGACAGTCCTCCGTGACCTGGGCCTCTTGCCGGGATCTTCTGTGGAACCAGTCAAATGCACCGAGCAGGTAGAATGTGGCCTTGCAGAAGGTCAAGGGCACTATTATTTGGAAATCACTCTGTTCTAGAAACTTCCCTAACACACCATCTATAGACACTGGCTCTCAATTCTCAGATACCCCAGAAATCTGGGATCATTCACCCCACTACGGATAAGGGAGCAAGACACAGAAAGGCACGCTGCTTGCCCACCTGGACAGTCACTACTCAGGCAGGCTGAAGTCCCACGTGCTTGATCCAAGGCCAAATAGTTGCGCAGACGCAGACGAGGCTCCAGGGCTCGGACACGCAGCGCTGCCCAGGAGCGTGCGCGAGCGGCGTTCTAGGCGCGAGTCCTTCCCGATGTCCGTTCCAGGCGGATTTCTCCCTGGTCCAAGCTGTCGGTTCCCCTTCTTTCCTCACCCACACAACCCGGCACTGCCTGACACCGTATGTGCCTCCTTCTAACTTCTGCTTAGGTGATTTCCCCCCTGCAGCGCCGGCCCACGCTGGACAAGTGGGGCACCTCTGGGCGGCCTGTGCTTCCCACAGCGAGCAGGTCTGTCGCGGTGCAGGGGCTGCCCGCTGCCAGTAGGCCGTCATTACCTTGAGGAGGAAGAAGAGCTCGTCTGTGCTTCTCCTGGAAAGTGCGGGCCGCACGGCACAACTCACTAAATGGGAGTGGAAGGTAAGCAACTAATTGTGTAGCTGACCGGATTTGCATTTAATATAGATACCATTGATTTAAATAAAATAAAACATAAACAGAAGCCAAGGTTGGACACTGGACCAAACGATGTAAATAAAAGAGGACAGTGGTGGTGACAGCACTTTTTGCTGTGTATTAGGTTTTGTCAAAACCCAACTGAATTGGTCTGCAGAATTAGATGCATAGTATTACATCTGATTGGTGTATTAGGTACAGTGTATGATGAGCATATAGCAGGTGATATAGAGGGGATATTGCAGCTAAGACCAAAGATAACAGAAAAAATACTCTTATCTAATCAGGTACAAATTTTGTTATATTTGCAAGTTGTCAAAGATTGTAAATATGTAATCATTTTTATAGAAAAATTTTCATAACTCTCTATTTGGGGATTTTATTTGTGAGAGTAAATAAATTTTAAATCACATATTGTGATAATAAAAGAATGTGTACATTGGAACAGGTTTTATCTGGATCTCATTTTTGCATAGCTAGGAAGCAGCTTTTTAAAAATAATTTTATTGAGAAACAAATAGCAATGAGACAGTTTCAAAACCGATCAGTAGGACAGTTTCAATAATAGATACATTGCACGTTATTGTCTCAGAGTTAGTCATTGTATAAGATGCGGACATGACATCCTGTCCACAAACACTATTAGAACAAATCTTATTCATTGAATTAAGAGAATGTAGCTATATATCTATCCTATTTTGAATATACAGATACAAAATGGTCATTCATTTGTATCCCCCTTTTTTTGTTTAGTTTTATCAGAGAAGGGTATCCCATTGTCATTTAAACATTGTAGTGCGTGAATTCAGCAAAATATTCCAATATAGTGCAGTAGGCCATAATAGTAGTGGGTCCTCCACAGGACTGGAAATGTCAGAAGTTGTTGACCTGAGTCCTTTACAGCCCAGCATACCAACTTGGCTTCACCCCTTATACCTCGTCTTTATACCTTTGTGCTGGATGGTTAAGATCAATATAAAGCAAGACCTGTATAATGAGAAATGTAACTTTTGTATCTGATAAGGTTACTCAAGTCCCCTCAGGATTTATCCTGAAACCTTGAACTGCACTTTGTAGACCCTTTGTCAGTGTCAGCCATGCGGATGAGTCACGGCCATTGCTTCACCAATCTGCTCTCTGTGAAAGCCTGAGAATGTTTTCTCTCCATGTGACCCTCTTTAGGTACACTGTACATCATCAATCACTTTCCTCTGTGGCTCCATAATCTCCTTGATCAGAAAATTTGGGACATAACTGAGTTGCAGGATGTTACAGTACAGGTTCTCCTGTGTCCTGAGTCTTCGCTGACCTTGAAAGCCTAGGGCCAAAATGTTGACTGTCTTTGTAGTCCTTCTTTTTCTCTAATTTTTGATCTGCAAACTTAGGTTGTTAACCCTCCAGAAGAGAGGCTTATTATTACCCTACAACATATGCAGTTGGGTTTAACCTAACTATCTGAATATCAAACATCTTAGGCCTACCATGGAACATCAGGTATTGATATGTTAAACTTTAAGTCCATATAGAAAATGAAGAAAAAAATTAAAAATAAAAATAATTTAAAAATATGAATAAACAATTCCATATTTTTACACAGAAATTTAGACATTTAACCATATACAACATTGTAGCAGGACAGTCCTGTGACTTTTTTTTTCTTCTCTTTTTTTCATTTATTACACTTTTTAAAAAACAAACATTTACTTGAGACAGTATGGCAATAATTGGTATATCATGAAAAGCAGTACATATTTAGAAGACCAGAATGACAGGCATTCCAAGCATGATCCTACTATTACACATTGTTATCTTCAGTGCAGTTGCTTGGTTCACAGGTATCAGCATATATAGTTAGTCAGGGTGAGAATCCTACCAATTAACTGCTAGTTTCAAAAACCTGCTGATATTTCTCAGGATCATTGCCTTGCCCATCATGTGCGTATAAATGTATGGCTTTGCCCCTGTCATGTTCCCAGCTTTTCTCCTTGCCCTCCCATCGTTGTCCAATCCTCAAGTTCTTGCTTTCCTTTTAATTGTTTTATTCTTTTCTATTTGTATTTCTTCTTTTGAGTTCTTATACTGGGGAGACTGTACGATATTTACACATGTAAGTCTGGTTTATTTCACTTATGAGTATATCTTTAAATGATAGCCACTTAAGTATAAAGACTTCTAGTTTATCATTCTTTATAGCTGAGTAATACTCCTCTGTATAAAAATACCACATGTTTTTCATCCATTCCTCAGGTAACAGCATCTTGGTTGTTTCCAAGATTTGGCTATGGCAAGTTGTGCTGCTATAAACATAGGTACACATATATCACTATGATATGGCATTTTCAATTCCTCCAGGAAAATTCCCAGTAGGGGGATAGCTGGTTTCAATGGGATTTCCAGTCTTAGTTTTTAAGGGAGTCTCCACACTCTTTTCCATAATGGTTGCATTATGTCTACATTCCCACCAGCAGTGGAGAAGGGTTCCTTTTTCCCCACAGCCTCTCCAACATTTGCTGTTGGTTGATTTCTTTATGACAGCCATCCTTTCTTGGGTGAGGTGGCATCTCAGTGTTGTTTCAATTTGCATTTCACGGATGGCTAGTGATGTGGAGCATTTTTTCATATATTTATTCTCTTCTTTAATTCGACCTCTGAGAAGTATGTGTTCATCTTGGATGCCCATTTTTGGATTGAGTCTTTAAATTTTGGGGGCCCTAATGGTTTTTAGTTCTTTATAACTTCTAGAGAGCAGAACTTTGTCTGAGTGCTGATTAATTAAGATTTTTTTCGAAATTTGTGGCTTTTCTTTTCACTTTATTGGTAAATTCTTTTGATCTGCAAAAACTTCTCAATAAGAGGTGGTTCTAGTTGTTAATTCTTTCAAGTATTACCTGTGCAATTTGATTTTTGTTCATGAACTCTTTGCCTATCCCTATGTCTCCAATTTTCTCTTCCAGGAGATTTAGTGTTTCTGTTTTAATGTTTAGACCTTTAACCCATTTTGACTTTAGCTTAGTGCATGGTGATAGACCTGGGTCAAGTTTTAGTTTTCAGAATGTAGAGAGCCAGTTTTTCCAGCACCACTTGTTAAAAAGGCTATCGTTCTTCCAATAAGAGTGTTTGGCCCCTTTGCTGAAGATCAGGTGGCTGACTGTGTTCATAGAAGCTTCTGTGTCTTCTAATCTATTCCATTGATCCTCTGGTCTATTTTGTTGCCAGTACCATGCTGATTTTATCACAGTAGCTTTGTAGTAAAATTTCAAATCAGGAATTGTAATACCTCCTGCCTTGTCTTTGTTGCTCAGGATTTCCTTTGCTATTCTATGCCTTTTCTGGTTCCAAATAAATTTTAGGAATGATTTGTCTAGGTCTGGGAGGTATGTTGGTGGTAGTTTGATAGAGATTGCATTAAATCTGTACAATAATTTTGGGAGTACACAATGTTGGTTCTTCCTATCCAGGAGCATGGAATATCTTTCCATTTTCTGAAATCCTCTACGATCTCTTTTTTCAGAGTACTGTAATTTTCCTTGAAAAGATCTTTGACTTCTTTAGTTAGATTAATTCCAAGGTATTTCATTTTCCTCGGTGCTATTGCAAAAGGTATTGTTTCTATAATTTTCCTCTCAGTGTGTTTGTTATCTGTGTAGAGGAATGCTATTGACTTTTGGGTATTGACTTTGTATCCTGCTATGAAGCAGCTTTTTTTATAATGGAAGGTTTAAAATACTATTTAGGATTTTTAATACAGTTGCTTTAAGTATAAGCAGTTTAACTCCCTCTAAAACTCATGGAGCATATATTACTGTATACCTAGAGGAGTCAGAGAAGGAAAAGGGGGTATAATCTCTTTTAGGTACTGCTGGAATTTTTAAAATCCACTTAAATACTAGGCAGTATGAAGCAAGGAGCAAGAAACTATTAAAGATGGGGCTGGAGAGATGGCTCAGTAGAATAAACCCTTGCCTGGCAAACGCAAGGGCCTGAGTTCAATCCCCAGTTCAAAAAAAAAAAAAGCAACAAAACAAAACAAAAAAACACTATTAAAGAATAAAAAGGAAGTGTACTTGTTAGTTGAATTATCAACAGGAAAATTCCAACACTACCATATATTTCTTCTTTCTCCTTTGAGATCCTAAGTCTACACTTGTTGCTTGCACTGGGATTTCAGCGATCTCCTTCACCCTGAACCTAGGAAGGAACCCACAAGCTGCCATCCCCGAGCTGCACTGCCTGATCTGAAAGCGCACAAGCTGATTGCATGTGTGCATTTTATTTCTAACTTTGTCACTTTTCTTTGGCTCTGTGATATAATCCCATTGATCCAGCTTGAAGACTTTTGCTCACGGAATAAGCTGGGGTCCAAATAGAGACATTAAAATGAAGCCAGTAGGTAACAAGCAACTGAGCTTTGCAAACACTTTGCTCTGGACAAGGCAAGCGTGAGATCAAGGCCACTGACTCGCACAGGTCAGAGGACGGGTGGGGGCCTGCGATGTACGGAGCGGTTGAGTATTGCTGTGCTGCAGAGTTCAACGATTCACTGTTTCTAAGAACTAGGAATAAAGTCTAGTGTCTGTGTGCACACGATGTATAGTCCACAGATATGAATATATGACATTTAAGCTGTAAACAACGTAAGACACACTTAAATTTATCAGTGAAAAATACTAAAATGTGATTATTTTAAACACACACGCACACACACAAACACACACGTGAAAACCCTGAAAATGCAGGCAGGAAGCTTCCCCTGTTTTTATGAGCAACTTGTGCGTCTCGCTCTCGTCCTAAAGCTTTCTCCACGTTGCAGGGCCCGTGGGCTTTGTTCTGAGCAGTCTGCCTCGTGTTGCCACACCTTCATCCCCAGCAATTGATTCCTGACCCAATCAAGCTCTTTTCACAGGGCCTTTTTAAGGTCATTAATCCAGAAGGAAATAGCAGCAAAGGCCGTGGGACAGGCAAAGCTTTATTAAAGGCACAGAACCAGAAAGGCTGAGCCAGAGCGTGGTGCCCACGCAGGGTTGATCAGAGACCCTGACAACGACCCCAGTATCCTGTGTGCGGCTGTGGTGCAAGGCTGTGAATAAAGCCTCAGCAGCAAAGTGAAAGTAGAACGGGGAACTGGAGTAGTCATTGCTGAGACAGCAAAGACCCCAACCAGCCAGACCACGGACTTCTTGCTCCTACGAGGCATAGAAGAGGGCGAGGAGGCCACGTGTGGCTGCTGGGGGCAAAATGCTGCTGCAGGTGGGGCTCATAAGCCACAGGACAACATCCCTGCATCAAGGACAAAAGAGTCCAGGAACAGGTCATAGTTAATGGCTCATTTTTTAAGTAAAATAATCTACAATCTGGGAAAGGAATTTGGGAGGAGTCATTGTCCTCAGCTGTCCTATGATTGCGCATCAGAGCCCCACACCTGTGGGCCATATCCCTGATCTCTGCTGTGGCTGCTGGTGGGAGAAACAGCTGGTCCACAGGCCATCTGCAGTGCTCACGTGCACTCGTGGGCTTTGGCCCGACTCACTTCCTGAAACAAGCCAATGGGAGTTGCAGCAGCCAAAGTGAAGTTTAATCCTTTTGTGACTTCAGACCAAAGCAAAAACCATAAAAGACATTTCAATGCACCTTCCCACATTCACAGGAAAATTATGTCTTCTCCTCTTTCCAAAGAGCTGAGACAGAATACAATGTTTACTCCATGCCCACCCAAAAGGACAATGAAGTTCAGGCTGCGTGAGGGCGCCATCCAGGTCAGCAGATCGGCAAAGTGGTCCAGGTTTACAGCAAAAAATATATCATCTACATGGAATGGGTACAGTGGGGAAAGGCAGATGGCACAGCTGTCCATGGGGGCATTCACCCCAGCAGGGAGGTTATCACCAGGCTAAAACTAGACGAAGCCTGAAAAAAGACCCTGGAGCAGAAAGCCAAGACTCGCCAAGTAGGAGAGGGAAAGGGCAAACACAAGGAAGAGACGATGGAGATGATGCAGAAATGAAGTTCTCCTGTGTGCAACCTTTAATTAAAAACTGCTAAGATGAAAAATAAATAAAATAAAACAAAACAATAGTGGGTTTAACTCAATACAGCCTGCGCTGCTCACAGCCCACCTCTGGGCACGATCAGCAGGGTGCTGTCCGGCATAGGGGTGTGGCCAAAGACACTGGATGGGCGAGCAGTCCTTCGGGGTGTCCCTGTGCTCACCTCCACGCGGGCTCAGGGCACCTCCTGTTCCCAGGCCTCTTCACGCATGCTCTGCAGAGAGCAGTGCACCTGTGTGCAGTGTGACTGGACACAGACTTCCCAAAGCCCGCAGGACAGTAGAGCGGAACTGTGCATCCCATGAGCTGACAAGAGATACTCAATTTGTATTTTCTCCTTGGAAGCAATTTCTATGTCAGTCTTGGAACTGAAATGAATTGATACATCAAAGTCGATGCCATAAATCTCCTGCTCCCAAGGATGTCACCTCTAAAGAGTACACTGCTTATAGTTTTAAGCAGACTTTGATTGCAGTAAATCCTGCCACTCAGTGAGGGAAGGCATGAGTCGGCAGACGCTTCTGCAGAGCACTTTTGCCCCGAGTAAATTTGCAGCCAAAATTTGTATTTGGTTTTAGTTTCTTCCTCCAGAGGTACTTCAGTAAAGGTTGCAACAAAGCAGGACTCTAATTTAATATTTTTATTTGAAAGAAGATAATTGATTCCTTTAGCCCAGCATATGACAAGATGTCATTTTGGTTAGTGTCCCCATAGCTACATTCAGACTGTTTAATTTCAAGAAAATGTACTCAGAATATATCTTCAGGGGAGAAAGCTGGCAGGCCTTCCAGTGCTGTCAGGCAGAGGTAGCATTATTTTTGAAGATCCTGCCAGGTCGTGACAACGCCACACCTCAGGGCCCCTCCAGGGCCTGGTGGTCCTGCACTGGCACAGCGGGGAGGGGCTCAGAGCCTGAGCCCAGAAGGCGGTCTGGAGAGACAGGTCTGGAGGCAGGTCTGCCCGCTGTGCCTGCACAGGGGAGCTGGGCATTGAGTCTCCTCTGCTCTGATGTCAAAGAAGGGTTAAAGATGGTGCAGCAAATTTCAAATAACCAATGGGACTCATTTTACATAATTTTATGCGAAACAAATTCAGGATAATTCTATAATTTTACAGAATATTTTGAGTGGGAAAAATTGTTAAAGAAATAAAAGATTGATTGTTTGAACTGGGACTCAAACTCAGGTTTTTCTATTGAAACCACAAGGTTCTGAGGATTTTCACAGGGACATTTTTACCAAACCTTCCAAAGCAGTTAAATTGCCGTGCTACTTAGAGAGCCTCAAAGAATAATAAGAGAAGAAAAGCTATCAAAATTTGATTTCGCAAGGCCAAATTAATTCCAAGTGTGATGATGTCTGACCTCAAAGGACAGGACAACATCACTTATATCTGTTAACACAATGAATTTTGAATAGAAGAGAAAATAGAATCCAGCAAAATATTGAAAAATAAAACACATCTTGGACATAGAGGTTTAGTCCAAGAGTGCAAGGATAATTCAATACCGAGTAACCATTAATCAAATAAAATTTATCATTTTAATGGATGCAAAATTACCTGAAACAGATAATAAATTATCCCTGAGATAAATGAAAAGTTTAGACAGTGACCTAAGATACACTCATTTATATAAAAGTGGAACGAGACCAAGAATATGTATT
>NW_004524724.1:2417585-2426769 GCF_000260255.1 Octodon degus
TATATATATATATAGTTTTCCATTACCTATTCAAAAAAGAAATAAGGAAATAACTAAAAAATAGCTATGCCCATACCAAGATTTTGAAGAAAAAAATACCACAGGAAAGTGTTTCATAATTTGTAAAATGTTGTGTACGCAGAAGTAAGATCGAGTGTTTGGGGATCCATCGTGCCAGAGGTTGTGCTTATGCTTTACACATCCCATCACCTGCACCCCACAACAGCCTCATGGAGTCAGCTCTATTGGTTACTCCTGTCTTCAAAAGGGAAAGTGGGTCTCCAGATGGTCATCAAATTGCAAGCGTTATTAGAACCCTAAATAGCACATTTACGGTACAAGTACAATTTTCCCATGGAGGATTCATTCTTTCTCAGGTACACTTTCCTTGCTGCTGAGACAAATACCCGACACCCAAAATGAAGGTAGGAAGGTTTATTTAGCTCACAGCTACTGGAGGTTTCAGTCCACACTCAGCTGGCTCCAGAGCAGAGTGGCACATGGCAGAGGGCACCCTTCCCTGGAGGCGGCACAGAACAGAGAGCAGAGGGAGCGGCAGCAGCTTAGCACCAGCCAGCCTCTCTCCCCTTCTTACACTGTGATGCGGCTTGCCTGCCCAGGGCAGGTGCAGCATCCACACCCACCGTAATCAGTCACAAACTCCAGAAACCGCCCCACGACTGCATGATGCATTAGGGGAACACCTAGACTCAAACCATAGCACATTCCAAATGACTACTGGAATTACGGATGTTCCAAGAACCTACAGGGAGAAATCTCCTCTATCCTGGGCTTTAATCCACCAGAGAGTTGGATTTCTTACTCCATTTGAAATAAGATTGGAACTTCTTCCAGTCATTTTTACCTGAGCTTAGTCTTCAGCTTGCCTAGATTCCTAGTCCCCTGGGAGGTGCTAGTCACAGCAGTGCTCTACTCTTTGGTGGGTAAATCCTGATGCACTGCAGTGAGTCGGGGTCCACTCGGGGGTGGGCCACAGGGGTGAGCCTGTGCAGGGTGCGTCTCCTGCTGGAGCTCACCCCTGTCCCCTGCCTCGTGGCCTCCATAACTGAGCAGTGTTGCTCAGCCTCACCTCCCACTAGAACGTCCCTGCCTTGGAGCCAGCCGCTATGGATAGAAGCCTCTGGAACCAGGAGCCAAAACTAACCTGACCTTTAAGTTATTGTGCTGGCTGTGTGCACCCAACAGCAGGAGAGCTGATGAATGTGGGACGTCTTCCTATTATGCTTTCATCTGTCAGGTAAAGAGAGTGACAGATCTCAGCGGCCAGGCGCTCCTCTCATTGCTAGGACTGCTGGTTCTGACTGATCTTCAGGTTCACTTGCTTGTCTTCCAGTCTTGTTCATGTGTCACCTTCTTAGTAGAGACTTTTCTTTAAATGGTATTTACATTTTTAAAAGTTTGAATTGCAGTTTATTCCTAGGCATCATTCATGTTTTCTATTCTTTATTATGCCCTACAGTACATATGAAAAAAATATAAGATCATGCATTATATTACATATAATTTTGTATATTATTTTCTGTGTTCATCACTTTCTCATTGTTGGAATAAAATACTTGATACCCACAGCCTAAAGAAGAGATGTTTATTTAGGCTTATGGCTGCAGAGAGCTCAGTCCATGGTAGGCTGGCTCCAAGGCGGAAATGGCACAAAATGGCATGGTAGAGGGGACATCGGGAGGAAGCCCCTTGTTTATGTCAGCCAGTAATCAGAGAGGGGAGGAGGCATACGGAGCAAGCACAGCCTTCAGGATCCTGCCTGCTGGCCCACCTCCAGCCAGCCCCACCTCCTAACAGCATATCCGGCCATCTGGAGCCACCTGTGTATTCATCCACAGATGAATACCATGCAAC
Organism: Octodon degus; assembly: GCF_000260255.1. Taxonomy (NCBI): domain Eukaryota; kingdom Metazoa; phylum Chordata; class Mammalia; order Rodentia; family Octodontidae; genus Octodon; species Octodon degus. The sequence goes on from NW_004524724.1 coordinate 2,419,461, forward strand.
ACGATCCAGCTTCCTCTCCAAATCCCTGCCTAGTGGGGCATGGTGGCACACACCTGCAATTCCAGCACTCAGGAGATTGAGGGCAGGAGGACCGATGGGAGTTCAAGACCAGCCTGGGCTACAAAGTTCAAGACCAGCATAAACCTCATAGTGAGAGTCTCCTCAAAAAGACCAAAAAAAAAAAGTCCTGCCGATGGATATTGAGACTTTGGGGGACCATTTGGATATAAACCAGAACATTTGTCCCCCTTCCCTAGTAGCTTCATATCTGTTTCATTATGACAAATGAATTTAGTCCATCTCCTGAGTTATCAAAGTGTCAGCAGTTATGGCTCTGCTCAAAGGTTCGAAGTCCGCTCTGAGACTCAGGGCAAACTCCCAGCTGTGAGCCGTTACAAAAATGGAAAAGGAAGCTAAGTGCACCCAACGTGCAATGGCACCAGGGAAGACATTCCCACGTGAAAAGGAGAAATGAGGGAATAGGAAGGACACAGGCTGTGCACAGCACGCCCAGTAGGGCCAACGTGAAGCCCCATGTCTAGGCTGTAGCACTGGGCAGGCTGCTGAGACGCGCGCTCCAAGGGGCTGGAAGCTCTGTCGCTGTGGGCAGCAGCCTGCTCTGAGCTGGCCCCACTCCACGACTTCAGATAGAGTTACCAGTTTATTTTTGTTGTGCGACACACTTATGTCTTGTCTGTTACTTGTTTTCTTTTCTTACTCTTACATAGCAGTTTTAACCGGCCTGCCATGTTGCCCCCCCACCGGGGTTCCCTGAGGTGGTGATTGACAGTGGGCACAGTGGCGCGCACCTGTAATCCCAGTGCTTGGGAGGCTGAAGACAGGAGGATCACTATGAGTCCGATCTGTGTCGTGAGCCCCAGTAAGCCCTGTGCTAAATATATGTATATATTTTTAAAGTTTTATGTGTACTTATAATGCAAATTGTTTTCAGTTACTTTTCTGTCTAACTTATTTCCAAGATTCTGCTTAGCATTTCACTATTATTAGGAGGTTTTTCATGAATAGAATTTCTTAATTTCAACATAATTCAATTTATTAATCTTTAGTTTAAAATTTTGGTCTGCCTTTAAAAGATCATTCTTTCATAAAAACACAAAATTCTAAATATGTCCTCTAGGCAATTTCCTGTGGGCAGTTGGTGCTTCACACCTCATCCTGCGTCCTTGTGGCGTCACGGTGGCTCACGAGGCGGGCTCGGGCTTGCTGTTCCCGTAAGTCTGACGTCACCGACTGTTGAGCGGACTCCCCACTGCTGCGCAGTGCAGCAGGCCCGGGCGAGCTCTCGTTCGTCTCCGCCTTGCGCGTTCCTGCGGGACCCGTCAGTCCCCTGCCCCATGCCGTGCCGTCTGAGCCGACCGGCCGCCCCTGCGGCTGTCCTGATTGCTACTGTCTGACTCTCCATCTCCTTTTGGTTTATCCGGCTAACTTTAACCACTTTGCAAATACAAGTTGTACGCAAATTCTACCGATCAGTTTGGGGATCGCTGACCCCCGTCCTCCTTAGCTTGGCTGTGCTGAGCTCCTCCATTGTTTGCTTTTCAGGGTTGTGCAGTGCAATTTTATAATTATCCCCACCGGGGTCTTGTGTTAGGTTTCTGTTGCTGCAACAAAATACCTGAGACAAAAGGTAGAACAATTTATTGTTTCTTGTCATTCCAGACATTTCAGTCTTGCACTTTTCTCGCTTCCCCTTTCCTTCCCCTTTGTCTCATCCTAATTCCCTTTCCTTTTAAAATAATTTCTTCCCATTTCCCAAAATCTATTGTACACTTTAAACCATATTTACTCTTTCAGTTTCTCACACCAAGGAGACAACCTGATGTTTACACGTGTGAGTCAAGAACAAACCTTAGCACCTCTCTCTCTCTCTCTCTCTCTCTCTCTCTCTCTCTCTCTCTCTCTCCTTCCTTCCCTCCCTCTTTCTCAGGCTTTCAGTCAGAATAGTAACACTGAAGGTGGTTCTTTGATAAGAGTAATACATTGTAAAAATGTCTACAAATATTACAAATGGAAAAAGAGACCAGCCAAATAAATAATATTAAGAATGAAAAAAGGACAGAGCTCAGATTACAAAGATAATGGAACTATTACAAGTTAAAGCCATTAAATTTAAACCTTGGAAGAAAGTCCTTTAAAACTCTCAAGAGGCAAATGGAAAGCCTTATTTCACTTGTGAGTATGGCATCCATTTAACTATAAAAGTCTCAAGCTTATCCTTCTTTATGGCTGAGTAGTACTCCACTGTATAAAAATGTCACATCTTTTTATTCATAAACATGGGCACACATATATCACTATGTTATGATGTTTCAAATTTTTTTGGAAAGACAACCAGAAAGGAAATAGTTGGGTCAAATGGGACTTTTAAGATACTACTAGAAATGAAATGTGTCTTATATATTTTCTGAAAAATATACAAAACAGGGATATTTTGTTCTTTTGACATTTAATAGAAATTGCTACTAAATATTTGGGTGTTTTTTATTTTTTTTGGAATGACAAAAAATAAGTATTGAATTGCAATAATGTTTATGATTCCAGTTTATAACATTCTGGAACCATTTAGGTTTTCTATTTTCTCTTAGAAGATTTTTAAAGGACTTTTTTTCCTTCTAAGGTTTAAATTTAGTGGCTTTTACTTGAAATAGTTCCATTATCTTTGTAATCTGAGCTCTGTCCTTTTTTCATTCTTAATATTATTTATTTGGCTGGTCTCTTTTTCCATTTGTAATATTTGTAGACATTTTTACAATGTATTACTCTTATCAAAGAACCACCTTCAGTGTTACTATTCTGAGTGAAAGCCTGAGAAAGAGGGAGGGAGGGAGGGGGGGGAGAGAGAGAGAGAGAGAGAGAGAGAGAGAGAGAGAGAGAGAGACTCAAGTTTGTTCTTGAATTCTAGCGGCATTATTTCCCCAACTTTTCCACCAGCCATTTGGTCATTCTACTGTTCTCAGCCTCTTAAGTTGGAAACTGTGAACAAATATTCTTCGTTTTTATGTTGAGCATTTTGTGTAATCAGTATTTCTCTAGCAAAGACTTTCCCTGATATAATTATGATGTGTTTCTTCTTAATTTAACATGTACTAATTTATTTGACCATTGAGTTAATTAGAGGCATAGTTTAAACACTTTAGACATAGGGACTTCTCAGTTGTGTCTTGTGGCTAGCTTCAAACTCCACTGCACTGTAGTGAGAGAATGCAGGCCATCAGTTACTGATACTTTGAGATGTGCTGAAAGTTAGGCCACTGTGTAGAGCATTTTCCATTTCCTGACACTCTGTGGGCCTGAGGACACTAGGTATGCCCCAACTTTTTGATATGACTGTTTTCCAAGTCCATAAGATCCAGCTGATTAATTCTGCAGTTCAAATCTGCAGTAGCCTCCGGGTCTCCGCCTCCTCTCGGCTACTCAGCTGGGTACTGTTAGGTGAGGGCTTGTCCACGCGTCATGTGTCCGTCCGTATGCATCCTTCTCATACATTTCAAAGTGCAGCTTTGAGCTCATGTAAGTTTAGCACTGAATTATGTGCCTCTCTTGGCACTGTTCAGTAACCGTGTTTGGCTTTTTTTCTCCTGGAAATCTATTTGAGCTGGTATTAACGTGGATTATAAACAGCTTTTTGGAAAAATTAATTATGTCTCCAGCATGCCTTGCAATTCAGTATTCTTATGGTTTCGAGGCACTGTTTATAAAAAGCAAAAGTCAGGAATTCAGCTTTTTCACAACATAGTATTTCCTTACCCTACAGTGTGTTTCCACTTCCGTTGATTTCAGGTGTCCATGATCAAACATGATCTGAAACTGGAACTGTAGTGCAGTGAGCACTTAAAATGTTGTGCACCAGAATGAAGATCAAGTGTGACCATTAATTGTCACATGTCCACCTGACTAGAGTAAGAAGCGTTAAAGCACAGATCCGGGTGCCTTTGTGGCTGACTGGCATGGAGGCCAGCAAACTAGCGTGGAGGCCCCGCCCCGGAAGTGGGTGGCACCAGCCAATGGGCTGGTAGCTGAGTGGAATAAAAAGGGGAAGGAAGAGGAAAATGTGACAGTTTTAAAGAGCTCTAGGCTTCTTGAGTGGGTGTGTCTTTTGTTGCTGCTGCCTTTGGACATTGGAATCAGCGGCTCCAATTTCTTCAGCCTTGAAACATAGACTTCCTCAGCAACCATCTTGCTGAAGTCTCTCCCTTGCCTATGAGATGTCCCAGAAACCAGCTGAGGCATTTCCACATGGCAAGGATCTTCAGGAAACCACTAGGAGCCACACAAGTGTGCCCACTGGTCAGCAGGGAATTAATAGAGAACTCCATGCCAAGAAATTTATAGCCACTCCTTCCCCACCATTCTTTTCAGCATGTCCCAACCAAATGTCTTCTGAGCACCCACTTAGCCTTGAGGGGACCTGGACCTGAGGCACCTGATTGGCAGGTGTGAGCCCAGCATCGCCTTTCCAGGCAGTAGCTGGGTGAAACAAGTGCACTTCTCCAATAACACCCTCTGCCCTGGCCTTACCGTTGTTTGGAGGAGTTAGGGGTCAAAGACAAGATCTCACACTTGCTGGGCAAGTGCTCTAGCCCTGAGCCTCCCCCACAGCCCCATCACTGTGTTTAACTGCCTGGCTGCGTGCTTAACCCTGCAGGCTGCCTCCTCTTCCAGCCTGGGCCACTCCCTGCATACATGCTAGTTTCTGATAGCTGCCGAAGTGCTACTGTCAGGCCGAGGGCTCCCTCCCATTTTCCTCATTTTCTTCCTCTAGTTCTTCGGGCATTAGCAAAGCAGAAAGAGTCAGAAGAAGAATTAATCGATTGTTTTAGGTCAAACTGGAAAGGAAAGTCCTCTCATAGCCTTGTGCCTATCTTTGGCCTGGAGCTGCCTCCATTTCATTCTTATTCTTAAATGATAGCTGTGCTGCTATAAACGTCCAGGGTGGCGACTGGGCTTTTCTTAGTTGCAGATGCCAGCCCACCACCCTGTGGCGTGTATGGCTGCTGCTGTACTTCCAGCCATGCAAGAGTTCTCATCTGCATATGGGGAAAGTGTCCCTGACACCTTCCTTGCTGCCCCCGCCCTGCTAGGCCTAAGTCACCTTGGCCTTTGCTCTCATACAGGTGGAGCAGGACTCAGGCAGTGTCGCTGTCCTTTATTGCTCCGTGTGACATTTGTTGCCTTACTTAAAGCTCAGGAATGAGGTTTTTCACTGATTCTGAAAAATTCTGAGTCACTCACTCTTCAAATATTGCCTCTTCAACACAGCTCTTTCTCCTTTTGAAACTGTAATTATAGGTAGATGAGGCCCTATTATTGCATCGCGCGTCTCCTTCTCTGCCTTCCATCTGCGCACCTCGCTGTCCCGCATGCTAAGCAGTCTCCTTGAGGGCTCTTTGGCCCAGCACTTTTCTTCACCTTGGATTAATCTACAAAGCTGTCCATCTACTGGATCTACAGTAGCCATCACCACTTTTTTTCAGACTGTTTTATTATCAAAACTTCCTGGTCATTTTTGACAGTCTGTTGCTCACGTATCATACTTTATCACCTTCCATTTTTTAATGTTAAATTACTATTTTCATAAGCTCTACTTAATTTATTTGCAATATCTACGTTCTAGGGAGATAGATTTTTTTTTTTAAAGATTGTTAGATTCAGTTTCTGGAGACACTGTTATTTTATGTCATCTTATTTTTGTTTGACGGTTGCACTTGGCTTTAGAATGCTTTTGCCCAGAAAGGATGCACATTTGCTTTTGTAAGCCAACTAAATTCAACTCCAAGCTCAGGACCTATGACTTTCATGAGAGAGCCATGTAAATTCTGTGTTCTCCCTCAGAGACGGTCAAAACCAGCCCCTCAGCCAGCAGCTTCACTCTCGGCCTTCATGTTTCGCCCTGGTTTCCACGAATCGGTGATCTAACTTTGCAGTTACAAGTGTAGGATTTGATCCCTTTCCCCGTGTACAAGGTCTCTTGCGGCGGAGCTCTGGGCCAGCAGGAGCTAGCAGGTGCTGGGGGAGGACAGTCCCGCAGCCACTCTTGGGCCTTCTGGACTCGAGCACGTCCATCTCTGGATGTCTGGAGTCATGCTTACTCTCCTGCCCACTCGGTAATGCATTTGAAAACATCCTTGATGCACAGAATACAGAAATTCGAGCTTCGTGTGCAAGAAACGTCGTCCAGACAGCGCACAGCTGTGCAAGAACACGTGTGTGCGGCGGTGAGCCGCTGCGCTGCTTGGTGCCTTGCTCCTTGCACAGAGCGCTGGCTGCGGAGCCGCTGTGCTCACAGCTCCTCGGCAGGCTGTGGACGTAGATGTGGGCAGAGACGCTCAGGTAGCTTGTCGAGAAATGTGAGGAGGAAGCTGCGAGTGAGCAGTGACAGGAAGGAGGCACACCGGAGGCTGTAGGAGCGCCTGCACGAGGCCTGGACGGAAACCTGGAGCCGGCTGCTAAGAATTTTCTAGAGAAAGTGACATCTGACACCGCTTGGAGCAGTGCATTTCTTTTCTTTTTCTTTTTTTTGAAGGGTGTACAGGGTGTTCAGGGTCTCACTACTAGATCGGACTTGTAGTGATCCACCTGTTTACAGCCTCCCAAGAGCTGGGATTACAGGCATGCACCACCCAGTCTCAATTGCCATCTCAGTGGGGGGCGGGGGGGGGAGGTAGGGATTGAACCCGAGGACCCTGCACCTGCCTGAAGGCACGTTAACCCGCTGAGCTATTTGTCTGGCCCTCTTGCTACTTTTAAAATGTTATCCTCACCTTTGAGAGTCCCTTTACAACTACCCTGAAAAAAAATGCCTCTTTTCGTTTCGGCAGAATCCTCTTATGAAATCTTCGAATTGTGGCTTTTCCTAAGAATGTTAAGAAAAGAAAGCAAATCAGGAATAGACGAGGCATTACATTACTCTCTCGCTATTTCACAGCATCAGATTTTATCTGTCCTACTAGCTACAGTCCTACTTCTCAGACATAGCAGAAATGGTCTCGCCGGAGAGCTTCCTGCTACCCTGCGCCGGCAGGACCAGTCCCAGCCCAGGCGCAGCGTGGGCCGGACCCTCTCCCACACCCTCGGGCCGCCCCCCACCACTCCGCCATACCGCCCCACACCTCCCGCCGAGTAGGAATTTCTGCCAACTTCCGGGAACCCCCAGACCCAGTCCTAGCCCAGGTCCGGTGAGTGTGTGGAGAGCTTCCTGCGAACCTGCGCCAGCGGGACCAGTCCCAGCCCAGGCGCAGCGTGGGCCGGACCCTCTCCCACCCCCTCGGGCCGCCCCCACCACTCCGCC
>NW_004524724.1:2431004-2438590 GCF_000260255.1 Octodon degus
CTCGCCGCGCTCTGGAGGAATGGCTGCACCGTGGGCTTTCAGCACCCACAAATTTTTGAGATGGGAATATTTACCTAAAGTGTAGCTGAAATTTGGAGAGGTTGTGGGGGAGAGAGAAAACAATTGTATTGTTCAAAGTTCCTAACCTAGTTAGCTCTGTATAACTGGACACTAGAAAAGTGTGATTTCTATTTTTGTAACTTATAAACTTATACTAAATTTAATTATTTTGTAATCTAAAGAGAAAGTATATGAGAGTGATGTAATATTGGACAGAAAGGGAATGTATTTGCTGTATCCAAGAGCAACATTTTCATTTGTTTTTGTTATTTTGGTTTATTTTGTTGTTTTGACAATGTGAGGCATGAGACCTGGGTTCAGGCACGCTGGGCAAGTGTGCTGCTACCAAGCTAGAGCCCCAAGCCCCAGAGCAGGGAGTTTAAAAACAAAAAAATTATACAGACATCAGGTAGTTTTGTCTCAATTATTTTCAAAACTTTTTTTTTGGAGTGAAGGTTAGAAGGGTGGGATAAAATAATTATTTCATTTTTAATATAAATTTTGTGACTGCTGACATCAAGTGATATTTTAGAAAATTTAGTAAATATTAATTTTTGATGTTTTGGCAAATCAAGACATGAAAGTAGGTCTATATGAGTCAGATCAGACGCATGCAGAGGGCTGGGACCTGCAATCACATTAATTAATGTAAATCCCACTTTACATCTGGTGACTTTGGAAGAGGCACTTAAATCTCTGAATGGCAGCTTCATCATTCATTGGAAGGTGCCTTGACGCCTCCTCGGAAGGCAGCGGCTGGAGGACGTACCCGAGGCCTCTGGCACTGGGCAGGGAAGCAGCACAGTGCCAGCCAGGAGGGCGAAGTCCTCACGGAAGTGACCACATCTCCAGAGGAGGTCACAATTGCGCGCTCCCTGGGATGGTCAGAGCCATGAGTCGGAGCCTTTCCAGGGACAGTGGCTCCACCTCGGTTCATAGCTGACTCTCTGCGCTGATGCTGATTCTGTATTCATAAAGCATGTGCTGACTCGGCAACACAAGTGCTCTGAGGATTTCGGCTGTTTATAAAAGTCTGTTTCAAGAGAACATAACGCTCACCATAAAAGCATTTTCACCAAAGTGAGACCAGCGAAGGATGAGGGTCAACTTTGTGGACAATGTCACTCAGCGCTGATGACTCAGCATGTTTGAGTCTGTTCTGGAACATTCCAGAAATTAGGAGTCACTGTTAATTCTAAAAAAGAGGATGGGGAAAAAAATCCTCCAGCTGAATTTGGATTTATATTTCGATATGTCACGTACATAGGATCCTTCTTGGCACACATTTAGTGTTTGCTAAGTACAATTTGGTTATTATAAATCTGGATTTCCTGTGACACATTATCAATATTTTAGTACCCTTTTTTTTTTGCGGAACCAGGGATCAAACTCAGGCCCTTGCACTTGCCAGGGAAGCACTTCTTCCACTGAGCCATCTCCCCGGCCCCCATTACCAATATTTTAAACAGAACACTTAGAACTAGCAAGAGGATAAGCATTCTCATGTCTTTTTTAGAAAGCCACTTAATAACTACCTTCAAGACCACCCTCTTAGAAGATAACGGAGACCTCCGTGGACTTTTCCCAGGTAGGCATTTGCTTTACTCGGATCTCTGTTGCTCACATCAATCTAGACCGCAGCATGCTGTGACCACATTTCCTCACTGTTGCATCAGTCATGGAAGAGAGGGACAGGGATAGCAGGATTTGCTAGCTAACTCATCGTGCCCGTTCAGCCTGCGGAGCTGTCATCCCAAGGAAGAGAACTCCGCAGGGCCTGGCACACGCTGCCGCAGTGCTGGAATCTTTCTTCCCACAGGCAACGGGTTGAAGGACACAGAGAAACTTCTCAGCATGTCCTGACTGCTGCTTCGCACAAGAGCAAGCTTGGCAAGCACTGAATTAATAGAAAAATGGATTGCTGAAAGAGGAGCTTTGAATATGTAATTTAAGAATCTATGATACTTTTTTGAAACTATTGTTTTTATAAATCTAAAGCTATAAAACTTTGGTAGTATCAGAGAAAGGAAGTGTTTCATTAAGCTGAATTATCAAATAAATGAAACTTAGCACCTATGACCCTAAACACTTAGAAATGTGGCCCGATGTGTGTCTCGCACTGCTTCAGCTGGGGTCCTCCTTCTGAACTCCCCTCATGAGACATGAGGCTATACACAGAGGTTCCCGGGGCTAATCCAGTGGCAGGACTGAAATGGCACTGACATGCCAGGCTGTGAGTCTTCTTACCACGTGTTTTTAGATTTTATTTTTGCTTTGTCCTTCACTTTTGAGCTGGGGCATTGACATTTTATTGCTTCAAAATATTTGTCTGTAGGAGTTCTCATTGGTCCTTTCATTTCTGATTGTTTTATTGGTTTTCATGCACATAAATCAGGTCTTTGGTACAGGAGATCCATGTATGAGACACTGTGGGCAAATGCCTGGAAATGAACCACATGAACTCTGATCATTTTGGTTGCTTCAGCCCTTGCAGGTCTGCATGTTCCTGGGGAACAACAGAAAGAGGATAGAGAAGGAAGGACAAGAGACAAAGGAGCTGTGGATATGTAATTTAAGAATCTATGATGCTTTTCTGATGCCATTGTCTCTATAAATCAAGAGCTCAGGAGGACCCCTCTTTCTCTTGGTAGGAGGAAGAGGTACTCAATTACCACTGTAGGGGCATTTATTTATACATTTAATAAAGTTAATATCATGCAACACAGAGTTGCCTAGCAACTAATGACTGGAATTATCTCAGGCAAGAAGTTTTCTCAGGACAGAAGTAGCCTGAGTAGGTTCCTCTCTAGAAATGAACACTTGCTTGCTTGATTTATTTATTTTTTTGTACCAGAATCAAACTCAGGACCTCACACTTGCCAGTCAGGCACAGTGCTCCTGCGCTATATCCCTAGCCCAAGTTTTTGCTTCAGATAAACCTGGATGCTAGACTCCCCTGGGGACTCTTTCAGATCATACATTAATTTCACTCTCAACAATCCTGTTTCTTTTTTACAAAAATGAAAAAGTATGTGTATATATAATATCACTCATATTATATGCCTACAATACTTAAAACACATTTCCCCTTCCCTTTCTCATAAGGTAGCATAATAGATATAGATATAGAAACAGAAGTAGATACAGAGATAGAGATAGGGATATCATTTGCAACTTTCCTTTTCCACATTAACAATCACTCTGTGTCACTTTACAGAGATATCATTCTAGTTTATGGCTGAGTGCTACTTCATTGTGTGAGTTTACTATACTACAATCAATAAATCTCTTAATAATGTTGCAAAAAAAATGAGAGAAGCAGCAACTTGGCTGCCAGGCGCTCCTCTACGTGACTGGCCCCCACACCTGGGACTGATGTCCAGCTTCGCTGCTCCCCCCACGTGGCTGGAGCCCAGCGTGTTGGGTTCGTCATTCCAGTCCCCGCTCAGTGCACACAGCTGAGTTTCCCAGAGTGGCGGGGAAGGTTTAGATCTTACTGAGGTCTCATCAGGCAGCCGCTGATAACAAGCATGAAAACCTTTATCACTGGCCTCTCTTTACTGCGAAGCAGATCCCTGTGTTGAATAGGTAGTAATGCCTCTTTTCTATCCTATCCAAATCAGCTTAATATGATCCTCAGGGCAAGTTCCCACCTCTTGACTTCTCAGACAAAGTGAGGCTGGGGACTCTGGGTTAGGACATCATTCCAGAAGTATATGCTATACATGTGTGAGAAAAGATTAACAACCAATGGAGTAACAGAGCCTTGAGCTGTTAGCACATGCAGCCACTCAGAAAAACAGCCTCCTTGTTCACGTTTTGTAAACAAGGACTCTGGGTGTCAGAGGCTCAGCTGTTTTCATTGCAAGTCAGGTAGGAAAAAAAAACAATGAAGTCAGAATGAAAGTGTCAGCTGTCTGTCCTTAGAGAGCGCGCATTTTCCTTGCTCCAAACGGGCCGCTGTACGTGGCTGCAGGAGCCCCAGCTGTGTTCCCGCGCAACCGTGCAAGGGCCCGCTTTGTCTGTGTGCCTGCGGTAACAGAATCCGTGGTTCTGGGGAAGCTCCCAAGAACAGGCAGGCACTCAGGGCACAGCTTGACGGGCGGGTGAGCCCAGCAGCGCGGTGCGCAGTCTGGCGAGGCCTTCCAGCTGAGCTGCCCCGGTAGGAGTGCAGGCGGCACGGCCTGCGGAGGAGCAGCTAGCCCGGGACAGACTCGCCTTCCGGCTCAGCCCAGGAGCCCCGCCGCTCTCTCCTGCAGTACAGAACGGTAAGACCATGGCAGGGATTTTTCTAGTTTAGAAACTTTTCTAGTACACCTCCCTCAGGGTTATTATCAAGATTTTTATTTTTTAAAAGTGCCCTTGATAGAATTACATAAACTACATCTCCTTGTAGTACTTTGTGTTTTTATTAGTGTATGGCTTTTCCAGTCTCAAAGTGAGACATAAATTAGGAATCTTAAAGTAGCAGCAGCCTGTGTGCCCACCCAAACAAATGTCATTTAAAGATGACAGCCCTACTGCAAAGCAAGCTAGGCCTACGCTGAGCTGGTGTTTGCTCAAACTGCAGACTTTCAGGGTGAGATGAGAAGCCCTTGTCCTGCCTAGGTTTTCCATGCATCAGACCCCTTAGGCAACTGCCAGGAAAAACAAGAAACAGAAAGAGGGGTGGCCCCTTTTCTGGCCTGACCTTGAAACCTAGAGAGGAGCACATGGCTCTAGAGACTTTTGGTGTTTCTCTGATAGTGTTACTGAACTTCTGGGGTGAAAACTAAGAAATGGGATCTTGTTGCAACAGCAGCATCTGCTGGCTTTGCTGAAGAATTGCACGAGTTGACGGATGCTTGTGTGTGTGTGCACTTGTGTGCTGGTAATGGGGCACAAATGCTGGAGATACGAAGAGTATCAACAGGGACAGTCTGTGAGGTCCTGGAAAATGAAGAGCATGAACACTGGCCCAGAGCAAAGATGCCTAAGCATTTCTTGCAGAGACAATGAATAAAAGCTGAGGATTCAAAGAGTAGGAGGAGAACAACAAATGAATGTTTATCTAAAATTCGAAACTTTTTATGAAAACAACACAAATCAGATCAAGCATTCTAAAATCAGAAGGACTATTTAGTGGTTTGTGGGCTACCTGGTAACTTTATCCTGCCATCTCCAGGAATCCACTTACTCATTCAGTCAACTTGTGTTGAGCACCTCCTGTGTGCCAGGATTTGTTCCCTGCACCAGAAGTAAAATAATCAGTAAAACAGAACCTTGTCCTTAGTGACCTTGTCTGTTAATAGGAGGCGATCAGCAGGTGCCGCTCTGGAGCTGAAGATGAATAGGACCAGGCGAAAGTCTCTCACCAGGCACCAGTCGAAATGGATCAAAGATCTAAATACTAAAACAGAAGCACTAAATCTACCAGAAGAGAAAGTCGACAGAAATCCTGAAGACGACATAGCGTAGGCAGGCAGTTCATGAACAAAGCACAAAATGCACAGGAAATGCCTCAAAGAATCATCAACTGTGAGCTCATCTTACTAAAAAGCTTTTGCGCCTTGTCTTAGTTACTTTTCTTTCCTTGATGGGACAAAAGTAAAGAAGGCGAGGTTTCCTTAGCTCACAGTTTGTGGAAGTTTCAATCTCTACTCAGCTGGCTCCAAGGCAGTAGCACACGTCAGAGGGCAATAGTTCATGGTGGTGGAAAACAGTAAAAGCAGCAGGAGCAAAAGAGGCGGCGAGCAGAGAGGGCGCGACTCTCCCCCCAAGTCCACCTATATAGCATGCAGGCCGCTGCACAGGGTGGTGTAGCACTCATACCCAGAATCCCAGCACTGGACCACGAACCAATCATACACTCCAGAAGCCCACCCCATGACTGCATGAGGCTTTGGGGGACATCCAGACACAAACCAGAACACACATCAAAGAAATCACCAACAGTGGAAAAAAAAAAAACCCACAAAGGGGGCCAGGGAGATAGCTCAGTAGAATAAGCATTTGCTTGGCAAACGCAAGGACCTGAGTTCAATCCCTGATTCAAAAAAAAACTCCACAAAGTAGGAAAAAGTTTAGCCAACTATCCCTCAGACAAAGGCCTTCTATCTAGAACATATGAAGATTTTTAAAAAATAAGTCAGACCCCTAAAATTCAAAGACCCAATCCAAAATGGGCATCAGAGATGAATATATACTTCTCAGATGAAGAAATGCAAATGACAAATAAATACATGAAAAAATGCCCAACATCATTGGTCATCTGAGAAATGCAAATTAAAACTGCATTCAGATTCCATTTCACCCCAGAAAGAATAACTGTCATCAAAAAGCCAATCAGTAACAAGTGCTGGTGGGGCTGGGGAGAAAAGGGACACTTTGCCACTGTTGTGGGAGTACAGACTGGCAAAACCACCGTGGGAATTCGTGTAGAGATTCCTCAGAAAGCTAGGATGAGAGGTCCCATTCAACCCAGCTATTCCCTTTCTGGGTATTTTCCAAAAAGAATTAAAAACATCTTACCACAGAATATATATATATATATATATATATATATATATATACAAAATTAGTCATAGCCAAATCTTGGAAATAATCCAAATGCCCATTAACTGAGGAATGGATGAAAAAGAGATGGCATTTTTATGAAGTAGAGCTCAACTCAGCTATAAAGGATAAACTTGAGGCTTTTATAAGTAAATGGATACAACTTGAGATTGTGCTCATAAGTGAAATAAATCAGACTCACACGTGAAAACATCGTATTGTCTCCCCAGTGTAAGAAAGTGAAAGAATAAATAGACCCAAGCGGTGCAATAGATGTAGAGAAATGGGGAAAAAAAGTGCTCGAAAAGGAAAGAGCAACTGGGATTATATTGTCGATCAGTCTTGCATGCTTATATCTGATAATCAAGTATCTACTTTGAAAATAATCATATGCAATATAATAACCACTGTTGATTTCTATTATCTTGTTTTGAAATTCTGTGTCATTTTGGGTATTTTTTTGTAATTTTCTTTCAAAAAATAAAATAAAAGCCAGTGGCAGGAGCAAAGGGGTTCTGACTTAAACACACAGGCGGGAGAGCCCTTTCCACGAGTGGCAGGGAGCAGAGGTGAAGTCCGAGCGGTGAGGGTGAAGTCCCGCAGAGCAAGAGCTAGGCGGAGGGCGCAGAGGGCAGCGGCCCAGACGTGCCCTACGGGGTGGGACTGGGGGCTCTGGGGGAGCCTTGAGGACGAGAAGTGTGGAGGAGGGACGGGCGATGGCAATGAGTGCCGCCGGCGCTTCCCGGGTCTAATTCAGCTCAGAAGAAACTGGCCCTCCCGCTGCGAGAGCAAGCAACCCATGAGGAGCCGCAAGAGGAAAAGGTCACCTAAAGCGGGGGCACACGTCAGCCAGGGGGACAATGGCGTTTGACATGTTGACATGTGGGAAACACTCAGGTGTCGGCTGTTAGTGAGCGCATGTGAAGTTTCATGCCCTTCACTTTTCGGGACCTCACAGACTCAACCTGCTTATGCTCTTCGTATCTCCAGCA
>NW_004524724.1:2439106-2473272 GCF_000260255.1 Octodon degus
GTGGGCCTGAGGCTGCGGTGGGTCCTGCCCTTCTTTCTGTATGACCTCCATGCCTGCTGGAAGACCAGTGCACAGGATGTTCAGCCAATCTACGGTGGGCGATCTATAGATTTCAGTAAGGTGCACTTGGCTTAGTGACTCAATTCCAGCACATGTAGTCCTAGCTCCATATGACTGGCCTGAGTTCCTTTGTGTTTCATGGGGAGGTACACTGAACAACATCAAGCTTTTGTTCAGTTGAGGCAAAGAACAAAAGAGCGGGCAGCCCAAAACAGAATACGGAGCAGTATGGTGTGTACATAGGGACGAATTGTCAACAGGGAACAGACAACAGCTCCAGTTGTACCAGACGTTTCCATTAAATCCCTGCAGGAGACCTTGCAGGCATTGTATGCTCCATTTACATAAAGCTTGACCCATGGCCCTCACCCTGGCGCTCACACTCGCTCGCATTGTGACCCCCTGCCCCTCCCCCACAGGTACCGGTGCCTCAAAACCTGCACCTCATTCTCTCTGAATCCCTCATCGACACTCAGCCACCGAGAGCTGTCAATCTGTATATGCATCTTGTGTAGGCTGTATAAAATATTGGGTTTGCAGGTAAAGAACTTTTATAAAAATTGACATAAGGGCCAAGGAGATAGCGCAGCAGCATAAGCACCTGCCCAGCAAGCGTAAGATCCAAAGTTTAATCCCCATTTTTTTTTAAAAAGTAACATAAATTAAAGACTCTTTCTTTTGCATATCAAAATACTACTGGCTTTAGAATCATTTTAGAAAAAAACTGTCCAAAAAGAAAATACAGTACTACATTCTGCATATTACTTCTCAGTTAGCTGAGCCTCTGTGCTCCTTTCCTGGCTGGAGAATCACGGGCACTTCTCTATCCTGACAGGGCAGCTGAAGCATGCAGGACTCCCTGGGTAAAGAGAAAATTAGATACCATATGTTACAAGGCATCACAGGGCCAGCTGCTCTCGCCTGCCATTTGTCTCCACTAACACTCATGTGCCTGCCTTTTCTCAGCCCTTAAAAGGAAATTTGATGACATGACAAGTAGAACATACCACCATGTCTGGTACAGTTATGAACTTATTTTATAGTAAGAAGTGCTATTCTAAAATATGTTTCCACTATAGTAAAATTATCATGAACTGGAAAGTAAGCCGCCAGGCCTCTAGACATTGTCATACCCAGACTATGCTTGTGATAACACGTTCGTGCTCTCTTTCCCTGAGATACAGAGTTTGATAAATACAAAAATAAAAATTCATTGCAGTAAAATTGAACTTGGAATTGACTACAGAAGCAAGCACTACAGGACAAATTGTTGACATTTGGGGGAAGCACCTAAAGCAGTCCTTAGAGAGAAATGTAGAGTGGTTCACGCTTGTACTGGAAAGTGAGGACTACAGGAATTCAGTGACTTCAGGTTTCAGTTCACAAAGTCAGAGAAGAGAGCAAAACAAAGGGAAAGTGAGTTGGAAGCAAGGGCAGAAATCAACAGTTTTAAAAAACACAATGAAGAAAATTAACAAGGCCAAAAACCTGGTTCTTTGAAAAGATGAACAAAAATCCCAACCTCCTGGTTACACTCTACAAGCTAGAAAGGGAAGACAAACCCCAGCAGGGGAGAGGAAACGGCCCTCTCGGCACAGGCCACAGCATTGGCCATGTACTGGGAGCGTTTCAGGCTGGACAGTGGCTTGGACCTCTTAGCTTGGTCGTCCGAGGCTGGGCCGCGAAGTCGCCAGGCCTGACTTCTGCCATATTCATTTAAGAGTTCCCGGTAGGTTAACAGACTGTCTATCTTGGATTTAGGCTCTGTGCAAAGGGCTTTTCTTACTTTGATAAGAAAGGCAAAAGCTTATTCTAAATACTTACATTTTTTCCAAACTTAAAGCAAAGTGTCTCCCTCTTTCCTTTAGTACAGCTGCATGGATGCGACCTGGTAGCACCTCTGACACTAGCCTTGGGAGTCTCTTTGCCTGGGGCAACAAGTGTGCCCAGTGCATTTCACATTTCCTAGGTCATCACAAGTAACAACTTCCTTCCTCCTGCTTCTGTGGGAGCTCTCCCGCTGTCCTGGGCTCCGTACCACAGCCCAGCTGTGCTCAGCTTTCCCTGGCAGTTTCCCCAGACCACGAGCTCCTTTCTTGTCTGGTCTCCAGACCAGGGCCATGATTTGTCACAGAGCTCCCTCCTCCAGTTACACATTTGTCCGCCACCTACTCTTACTCCCAAGCAACCATTTGCAGCTTCGTGGTCTGGGTGTTCCGTGTAGCTCACATCAATCATTTATTTTATAATGGTCACAGCCTATGGGACAGGCATCCCCCCAAAAAAATTGTAAGATGCAGGAATGAATCTTCTTTGCTCCATGATGTCAACAAGCTAAGAGGAGTAAGCCACAGTCCTTAAGTCCTAGGAGCAGGAATCACCCAGAGCATGGCAGCTCACCCGGCCCGGCTCTCCCTCACCACAGCGTGAGTTCTCAGTGGGCCCTGTCCAGGCACAGTGGAGGACCCCACACCAAACATGTTTCATCATTATGGCTCCACTATACCGTTCTCCAAGGGGTGGGACTGTTTCCTGCTTCTGTCAGCAGTGAGTAGACAGGACCCCTCATTCTCACCAACACTTGCTCTTATCCATCTTTTCATTCCTATCCATCTTTTCATTTTTCAGTCTTTCTGGTAGGTATAAATAGTATCTCACAGGATAAATAGCATGGAAATCAATGATTCTAATGGTCACTTCCCAAGTGACATTGCGCAACTTCCTATGAACTTATTTGAAATTTTATTTCTTTTCCTGCAAGATATTGGTTCAAGAGTTTTGCACCTTTTCAAAAACTGTATTCTCTTTATTATTGATCTACAATAGATAAAATCATGTATTTTTTGTACATATTGCTAATATTTTTTCCAAATTGTAGTTTGCTGTTTTTTAAAAATTTATCTCTTGATATGTTGAATACAGAATTTTTAAATCTTCCACAGATCAAGTCTTTCTTTTATGGTATTTTTGTGTGTATGTGAGTTCTCCTAATTAGTTTTTGTTGTTGTTTTGTTTTTTGAAAGGGGGTACCAGGTATTGAACTCATGACCTTATGCTTGCCAGGCAGGTGCTTATTCCACTGAGCCATCTCCTTGGCCTGTTTGGGAATTTTTGTACCTGCATCTTAAGTAAAGTTTTTCTAATTTTTTGACTATAAATTGCTTGTACCCTGAAGCTTTTTTATCTTTCCTGTTCTTACTGAATGCTGACATTTTATTTTAACCTTTTGTTCACATGCCCTATACTTCTTTGCAAAATGCCTTTTCATAAGAGTCCTAAAGTCACTTAGTTATCATTGAAAAATACTCTCCCAATCATTTTGTTCTTCTATTTCCTGATGTAATTCCAGTTCTGTACTCTATTACTCATCTTCTTTATGGCTAATTATTTCCCTTTTATTTTGTCTTTTTGCTATACATACATGTGATTTCCATGTATTCCTTTCTACCTAGATTTCCCTAATCTTTGCAAGATATTGTCTGAATGCTGAAGATCTATGTGAGGAAAGGAAGGAAAGGAAATTTGCAACTGACTTCTGAGGCCAACAGATTTTTTTTTAATCAAGCATTTCCTCATGATGTCATTGTTTTCCATCCTAACCTTATTCTGATCTTGTTGTCATGGCAACGACTGGGCTCCACAGTGAAGGTCCAGGATCAAATCCTGTACCTCCTCCACAGAAATTCAGTGGCTGCCTTCCCTCTCCTCATGATTCCATCTCCCTCCTCGCCATCTCCCTGCGTCTGATGAGGCCACTCAGAGAAGTGAAGGAATATTTGTGTCCTTTTGCCCTTCTGCTCCAGTTTCCCTGTAGGTCTGGTATCAGGCCTTGGGGTTGCAGGAGGAACATTCATTTTCTGTAGCCTGTCCATAGCTGTCCCTCACTTCAGTTCGAGAGTTACCGGTCAGTTCCTGCAGCAGCACGTCCCATGCACCACCAAGCACCAAGGAGGTCAGGGCGAGCCTCGGTGCTCAGTTCCCACCCCAGCGTGTCTCCTGTAACTGAGTTTCTTCACACTGTGTATTTCAGTCACAGCAACTGTCTTGCCTCATTAATTTTTTATTCTTATTATTTGGGGTGATTTTAATATAGGACAGACCAATGAAGTTTCTTTACTTTATTGTGTTCTCTAGAGTTAAATTGATCGTTTTCTGGGATACACATTTTTAAAAGATTCTGAGTATAGACAACACTAAACTAAAAGCCAGAGGCGTGCAATATTAAACCAGAATTTGGGTGTGATCCAGGGACTCTACCGTGCCTCTAGAGCGTGAGCATCGGCCGCCACGTCTAGACACTTTATAGCCACCTCAGAGGGGAAGGAACCAAAGTCCAGGGAAAACAAACTTTTTTTGGTTCAGCTTCACTTGTGACAGAACTGAGAAAAATAACAAGTTTCCTGACTCATGCTGGGTTTTGCTGCTTCCTTTCCGAGAGATCTTATCAGGTTCATTCTCCCAAAAGATTTATCAGCAGTCTTTGTTTCCACTTGCTTTGCTATTAATGGAAAGACTTATCGATCTTGCCAGACCTGAGAATGACCCAAAGCAGCTCTTGGCTGAGGCCAAGTGCAAAGCATACATCAAGGTCAGGAGAACATATGCTAACAACTGTTTTGCTCCAGCATTTTCTCTCCTCAGGCACTTACAACCTGGTTATTAGAGCAATTTCAAAAAGACTGCCAGAGTCAGTGGAGCTCCCTTCACTCCTCAGTTGAGGTCAGGAGCCTCATAGCACCTACAACATTGCATGGATTGATATTAAGGACAATCTTCACAGAAAAAATTAGTTTTTAACTCCTAATATCTGGTTATGGACAGAGATGAAAAGGACATGGGACTGCTTCCAGGAGTTTCACTTGACTTCAGTCAACTTTGATTATGCTCATCTGTTGATTCAATAAGCATTCTCAGCACTTATTTCTGGACCAGAGATGTGGCTCAGGGGTACAACCCTTGTGCCGCACATCTTAGGTCTTGGGCTCAAATCCCAGCACTGGGAAGAAAAGTCAAGAGAGAAAAAATGTTTATTCTATGTAGAGAACTAAAAATAACAGTGACCATTTACTGTGTTAGTGAGAAGGAATCAGCGAAGCGTGAATTGCTCTTCACATGCGTCACATTGTCCACAGAACTAGCCCTCACGTGATGCCCATAGAGAGTTATGATACCATGAAGACTGCTTGAATAAGACACCAAAGAGTAAGATCCGCTGCTCTCCCCGCTCTCCTCACCAGACAGAGCACTTGCATCCGTCTTGACCCCCAGCCGCTAGGCTGCCATATGTGATACGACCAAGTCAGCCTATAGACAGTGACAGGACAAAGGACTCTGTTTAGATTATTTTCCATGAACAATTGATGTAAGATTCTGACAGGCAATTGATGGGTTGAAAATGTTAGGAAGTCCGTGAAATTCTTACATTAGATCTGGCATTCATCTTTAAAATAAATGTATCAGATCGTTATCTGTACTAGTTTGAAAAGGTTTCACTTCTTAAAAACAAGTGCTTCTTGGGATGACACAGGACCAAGAAGAGGGTCCACATGAGAGGGGCTTCATCAATAGGACAGCTCAGTGCAGGGACTTCTGTCTCCTGGAGAGGAGATAACAGGTCCCAGCAGCATGACCAAATATGTAGTTGCTGTTCAAATCAAATCAAGAATGATGAGATAAGAGTATCCAAAGAGGGGGAGCATTTTGAAGGGCATTAATTGCATTTAAAGTCTTTTACTTTAATACTTTTTAAAAATTGAAACATTTTCTTTGGACCCCTCTTACATGGTACTTTGAGAATAATAGCATGATTTGGGGTATGGCTAGATTAACATCTATCTATGAGAAATGAATTAAAAAATTCAGAATCAAAAGGTAATAATGATACAGGAGAATGAAACTCCTAACCTGAAAGGTAGCTGAGATGAGTTTGTGTTCTCTAAAACCAAAGAATGAATTTTAAGAGCAAATGGAGGTTAAGAGCAGAATGTTTATTGAGGGAAAGAAAGCTTTTGTCTGAAAGAGAGGGACAGAAGGGGAACCCAAGTGGGTTGTCTCCTGGAAGCTGTCTCTTCCATGGACTTTTATGGAATAAAACCATATGGGTCTAAGGTGGAGAAAATGGGAACTCACTTAGATGGGCATGAGGTAAGACAGAACTATGGTCAACCAATGAGATTATAAGCACCATCGCTCAGGTAAAATTGATTAAATCCAGAACCAAACAGGGAAGCAAGTCATGTAGCAAGCAGGCATGAATACAGAACAGGAGTGTAGCTGGTAACAGTTGGATTAGTGACTCTTCCTGGCTTCCAGAGGCGATGATCAATCACGACACTCACCTTCAGGGAGGTCGGTGTTCCTTTGATCTTTGGTCTTTAGGTCTGGCACACAGCAGGAGCATCTGTCTCTCTCACAGTTGCAAGGTGTCTTGTCTTCCATGGTGTCTCCTTGAGGGCCCAGCCCTGTCTGACTGCCTATAATATTTTTATCCAATTTAGCTGCCTACAGCATTCACCCCTCTGAAAAAGTAACCTGAACTGCCATGAGGGAATCAGGGGCGATGACCACTCTGACTTCTTCAGGCTGAAAGGGGGTCATAGTTTTGGACTGGTAGTCAGAGATACTCTCCAGAGGTTCTATCTAAAGGCTCTAAATAGATACCAGGCATTTTTATCTTGGGTAGGCAGAATAGCTTTAAATCTGGAGGAGACAAAGCCAAAGAAACAATTAAACATGCATGAGCCAATAATAATATCAACAGGATAATTATGGATACAGTCAAAAATGATTTTCTCCAAGGAGACAGTAATGACTTCCCATAAAGATGATAAAGATAGGATCCCGGGGACATCAGCACCTCACATACCATTGATTTGATACCTTTGAATAACTATTGAGACATTAGCAGAAGGATCTGGGATGTAATAACCTTTTAAAGTCTATAATTATAAAAAGACTAGTCAGAACTTTTTGTAGGTCCATTAGCAGAGATCTCTTCAATGTAGGGTTTAATCCCTTTTTTACCTTCCATAGCCATTGAGTATTGTCTCAAATAAACTGGCCTTTTATGTCTCACTACCTCTATTACTACTGGGGGCACATGAGTTGCCAGATCTAGGGAGAACACTGAGTATTCTCTGGCTTGCAAGTGGGGCCAATGGCTGGATAACTACCAACATATCTGCATGAGTGTCTATCAAAAATCTAATAAGCTTCTTCCTTATCTTGGCAGTTAATGTGGGTTCTCTTGGGCTGAGAGACAAAGACCCATGATCTTTTCAGTCTGCCTTTCTACTATGAAATGCTTTCTGAGCAATTTCTGCCAACTGAGACAAATTTGTTCCCGCAAACCCTTCTAACTTCTGCAGCTTGTGTCAGGTATCTGGAGCCCACCGAGCAACACATGCTATGTTGAGGTGGCAACTGAGTATACTCAGATAAAGCCTTGCTATGTGTCATGAGCTTTTCTCGAGACAAGGTCTTGTGGGTCCAGTAAAAGGAATCCTAATCTAGCAGATTTGCTATGGATTTTACCTGCATGATTACCTGGGTTTTGGTGTCTTCTAGGAAAGAACAAATTTTCTGAGAAATTAGAGCTTGTATAATCAAAGCATAAGCATTTGAGCTAACACATGAATTTATAAACTTCTTTGAGACATAGAAATTGTAGCCCAATAGCTCTTAGACCCCCTTTTTATGGAGCCTGACAGTTTGGTATAAGTCTCTCTAGCTTTAGTTAAGAGAGATCACACCTTTGTTTACTATCAGCATGAAGTACCTGAGTTACATTAAAAATCAACCAGATGAACTTACATACTTCTCATGAAATACACAGCATTCAGTCAGATTAAACCAATGTCCCATAAGTATTTTGGATATGCCCTCCTCATTGTAAGCACTGCCAAGGGATTTCTTCTTTTAACAGTGTGGCTCTGAGTTTTATGTTCTGAAGACAAGGTCTGGCTCTACCTATAGGCCCAAAACTGTTTGGCAGGGTACAGCCAGTGTTGCTGGATACTTTCCTGTGCTGACAAATTTCATCTGTCCTTGAGGATCTGTTTTAACTAGTGCAATACTTTTTAAGTCTTGTACATGAACGACATTATATATTACATTTGTAAAATGTAGTCTTAGCATAATTTTGATTAGTTAGCAACCTGAATATATTGTAGTATTTAGACAAGACAAAAAATCTTTCCAGGATGAGAGCTAGGCTTTTAGGCATAACTGTGAAGAGAAAGTCATCCCAGTTACAGCTTAAGTGAGATGTTTTTAATGACTTTTTACTGAGGTACTATAACTGGAAAGAAGGTCAGGGTTGGAGAAGTACAGAGACCTGTGCCAATGTCCAGCAATAGGCTGGGTTTTCCTCTCGTCCTGATAACTCAGGGCTCCTCCATGAAGATGACAGGAAAAGATGACATCTGACCAGAGGGAGGAGGCAGGCCCAGGGCCCCTCACTACTACCAGGCCATCTGAGAAGCTGAGTCTGAGCTCTGGGGCCTTCAGCTCAGTCTGCAGTCTCACAGCAGTTGCCTTGTCAGTCAGGGCATGGCTTGGGGCCTCCTGAGGAGTCCGTCTTGTGCTGGCCTGGCTTCTGACAGCAGCAGCAGGTGAGCCTCATCAGCAGATGGACCTCATTGTCACTGAGCTCTTTTTGGAGCCCTGAGAATCAGACTTACGGTCTGTTTTGAGACTACAACAAAGGCAGCCATTTCTGATCTTTTTGTTTTCTCCCAGTCCTGATTATAGGATAATAGGGAGGCAGTTTTTAATAAAGTATCAAGTGAATTATCTGAAGCAAAACCTGCTTTTGTAACTCTTTTCTAATATCTGGATCTGACTGGGTTATGAACTTCTCTGTAAGAAAAATCTGTCTCTCTATTAAACATTCTAAGAAAGCAGAGAAGTATTCATCTTTATCCTGATAAACAGCTGAAAGTTTAAAATAATTAGAAGCCTTGGTTTTAGTTCTCCTTAGACCTTCAAGAATACACTAGAAAAATTTTATTCCAATCTCCTGCCTGGCTATTAGGCTAGCAGGGGTCTTGGGTAGGTGCTGCTTGGGATCCAGTGGGAACAGGTAGTTCCTCTGGCTGTCTATCTTTTGGCTATTTAAAATTAACAATAGGGAAGTTATCTCAGTGACTTAAGTGCCTGCCTTGCAAGTGTAAGATCCTGAGTTCAATCCCCTGTACAAGGAGATAAATAAACAAATAAATACAATTAACAATATATTTATCTCCAAATTCGGTATCAGCTTGATGCTGCCTGCCTTTCCATAGAAGTCAAAGCTTGGTTTAAGATTAATATTAATCCTTCCAATATGTTCTAGGTCTCAGTACATCCTCTAAAGACATCAATGTAGTTATCTGGGTCATCTAAAGACTTTCTAAGACCTGACTTTATCTGTTTTAGGTCACTGAGAGAGAAAGGCACATGAACTCTGGAAGTTCCAAATTGTCTTTTTCCTTCTTTAAAGGGTAGTATCCTTGAAAAGCATGCACATATTCAGCTAAGGATGGGGTAGCCCCCAGAGGGCTAGATTCCAGCTGGTCTGGAAGCCCACCCTCTAGACTAGAAAGGCAAATAAGGGAACCTTAGATTTAGTAATGGTAGGCGAGGCTGTGATGAAACCCGTCTTGCTCTTAGCCTCTGAAGGTTAGCGAGGAGCAGGCTAGGCTCGGGAGAGCGAATGCCTTAGGCGCCTGAACTGCCTGGATCTCCTATAGGTCACATCTGTATTTCAAAATTAGATAATAATGACCTTCTTAATGCAAACAAAATCTGAACATAAGACATTTTTTACTATTTTCTTTCTTTTTCCACTATCTTTCTAGTTACAAAATAGTGTCATAACTGATACTTCCTCTGCATTGCATTTGGATTAAATGGTTCTTTTTCGGCATGTAAAGATCAAATGTTTTCCAGTGCCTAATGAGGCACTCTAAAGGAGTAAGAGACTTTGGCTATGAGCTAAACTGGAATTCAGTAGAAAGTTCGGGGCATCCCCACCTTGTTTCTTACTGATTCCCCCTCCAGGCGTCCCATGAGTGGACCACTCCAGAGGAGGTGGGTGCTCAGAGGGAGACGGAGTAGACAAGATCGGACCAGCCTATGCGCCCTCGAACTGACCGCGATTTCATCTCCCCAAACATTTCATGAACTGTGCACTTACTCTTCATGAATATTTGTAAGTGTAAGTTACCATTGATCTGAGGACAGGAACGTTTGCAGAAGGAAGCGTAACTATCCATAGAAAGGTGAGCGGGAAGCGGAGCACCTCCCCCGCTGTGCTGCGATCACCTTCAGAGAGAGACGAAAGAGACAACAGGCTGGAAGGACTTTGCCCGGCCCGAGGGCAGAGAGCACCAGGACACTTGTGTTCTTTATCTTTTTACCACCAAGGCAGTCTTTCCCAGCAGCGGGACGAGGCCGTACGAAATCTTTGGAGCTTATGGGTGAAATACACCTATCATCTCGCAACCACATTCTCCACATTGGTAAAAACCCTTTGCTTTAAAGCTGACAAAAAGCTTTCTCTTAGTTAACATATAAGGCACAGGTACAAATCATTACCCTGATAGCTGCTGTAGAATGTGGATTATTTCAAGCTGCCTCAGCCTGATTTGTGAAGTAGTGGCTAAAGAAGTGGTTCTGCTAAAAGCTTAGGGAGAACTTCTAGTTTACTAGCAGAGAGAGAAAAGTACAACAGGGAAGTGGAGATCTGTCAGTGGTCAGGAGCCAGCTTCCACTAAGCGCCTTTAGCTATCCGCCAGAGAGTAGCCCTGGCCATGACCCCTCAGGTGTGGTCAGTTTCTGTTGGCCCACACAACCGGAGATCAGTCTTCAGAAAGGAATTCGGCTGTCTCTCTGGTCAGTGTCCCATCAGCCATTGGTTTCAGTGGGGATTCACCAAAGAACGGCTGGGGAAACCTGTCCTCTGCTTCAATGAGTGGCAGCTGCTCGAGGAGCATGTACTAGCTGGCAGAGTAACCGCTGCTTGTCCAAGTTCTATAAGGCATAGTTAAAAGCCTGAAGAAGATTACCTAGCACTTTATAGAAAAGGTTTTAAAATCTACAATTTATCTCTTATGCACCTAAATAATTATACCTAGGAGAAAAGGTTGCAGAATCTCCCTTTCAGTAAATACGTTTTGGTCCCACAAGTGTGCTGCTTTTGGAGATAGCTCCTCCTGGTGTCACCCAGAAATTGATTCTCTTCACTGTGTCTCAGGTTTCGCCTCCTGAGGGACACCTGCCCAGAGCACTAAGCTAGGACAGGGCTTTTGTATAAGTCCTCCTGGTCAGGTGTAGTCCTCTTTGTTTCCTCTGACTCAGAGACAGGGTGTGTGTCCTTTATCTGAAATGACTTCCCTGTCTTCAGCATTAAAAATGCTCATTTTCTAAGGGCTTCACCAAGCTGAATCAGTCTAGAGTTTTCCTAATTTTACATGCCTTTAAAAAGGAAAGTACAAAGAGGTAAGAAAATTGTGAGTAAGGCCAAAGAAAGGAAAGTGAAACAGAGCAGGTCTGACATTTCTTCTAGCATGTAGAGGGAGATCAGAGCCAGTCTGTCCCAGTGAAACATGTCCTCCAAGTCTAAAAACAGTTGCCGACCTAACGTCATTTAGTTGGCAAAAGGAGTCCTGTGTTTCACGTATATTTTTAAAGTCTGAGCTAGATTTCAAAGTCCCATTTTATAGAAGTTTACATTAAGTCCACTAGGAGGCTTTCTAAAAGTTACTCTCTCTAGCACTATTGTCTTAAGTGAAGCAAGGAATACCAGTCCATTTAGCAACTAGGTCAAATGCAACATATACAAGTACAAAACTGTTATAAAATGTCCCATTAGAGCAATATCATAACCTTGTAACATTTCCATGTTTTAAGTTAGATTTACCAACAAAATTTTGACCAGCATTTTAACAAAAGCATTTGAGAGACAAAGCATAGGCAATTATAATCAATTTCAACAGAACTATATGAGACCAAACTTTATAAGGCAAAGCATGAACAATTATGAGCAGTGAACAAAGACATTCCAATGTTTGAAGCATAAAAATTTATTACCTACGCAAGTGCCAATCCAGGATCTACAAAAGAAAGCAACTCATACCTCTGTCCCATGATCTTGGTGGATGGCCTCCAAATGGCACAGGGGAACGAAACTCCTGACCTGAAAGGTACTGGGATGAGTGTGTGTTCTCTAAAACCAAAGAATGAATTTTATGAACAAATGAAGGTTAAGAACAGAATGTTTATTGGGGAAAGAAAGCTTCTGTACGAGAGAGGGACAGAATGAAGACCCGAGCGGGCTGCCCCAGGAAGCCGTCTCTGCCATGGACTTTTATAGAATAGAACCATGTGGGTCTAACGTGGAGAAAATGGGAAGTCACTTAGGTGGGCATGAGGCGGGACAAAACTGTCATTGACCAATGAGATTACAAGCATCACTGCTTGGGTAAAAATTGATTAAATCCAGAACCAAACAGGGAAGCAAGTCATGTAGCAAGCGGGCACGAATACAGAACAGGAGTTTAGCCGGTAGCCAGTTGTTAGCGGTTGGGTTAGCGACGCTTCCCGGCTTCCTCAAGGTGGTGATCGATCCTGGATGCTTGTCTGTAGGGAGGTGAGCCTTTGTTCGATCTCTGGTCTTTAGGCCTGGCGCACAGCAGGAGCATCTGTCCCTCTCACAGCTGTAAGGCATCTTGTCTTCTGTGGTGTCTCGTTGGGGGCCTGGTCCTGTCTGACTATCTATAATATTTCTATCTAATTTAGCTGCCTACAACAATAAGAGTAAAGTAAAACATTCTATACAGAAAGCCTATTGGGACTTCAAATTTCAGGCAACGAGAGTCCATTGCTGATTCTCCACGTGGTGCCACGCGCTCTGGTTTTCTAAGCTACCCTGTGAGTGTCTGCAGGCTGACGCACATGAGAACAGCACGCAGCGCAGGCTGTGCCTGGGTGCACGGAGTGGCAGGAGACACATCTGCGTCGCACGGTGGTGCTCCCGGGAGCCAGCACGGGCCACGCTCCTGTCAGTTAGCAGCAGTTCCACCATGCCGCACAACCCTGAAGGACAGTGGCTGGGGTGGGAGGTCTTGAAAAGTAGCTTCTTAATTCTTCTAAACTTGGTTTTACATATCACCTCTAGCACTCTTTGGCAAAGAATTTAGGTTTGGAGCATGATGGTTTGGGGCAACCCTACAGAGTGCTAACAGTGCACATCCTTAGGGGTCAGAGCCCTTGAGTTATGTGTACAACCAGGACTGCCACTTGCCGCAGTTACAAACCCTACTGACTCAAGACTGCATTGCCATTCCTGCCAATAAAATTCTTAGCTGTGGGCTGCCTTGGAAGCCACTAAGTGATGACTTTGAGTTCCATTTCTTTTTCTTTTCTTTTCAAATAGATTTATTTATTCGGTACAGGGTTTCCCTACATAGCTTGGACTTGTAGTGATCCTCCTGTCTCAGCATACCACGCACTGGGATTACAGGCATGCTCCACCACACCTGGTTTTGGCGGCTGGCACATCACATCCTGGGTAGGGCTGGCATGGCACGTGGTACTAAGGTCCTTGCACTTGCCAGGCACGTGCTTAGACTGCAAGCTATCTCCCCGGCTCTGAGTTTCATTTCTTTTCATCTCTGCTGCACTAAGTCCTTTTTCTTGTACCAAGAATCAAACTCAGAACCAGGCAGGCACGTGTGCTTCCGAGGTGCATCTCTGGCTCCTCTATGTCTTGCAGGACTGCTGGGCGGCCTTTCACCTATGTGCTGAGGTACCGGGGTTAACTAACGTTAGTCAGTACGCTGTGCCAGAGTTAATGTCAATCAGTACGTTGTAGCAGAGTTAACCTTAGACAGTACACTGTAGCAGAGCTACTGTTAGTCATTAGGAAATTAAACAAGATAATTTATTGACATCTTTTTAGTAAGCACGAAACCAGAGGGAGATATTTACTAAAGTGCTCCTTTTTAAATAATGACAAGTAAGATTTATGTAAGATTTTGAAATTAAAATATTTACTTAATCTTGATAACAATATTAGAGACTTAATAATTTACACCATGCCTGAGAATAATTATCTAATGAAATATCTATCATCCCACTGTGTCTACCCATAAGAAGTTACTTAGCCAATCTTACAAAGTGCCCAGTCATGGGCTGCAATTTATTTCTAAACCTTTTGTTTCTTCCATGGTATTATGAATTCTACAAAATCATGTATTCTTTTAAAAAGGTTTAAGTAGAGATTACTTATTTTGATTGACCAAAGAAAAGAATTTAATCAATTTGACATAGTTACATTATGTCACTTACCTTCCACTCTAAAACAAATTTTCATTAAGTTCTTAGAAGAATAAGAGGAAGGGCCAGGGAGGTGGCTCAGTGGAATAAGCGCTTCCCTGGCAAGTGCAAGGGCCTGAGTTCAATCTCTGGTTCTGAAGAAAAAAAAAAGAAAGAAAGAAAAAAAAAGAATAAGAGGAAAAATTATTTTATTTTAGGTATTATTTTTGGTACTAGGAATTGAAGTCAGGACCTTTTGCTTGCCAGGTAGATGCTGTACCACTGAGCTAGATCCCTGGCCCCCAGAAAATTTATTTTAAACATATATTAAGAAAGATATCGGGGGCTAGGAGATGGCTCAGTGGTCTAAGTATCTGCCTGGCAAGTGCAAAGACCCAAAAGGAAAGATATAAGGAAAAATTTATTCAGTAGGTAAATATTCCCATTACCAAATATTTTTTTCCTATATAGAAAGATTCACTCTAGGTTTCATTAAATAATGTTCAATAGACTTCTATTGAATTTATTGAAATTAAATTTACGCAGAACTTTGTAGAATATAAGTCATTGTAGAGTTATAAAAAGAGCAAAGCAATCTAACCTCAGCTATTTTGTAAAATGGAATTAAAGTGACTTTATTATCTAAGTCTTTACTTCTAAATTATTAATAAAGCAAAGTGTAGTTTTGCTTTGCTAGCCTCCAAGGAAGCTCTGTGATTTGATTTATTTCAACAAACACTTACTGAGCAAACTACACCAGGGCACGTATACAGGAGCTAGAAACGCGTACTGCAATGGCCCACGGCCTCGGTCTCCACTGAGCAGTGCACAGGCACCGACAAGGGGGACTGGGGGAAACGCTCTGCTAGAGGTGCGGTATTGTATAGAGAATGGGGAAGGAAGAGTCGAGCTGTTTGGGAAGGAATCTAAGTGAGCTTCACTCTTGGAGTCTGAAGGATGACCGGAACACGCTCCAGTTTAGAGATGTGGCTTCCGCACCGATTTGGAAGATGCTGACTTCGTGAGCTCAGTGTGGTGAACCCACCTCTCAGCAATACCTGCATCTGGGTCACTATCCGCCGTCAGCAGGGCAGGTGTGGAAATCGTGGCGATACATTAGGGTCTGCAGGACGGGCTCCAAAATGGCATCCGTGCTCTCCACTGAAGCAGGCCCTAAGCAGGCAGAGTAAAGACGAGCCCACGCTGACAGCAGTATAGGCCATTCGAGAGCACGGTGGATTAGCATGTATTCCAAATGCTCATGTAAGCAAATCCCAGATTTGGGAAATTTACTCAATAGCCACCGCAGCTCTCCTTGTCACCAGCCTCCAGCTCCTTTCACAAGGACAGAGCGGGGAGGAAAGCGAGTGGCACCTTCCCCTGAGGTAAGCTCTGGCGAGGACAAGGCTGTGGCCCAGCTAAGCAGAGGAGCAGGCCCTGCCCAGATTCTCCATGTGGCAGTCCCAACCCCTTCCCAGGAAGAATGGGAACAGACATGCTGAGAAAATGTGGAGACTGCATGGGAACCAGCTAGTGAGGAAACCCTGTCCATCGCCAACATCCTGTGAGACGATTCTGATTACTGGGGACATCACATAGCTTTTTGTACTGTTTACTCCCTATTTTTAAAATAGATTCCCCATTCTTGCATATTTTTAAGAATTGTCAATTTATAGAAAACTGTTCAATTTTCTTTTGAATATTTATAAAATCCAAATCGACAACCATGATAATAAATACTAGAACCAAAATGGTACCCAATAGCCTTTTATTTATGCAACCTCTAAAACTCCCACTTTCTTTTCAATTTATATAGTCCGTCTTCCCTCCTCGGTGGGGATCATATAGCTGTCTGTCTTCGCTTGCTTCTTCCTTGCTGGAGCATCGCCTGACACCTGCAGCTCCGGGAGGAGGCGTTTATTCTGGCTCACGCTGCAGAAGTTGCAGGGTGTACTCGACTGGCTTACATGCAGGAAAGCCGTGGAGGAAGGGCATAGAAGGGCCAATCACGCGATGGTGGCAGGAGCAGAGAGCGAGGAGAGGCCTTGGGGAGGGGAGCCGCACCCAGCTAGTAGCACCCCGCTTACCCACCTTTTCCGACCGAACCCCACATTTTATCAGCAAGTCTGCTATTTTGCCCCACAATTAAAGCAAATTAGGCATAAATGAGGTCTTTGGAGGACTTCTTGATCCAAACTATAACATTCTGCTCCAGGCCCCCAGAAGACTCCTATGCACCTCTTGTGCAGAATCTCTTAGTCCATCTGTAGGAGCTTCCAGTGTTTTAACAGCTGCAACTCTGCTGAAAAGTTCAATTGCAAAGACTCTTGTGACTCAAGACAAACTGAGGTGCGACCCTCTATGAAACTCACGAAGAAGTTTAAACACTCCTGCCATACGATGACACAGGACAAGCATGTCCATTCCAGAAAGAAGTAGTGGGGAGATGGAAAGGAGATGGATGGAAAGTGAGCAAAATGCAGCTGGCCAAACAGCAAAGCTTGTATGCTGGGGGCAGGCCTGGGGCAAGGATTTGGGACCTGAAGAGACCGAGGGCCTCCCCGCACACACTGTGGTGCCACGTGTGGTCGCCCTGTGGCTTCTCTGTGGGGTAGCTTTGCTCACCGCTTGCTGCTCTTCTCTGTAGAGATTCCACGTTGCTGGATTTTCCAACTTCCCCGCATTTCCACTGCACGTTAGGCTGCTCCCTCACAGGCCCGCACACTGCCTGGCCTCTAGGCCTTGTAAATCTTGGTGAAAGCCTTCCTGACAGCAAAACTCTAGCATGGCACATGCTTGTAAAGTCAAGACCACGTGGGTGATACCAAGATCTGCATCCACGTGAGCCGTGGCCAAGGTCCTTGGGTCGTGGCTGCAGAGGTCTCCAAGTACCTGGATGGCTGTGCTCTGTGCGATGAACCCTGGTTCAGCACTTCACAGGCAGGGTAATCCGGGGCTTTCTTCCCAAAACAAAGTCTTTCACTTGTGGACCTCTGAACCTTCAAGAAAGCAGGATTTGCTGATTCCCGGGATGCCCTTGAGGCACCCTTCCTATTATTCTCATGTGAAGTATTTAGTTTTTTTGAAAGATTAATTCTTCAACAGCTGTCTTAGATCACAATTTATAAGTAACAGTTTTACAGTTCTCAACTTTATGGGTGCTTCCTTCCTGGCCACAAGAAAAATTGTCAGAATTACTGAATTTGGCTTTTTCTCCTGCTTTTCATGGATCTTGAAAATTAACAAGCAGAAACGATGCGATAGCCTGGAGGCTGAGCCACCTTGACATTTTCCTGCTAAAATTAGCCTGCCGCCCTTGATGTTAGCGAAGTCCGAGGACATGAGCAAAACGTAGACGTCTCCTGTCAGGGCATAGTACGCACACACGTCGTCTCAAGCCTGTCTGTCAGCGGAGACTTTGTTCCCAACTAAACGCTCCCGGTCTTTACCTTCTGCATTCCCCTTCGGCGTGCTGAACTCCAACCCAAGTCGCCCTCTAACTTCGCCTTCAGCTTTCTAGGGTTTCTGTAGCCACCATCTCCAAGCCCTTCCAAACTCTTGTGCAAGCCAATCCCAAAGCTTCTGGACCACGTGGCCAGGTCGTCGCAGCCACTGCCTCACATCTGAGGTATCAAGACGAGCATCGCTGTCCCACTGACGGGACACAACGCCCAACATCCACAACCTAACGGGGCAGAGGTTAGTTTTGGCTCCCATCCCAGCAGATTCAGTTCAAACGTGGCTGTTCCAAGGTAAGAAGAGCAGCGGAGAAAGGCAGCGGGACACTGCATAGGTCATGGTGTCCGGGACGGAGAGGCGAAGGCGGCCGCCCGGCAGTGGTCCTCTTCCAGCCTGGACACTCCTCCTAACAGCAAGTAAGTGGTATTTCCCACACGATCCAACCACTCTCGAAAGACCACATCAGTGGCTACATGATGCATCTGAAAAGCATCCTTGATCGAAACCACAACAGTGTCTAGCTCACCTTTCATGGTCAGTAGGTTTGAGGGTAGATGCACCAGTACTTCATGCATACATACTTACAATTGCTGCCTTAGCGTTCCCTCTGGAATTATTCTGTTTACCAGTATGGAGTGGCCATCTTCTCTTCTGGTCAGCTTTGGCTTTGAATTTGGCTGTCATAACCAAGATAGGTTGGCTCCCCAGCCTGCCACGCCAGCCCTGCCCTCAGGGCGTGCTGAGACAGCACATGGTGGTGCACACCTGGGATCCCAGCTCTTGGGAGGCTATAAGCAGCAGAATCACTGCGAGTCCAATCTAGGCAGTGAGACCCTGTAGACCCTGTCCTCCATACATACATACATACATACAGACGTGCATACATACCTAAACTAAGAAAGGCACTCACCCTTGCTTTTAGTTTCTGATTGCATGGGATGCTGTCTTTACTACACTCACTTTTCTTTTTTTGGGTGGAACTGGGGATTGAGCTCAGGCCTTTGCACTTGCCAGGGAAGCACTTATTCCACTGAGCCATCTCCTCAGCCCCAAATTTATTTATTTATTTATTTTTGCAGTATCAGGGATCAAACTCAGAACCTTGCGTAAATTGCAATATCAAATAACAATAGAAAATAAATATAATTAGGTAAAATAAGAACAAAATCAATACAAAAAAAGAAAAATGAGATAAAAAAATAAGATAAAGAGCAATAGAAGGAATAAAAGACTCCAGAGTGAAAACAGACACAAGTCCGAAGCCTTCCTCTGTGCAGAAGTCTTTGGGTAAGTAGTTTTGCTCAGGGTCGGGGCAGCGGAAAGCGCCACACGGGTGGGTTCGTGGGTCCCACTAGAGCCCGTGGTGTTCCCACACCCACTGTTCACTGTGTGGACACTGAGTCCCGCCTTTCTTGCCGAGAGCAGAGTTCAGCGTGGTGTGTGCTCACTGCTGCCTCTCTACGTACTGTGTGCTTCCATGCACCGTGGTCACCACCGTCCCCAGCTGGCTTTGCAGCTTGATCGGGAGGCCCTTGTCTGCACACCATGGGATGTGGCCAGCACCAGGGTGGACACAGAACCTGGTCACACTGGCAGACTGCAAAGCTGACAGCCTCAGGCAGCCAGGGCGGACTTAATCTCAGGACTTTAAACCACATGTGACCAGCACGGCTTCTCACCAGGGAGGA
The DNA here is from genome assembly GCF_000260255.1 of Octodon degus. Taxonomy (NCBI): domain Eukaryota; kingdom Metazoa; phylum Chordata; class Mammalia; order Rodentia; family Octodontidae; genus Octodon; species Octodon degus. The sequence continues at coordinate 2,458,612 of NW_004524724.1, forward strand.
GGGATTGGCATGCCCTCTGCAGGCTAAGCTCGGCATGGCTTAAACTTCTCAGGGGTCTATGGCCAGTCCTCCCCTTTCTTACTCCGACAGCTGACTCCTGCCATCGTGATAGTGACGGAGAAACCCTGAAGTGTGCTTGTTCTGTGACTTCCAATTCCTGGAACTGTGCAGTTTCCACCATTACATCACTCCTAAATATGGTGGATGCTGCCGTGGATTCTTCCCTAACTCTAACGTGCCACATGGAAGCAGTCCCCGTCCCAGCAAAGCCCCACACTGGGTCTGCAGCCTGTGGTAACCCCCGCCTTCTCAGGCCTAGCGCTGGCAGTCCCAGGGCCACCATTTATCTCAGGGCAGCTGGCCTTGCTGGCCTTCCCTCTGTGCGCAGCCTTCCCTGTGCTGCGTCCCCTTCGGAAGGCGCAGCTCGTGGTCTGGACTTCCATTCTCCTCTGGGTTTCCTTCGGTGTCTCCACTTGCCCCGTGGTCCCTAGCGTCCTCTGGATTCTTTCCCAGGGCCCGATGCTCGCCTTCCCTTTCTCTTGCCTACCTCCCTTTCTAGGTATCTTGAGTCTAGGTGTCGCAGAGGCTGTGATGTTGCTTTTACTCTGCCAAATTTTAACCAAAATTTTCAAGTAAAGGTTTTCATATTTTATGAATTATAAAAAAATTTTCATATTTTATGATTACAGCTTGTCAGCTTGGGAAGTGTTCTGGCGGAAGTTATTGGCCTTGAAAATTTGAGAGTTTTAATTAGTGGAGAATGGGGACAATTATGCCACCTGTTGTTTTTAAATGTTTTAAATTCTTTCCTAATGAGATGAGCTTTTCTTCCCCGTAATCATCCTTTGCAGGGAGCACAATCAACTTACACTATTTTTAGATTCATTCAAATTGCCTTATTATGAAGATTTGCATGAACTATGCTGTTGTTCAAGGGTCCTTCCCTTGTCAGAATCATGTTCGAATCCTATAATAGCAGTAAAAGCAAAAGCTGGAAATGAAACAGTTAAAATTATACCTCACCCCGCACAGAATTGATGAAAAAATATGATTAGTCTTAAAACCAGATTTTGATTATTGTGCAGTTTGAGGAAGGACGTGAGAAGACAGTGAAGCACAATAGGAACCCATGCCAAGGCTGGGCGCTGTGGCACACACCTGTTATCCCGGCACTGGGGAGGCTGAGGCAGGAGGATCGTTGCGAGGTTGTGCCTAGCCTGGGCTACCAAGTAAGCTTGAGGCCAGCCTGAGCTGCTTGGGTGGACCCTGTCTCAAGAAGACAAGAGAAGGAGATACCAGTGGCAAAACACAGGAACAGCTCTGCACGGCCGGCACGACGAAGCATCTTGTGGGCAGCACGGTGCCCTTTTAAGAAAGTCGAAATTTTGTTCTCAGGAACTTCAGACCAGCTTGCCAGTCTCTTCTCCGTGAGAACTGTCAGAGACCCCCAGAAGTTTGGAAGAGCAAGTTTTTTAGATTTTTCAAGGAAGGAGTAAGTCCATAGACTACTGAGTTGGAACTCGACTTTGGGAAACATCTGGGAATAAATGTTTAAAGGGCTCATTTGTGAGTGTCTATAAGATTATGTGATCTGCTGCACAGTGTCCCTGATGGCTGCTGAAAGTGGGAGCCGTGGCCCCAGACATTGGCCTTCTGACTGGATACATTCCCGCTGAAGTAAATAATCACAGGGCATGCCGTAAACAGGATAGCCGCTAAGCTTGTCACAGTAAGAGGCAGGTGTCAGGACTGTTTCTGTTTATAACAGCTATGCCCTAATCAAAAGAATTAAGTCACACTTTCTAACAAAAACACAATATTTAAAGATTGCTAATCCAGTGTAAAATTCTCCGGTGTATTTGTTTCCCAGCACTGCAATGTCGTGGCGCCATGACTTACATGTCTTAAACAACAAAAATTAATTTTTCACAATCAATTAACAATAGTTCTAGGGATTAGAAATCCCAGAACAAGAAGTCAGCCGTGCTGCTTCTTTCTGAGGAGTGTTAGGCAGCCGCCCTCGCGCGCCTTGCTCCTACGCACCTAGCCCCTGGTGGCTTCCCACAGTCTCTGTTCCCCCTGGGTGCAGACACACCACCCGAACTCTACTTGAACGTCACATGGCTTCTCTCTGAGTGGTCCGCTGTCTCTGTGGCCAAATTTTGTTTCCATATGAGCAATCCTAGTGGATTAGGTCCCACCTCAAAGACCACATCTTAGCTAGATTTGTAGAGACACATTTCCAAGTAAATCCACATTCACAGTTTCAGGCATCAGCCTATGTGATTCAGCGTACGCAGCTCAGTAACCCAGCATGCAGGAAGTTTTCACGGGTGGAGGGACTGTACGGGAAGGCTTCCACCTCTTGGGCTGGACAAGCAAGAAGCAGCTTGGAAAAGGAGCCCCAAGGAGCTGAAACGCAGACACGAGGGCTCGGAAGGGAGATGTGACGAGAAGTACTGAGCACATCCGCCACCAGCACCCAGCGCCACCTGCCACGGTGAGCAAGTGTCCCGGGCCTGCTCGAAGAGCTGGCAGGAGAGCGAGCAATCTGCCTCTGTGGGCCTCCAGCACCCGCCAGCAAGCCCACAGTGTGTGTGTGTGTGTGCGTGTGCGTGCGTGTGTGTGCATGCATGCGCACGTGCAGAATCCCAGCCTAGAATTACACAGCAAGTCACAAAAAGCTGGGTTATGACTGAGAAACAACATAATTAGTAATTGGCATGGTTTTTAATTTCAGTCAGAATCAGCAAGTGATACAGTAAAAAGGACTGAAAGAGTCAGTGGTTCTCCATTGGCCCAAAGGTCAGAAGTTCCTAGCTTTGTGCAGGTGTTGGTGTATGAATTTTTGCCTTATTTTCTTTGTGAATAAAATGGACAGTATGATAAGAAGCCCATGGAGTTGTTGTGGGGACACGTGTGACGGCCCAGGACCGGCGGCTAACTGCAGACAACGTGTGGGACTAAACATTAGCCTTTGACTTAGTGCCCTATTCTTCCATTCGATCATCCATAATTCAAGTACTAACAGCACATTTCTGGGCCTTTAAAGGGAATTAACAGAACCTAACCCCACGGCGGTCACGAGCCGGGTGAGACCCAGGAACCACAGGTAGGGAAGTGAGTGTCCCTCAGGAAGTGCCGCCTCTGAAGGCTAAGAAAACGCCTGGGCGCTTCCAGGGCAGCTTCTTCAATACCTGAGGACTTGCTTTATGGTTAAACTAAGCCCGGGCACTTCACTTTCTGTTAAGACTTGTTGTTCTATGGCTGAAGAACACTTATGAGTTTCGTAGGAGGCAGGAGGAGCTGCAGAACTGAAAGGGCGGGACAAACGCGTTTCGTTGTGTCTGTTATCCTGGAAGTGGCTTCCTGAAGTGCAGAGCAGAAAAGGATGAGCCCCCCCCCCCCCGTTAAAGGCCAAGACGCTCCCCCCCAGCAACCTCTGCCAAGGGCCCGGGGTGGCCGTGCCACTCACGTCTCTCTGGGTTACATCAACAGGGAAAGAGCCTGCCTCTCAGTATCAAAACCAAACTCAAGTCTCTTCCTGTTTTCAAAGCTGAGAATCGAGGCGATAATAGCGATTGAGGATTAAATAGTAGAAAAATGAGAGATTTCTATGGATTTATGGAACTCAAAAAATGTTAGTCTTTTCTTTTCCTATGAATAGTTTGACCACAACGTATGATGGAATTACACTAATGAATGTACTATGCTCATGTGACTTATTGTGTAATGCATTTGATCAGCTATATATGAAGTAATCGCCGTGCAGCTCCTTCTACGAAGTCATGCTGAGCAGATTCGCGGTTCATGCGCGGTATGACGGATGTGCACAGGTGCGCCATCCTCCAACTTAAATATAACTATTTTTGGTGAGTGACTGAATATAGGTAACATTTGGCTCCCTGTACATATATTACTTCGGCATCTACAGATAACAGATTAAATGTGGTTTGATTTTTGTTAAGGAACTTTTTTAAAAAAATCTTTACCAAAAAGGGAATAAAATGCAATTGTTTTCCACTGCCTGAGAAACAAAAGGAACAATTTCGTGGACAAGAATAAGGAGTTGTTCTTATTCTTGGGCTGAGTTTTTTTTTTAGAGTGGGCTATTTTGTTCTTTTGTGTAAAGGTCAGCTTTCATGATTAAGCTCACCATTAAGAGAAACTCGTGCATCTCGCGCAGTTCTCTAAGGCAGCTGCCCCGACGGTGCGGCTTCCTGCCCAGCAGCTCCCTGATACTGTTCTCAAGGGCCTTCTTCACAGGTGGTGAAAATGTAAATGTGTTTTGAACACGGGTAATTCTGGCAGCGGCCTCTGCTTGCCTTCATTGCTTAATAGGTAGCACCACCTAGTGGCGAAATAAAGTTATTGAACTGTTGCTGCCCCTTAGACATACAGAATCAACGGCAGAAACAGACAGATCTTATTTTTTACATTAAAGTTGTCCGTGGAAAGAGCTAGTGCTTCCCATTTTAATTCTAAGTTAGTATCACACAAGACATGAAATCAAAACAAATATCCCTTCCCAAGTATGCTTGCTTTTCCTCAATGTCTTTCAACACCATTAAAGGTCACTTGAATAATTACATTATGATCTTGAAAAATGAAATTAAAGGGGCCGGTGAGCTAGGTTGGTGGTCTAGCGCGTGCAGAGGCCCTCGGGATGGGCTGAGCTGGCTTTGAAAAAAAATTTTAAAAAAGGAAATTAAAGAACGTTAGAGAAATTTAGCTTTATAAGGCATTCTAATTCACTCATTAAAACGATCTGATTGTGCTTTTTAAAAAAGTAGTCTCAGATGTAAGGCCCCATAGCCTATGCCGTTTAAAATTCACATTACTCATAAAACACCATCAGAATTAATAAGACTTATTTGGAGAAATTGTTACACTACAATTCCAGTTTGAAAACCCAATGTTGAATCTGAACCGAGGCGTTCGATTCGGAGCGTGGTGCTGCTGCCCCCTTGTGGTGTAAAGTCCTCTTTCGCTCTGGAACTGGAAGAGCGTCCAGAGAAAGGTCTTGGCATTCTCCAGAGAAAACTGACGAAAACTGTTTTCACGTTTGTCCGCCGAAATGGTGGCGAAGTGGTCCACCAAATACCACAGCTGAGAACTGCAGCGTCTTCTTTTTTCGTGGTACTTTAGGCCCGGGAGACAGCGCCGCGGTTGACCCGTGGACCCCGCCCACGCGCGAGCCGGCCACGAGCCCTGCGGGCCACCGAGACCCGCCACCCCGGGCTGGGCAGCAGGCAGGAGGACCGCTCGAGTCGAGCTGCGGGGCGACCCCGCACGATAAATACATACATAAAAGATTAAAAAAAAAACAGCCCAAACTGTTCATGCAACTGAGTACGCTTCCATGAAATACAGTTTGGAAACGCCACACTAAACTACCACTTTCAGCTCACACTAGTGTCATTTCCGACTCGCCAGTGACTGGTAAGTGATGAACGGTTCCAGTTTCTCGGAAGAGCCTGCGGCCTGCGTGTCCCTCGCGCTCCGCCCCGCAGGGGCCTGCGGGCCCAGGAGAGGGGACCGAGCCGCGCCCCGCGAGCCCCGCGCAGGGCCTCCCCCAGCCCTGCGGCTATGAAAATCGCTTCGCCCGCGTCCGGGACTGAGCTCGTAACACCGTGGCTCACTGTCCTTTAAAAACTCGCTGACACTCTCTTAGACTAACAGAAAAGCTACAGAAGACTGTAGTTTCGACTTCACCCCGCTTCCTCCACATGCAAGTCCTGGGTAATGGCAGGACAGTTGTACAGACTGAGGACTAGGCACTGGCGCAGGACTGTCACCGGGCCGGGACCAGCCGTGGCGGGCCGCTCCACGTGCCCACTTGTTCGCTGTTTCCTGCGCTGGAGTCCAGCCCGCCACGCCTTTCGTGTCGGTGTGCTCCTCGTCGCCCCGCTCCGTGGCTGTCCCCCTGTTCTTGCTCGCCTCTGGTCCTTCACAGGGTTACAGGCTCTCACTGCGCAGATCAGACTTGTAATGCGCCTGCTGGTTACAGCCGGCCCAGGCACTGTGTAGGAGACCACTCGGTTTGAGTTTGCAAATATTTTCTCATGATTGGATTGAGGACTATGTTTTGGCAAGAACACCGTGGACTAAAATTCCCTTCTTGCTGCTGAGGTATAAAATATTGGCATTTTACTGGGGATGCTGAGTGTAACTTGGTGAGGGAGGTGCTTGTGGAGTTTGCTAATTATAACGGTACTGCTCTTGCTTCTGTTCTGTTTCGGCGGTGCGGGGGTTTGCGTCCAAGGCCTCCTGCACGCCACCTAAGCTCCCTAGCCCTGAGCTGCACGCCACTTACACTGTTCCTTTTGTAATTTATAAATTTCTGAACAAGCTCCCTTGCTGCCATGCAGCTGTTCCACTTCTTTCCTCAAACATTTGCTCCTCAATTTTAACATCGTGCCTACAATAATTATTACTATGTTATAGTAAAGGTGGTTTTTCTATTTCCAGCATTCTTTTCTCTTGTATTTTAGGACAGGGTCTACATGGTCTCACTGCGTAGATCAGACTTACAATGATCCTCCTGTTTACAGCCTGCCCGTGGATTGAACTCCCAGTGCCTGGATCTGCCTTTACAGGTGTTTTAATCCGCTAAGCTATTTGGCCGGCCCTTCCAACATTCCTACTCAGTATTATTTTGTAAAGGTGAATCATCCTTATTCTATTTTACTGATTGATGTATTAACACTTCATTTTTTTAGCACTATTCTTACCTACATTACCACAAGGTGTTCCTGGCTGATCTTGTTTTTGTTTTTGGTTGTTTTGTTTTGCTTTGTTTTGTTTTGTTTTAGGACAGGGTCTACACAGTCTACAGGGTCTACAGGGTCTCACTATGTAGATCCAACTCATAGTAATCCTCCTGTTTTTAGCCTCCCAATCGCTGGGATTACAGGTACGCACCACCTGGCATTACAGGTACGCAGCCTCAGAGGGTGCCAGAGGCTGGGCTGGCACAGCACACTGGGGATTGAACCCTGACTGCTGCGCTCTGCCTAAGCAGGTGCTTTAGTCCGCTGAGCTATCTGGCCAACCCTCTGGGCTGATCTTGTATTTTTCCTGACCCAAGGTATGAATTAGCCACTTCTTCGAGAAGCCTTTGTTGTTGTTCGGAATCCAACCTAGGATCCCACATTTCATCCAGTCTGTTTGCCTAAAACTAGTTTGTTTCCTTTAGTTTTCTAGAATGCTGTTTAGAAACCAACATCTGGATAATGGATTTGTTCATCACTTCTGGTGTGAAGAGTGGCATTTCTATTCACCCTCAGTAGCAGAGGTATTTTTAATTTAGTTATATGCAAACCAGCTGAATTACATGCACGTATAAGCACTTATTTATATCCTTGTCCTTTTACATATGTGTATACACACACAGACTGCACATATGCACGTGAATAAACGGATATATGATGGTAAGTTCACACTGATTCTTCTCATTACAATCAAATATTTTTTGATTCATTCTATCTTCCTTTTCCCTGGAATGAATGTGTGTGTGTGTGTGTGTGTGTGTGTGTGTGTGTGTATTAACCATAATTAAAGGACTAGGGAGGAAAGAACAAGGCTCAGTTGCTTGGGGTGAGAGTGTTTGACTGCTTACTGTAACTCTAAGGACAGCAGAAACCCCACAAGCATTATGCTTAGCTAAGATATTTGTTTCTTACAGTATTATGACTAACAAATCTCGAAACTACTTTTTCTTTGTACTAGATTGGAAATATCAGTAAACATATTGTTGATAACAAGAGCCAGGGGGGTTTTGTTGTTAAAAAATGCCATTCATTGTTAACACAAAGTTCATTTATTGTAAATTCTACTCGCTATAGCCATACCACAGGTTACCATTTTTAGATTTCATGCAGTACAACCAACTTTTTCAGGCCCTTTTAAAAATTAGGGCATTTTTGTAACACACAATAGTTACATTAGTTTTGGAGAAGCTGGTACAAGATACATCTTGATTATTTTGATCCTTTTCCTCCCCTTTACACCTTTCTTCTGACAAAATGAACTTTTGCGGAGACTATTTTGTGTGGTCCATTTACCATAAAAGACACAGAATAGAACAATTCCATTATTTTAATAATTTCTTTATATTTATCCATCGTAGTTAATAAGTCCTTTCACTTTCAGCACTATGAGCCACTGGATTATTTTTGCTCCCAGTAGCTTTGCCATTTTCTAGCGTGGTATTCAAATCAAGTGTTTTCACAATACATGTCCTTTTGGGTGTGGCTATTTAAATTTTGTGAAATGCATTTAGTTTCTTTTTTTCTAAGCACTAAGTAGTATTTCATTTTTGATTGTGTAGTTGTGCCATCATTTATTTATGTAGTCATCAACTGGATAATGCCTAGATTGTCTCTGAATTCATGCAATTATGAATAAATCTACTATAAACATGTACGTCCAGGCTTTTGCATGAGGTTTCTGTTTCATTTGTATAAATATCTATAAAGAGCATTTCTGGGTCACATGGTGATTGTATGTGTTTAACTTCATAGAAACAACGACCTGCCATTGTTGCCCCGTTCTGCTCTCCTGTGAGCCGTGTGTGACACTCCAGTCACTCGGCATTTTTACCAGCACTTGCCATTTAGCACAGTTTAGTCATTAGAACAGGTGCACAGTTTTAATTCATATTCATCTAGTGATAACTCCTATTTCCTTAATTGTTTCATATACGCACTTGCTCTTTGAATATCTTCTTTGATGCCATGTTCCTGCTCACATATGCTCGGTTTTTTTACAACTGAGGTGTAACAGTTGTTTATATATTCTGCATAGACATGCTGCATTGAAAATGTGATGTTTTGGGCCAGTGAGATAACTTAGCAGACTAAGCGCCTGCTCTGGCAAGCGCAGGGACCAGGGTTGGCTCCCCGACCCTGCATGCCTGCCGTGCTGGCGCTACCCCCGGGCACACTGCGCCAGGCACAGTGTCGGGCACGGTGGCACATGCCTGTAATCCCAGCGCTGGGGAGGCTGAAAGCAGGAGGATCACCACAAGTCCAGTCTGCGTAGTGAGACCTTGCACCAAACACACAAATGAAAAAAAAAGAAAAAAGAAAATGTGATTTTTAAAATACTTCTTATAAGTTTAATATAAAAACAAATTTAATATTTAGTGTTTAAATTTATATTCAATATGATAACAAATTTAAATTTGTTTTTATATCAAGTTTTCAGTCCATTTTAAAGTGCGTCTGTGTCTACGATGCACAGGATGGATTGGCGCTTCCGCGCACTGCTCGGCCGGCCGCACGCTGTCCGAGTCAGCGCCCGCTCTGGCAGCCAAGGCCTCCGCCGCCGTCTGCCTGAGCGCCCGGGTGGAGAGCCGCTCCCAGCTGTCAGCTGCAGTCCTCCTGCATCAGCCTTATAGGGAAGCACTAAGATTTCCAGTTGTATGTTGCTTAGCTGGGACTCTGATTTTAGTAGAGAATATTGCAATGCGAAGTAGTGCAATCTATTTACACTCCTTCAGGTATTTTTTGCTTAATAAATTCCCCTGGGATAAATTTTATCACAAAAGGGAATTTCACGTGAAAAGGGAATTCTTTATGAAAAAATGAAAAATGTTCATGACCAAATAATTATCACTTTGCTCTTCCGTGTCTTCCACAAACGTATCTTGTGCCCTTAGAGTCCAGCAGAAGCAAGGGAGCTGGAGCTGTGGGGCGTGGACCGGCGGAGCTCCGGGGGCTGGGTGCTGCCCATGCTCCTGTGGCCAGGCGCCAGCAGGCGAGGCACGCTGCTCAGCCTGCACCCCCGTGCGCGGGCAGCGGAGGCGCCTTCTTGGGTTTCAGGAGCAGTCTGGCGTTTGGGGCGAGGAATGCAGATCTTGAGACACTCAAAGATCTCCCCGAACTGTGCTTGGGAACTGAGGTTGGGTCCAAAGCCAGCAGTGGGGCTGTGCAGGGCCGAGGGTGGGTGAGGTCCAGATGCGCCCTCCCTTCCTCCAAGAGAACTCGTGGGTCCCACAGGGCTGCGACCACAGTGGGGTTCTGCGGGCAGTCTTTTCAGTAGAACCTACAGCAGGGGTGGTGATCCTGTAATACACACGTTATTTGTTTCTCTTTTAAGACAAAATATGTTAAAGTCTGAGCAGGTTTTCCTGAACTAAGACCTTGCTACTCGGGTTTCACTGCTCCGGCGGCACTTTGTAGTGCATGAGGAGGTGTGGGCTTGCGGCTCGGGTGCTCGTCCCTAGCAGGTTCGCCATCACTGACAGATCACTGTGAAATCCGCCAGTGGTGGGCACGCACTGCCTTGACAACCGGAAAAGACAGGAAGCACTTTTCTTTAGGAGAAGCAAACCATTCTCTTTAAAAGCCACGTGGAGATTGACTCTTCTTTAAATATTTTAAAATTTATCTTTTATATTCTGCCTTTTTCCTGTTAATTATGAAAAATGGCTTTTGGGTGTTAGTCCATGTTCATTTTGTGCATATAGTCTTCATCCATAAAATCTGCACAGAGGACAGGAAGGTCACTGTGAAGGTGAAAAGCATATTTAAGAGCTCTCAAGACGCTATAAGAAATTAAAAAGAAGAAGAAAAGAAATGGAAGCATTAACTGCTCCTTTCAATAAGCCAGGAGAAGTCAGCAGCCCGTCCTCCAGGCCGTCCTGTGCCTACACAGCCAATACTGAACTCCCATGATGTTGTTTAGTGAAAATCTGCATTGTTTCTAATAGGGTTTTTTTTTTGCTATATTTTATTCTCTTTTAAAAATAAAACTTAATTTAAAAAAAATAGTTCTCAGGAGATGTCCGCCCCTTCCCATAGACTCTCTTACTGAGGATCTATTTTGCTCGTTTTATTTCTGATGAAAGAAATAAAATGAGATCTTGATTATGGCCTCCTTAGAATAATAAAACTACATTTGACATATTTTCTTTTACTGATAAAATGTATTATTTGTGAGCAGAGCTTAAAACACCTAGGCCAACAGGTTTCTAAAGTTTATTATCTGCTTTCAAAGTAGTTTTCCTTCTTTTCTGGAGAAATCAGTCTCCAGGAATTGCTCTGAGGAGTTCCCTGGCGCAACTCTGCCTTTTCTGCGAAGCTCCCTTGGATAGCTGTCCGGAGGACTGGCTGCGACACTCGCGGCTGGCGGCGTGGAGCAGGCGGACCGCGCCCGGGCTCCCTCGGGCTGACACCGACCGAGGTCCTCCTGCCTGGCTCTGGGCTCGGCGGTCCTCGCTGCTGCTGCTGGGCGTCCCCGGAGGCCGGGGCCCGGGGGTTCTTCCGTGGCTGCCTGCTCTGCGGCACTTACAGGCGGACTTCTACATAGACGCTCCCAGGCTCGTGCGCTCCGCGGCGGCCTCGCGGCGGGTGGCTGGCCACCGGGTGCTGCAGGGCGTCACGGTGCGAGGCAGGGCCTGCAGGGGCGGCCGCGCCTCCCTTCTTGGCTGGCCGCCGCCTCCTGCCTGAGGGACAGCGCCTCTGCACCTCGCCCTTGCCGCGCTGCCCAGCTCCGAACTGCGAGGCTCCCTCTCCCGGCGCGAAAGAGAAGCGGGTGACAGTGAAGAAATCCACGTTGCTTGGTGTGCGAGGGCTCCTGGGGGCAGCTGGGGTCCCGAGGAGGGACAGAGGTTGGAGCTTACCGGATTGGGCTGGGGGGCGGTTTGGGGCCGAAAGGGGCTCTGACTGGGAGGCCTGCAGCGCGACAGCCCGAGAGGAAGCGCGCCGCCCGGGGCAAGCGAGGTCGGGCCGGCATCTCGGCCCGCGCCGGCTCGCTGCAGGCTGGGCAGTGGGCGAGGGCCCCAACCCCTGCAAGTTGTGAGCCGAAACGGACCTCTCTTCTGCAGCTTCGGGGGCCAGGGGTTGGGTCTCATCCACACAGAAGTGACTGAACACCAAAGTCCAGGACAGCAATGTGGAGGACAGAGGCCCAAGGACGGTTCGCTGTGTGGAGAGAGGCAGGGACGCTCCTCGCTGGCTGCGCCGCCTCAGTCCGGCAGGGGGTCCTCACTGAGCACCTAAGCTGTATCCCCCGGGTGACTAAGGAGCCTTGTTTTGTGTTGCAGGCATCATAGAAATGCGTCTACATGAAGAAAAATACCTTGTTCTTTCAGGGCTCCTCTAGCGGCTCAGGCACCCTCCACCCTGGGGGGCGCCCTGCCCACGTGCCACGGGGCTCTCCCTGGGGCACCTTGCAAACCGCTTCTGCACAGCGCCCCGCGCAGCCTCCTTCTACACCACCAGCACTCTAGGCCCGCCGTGCCCCTGCCTCGCTCCCGGAGCCTTCCCTGGAGCTCTGTGGTCTGTGGGGTCTGTACCTCCGTCCCCTAGCATGACAGTCACTGAAGCACACACGAAGCACATCACGGCTTGCAGGAGAAACCGAAAGGCCTTGGGGAGAGCTCCACCGTCCCCAACCTTGCGCTCGCGGTGCCATCCCCAAGTCTGTGTTGCACTTGGACTTCCTTGATACGCTTCACATGTGCCCTTCTGACTTCCTCCTCCCCGGGGAGCAGTGGCTTGCCGAGGGCCCCGACCCTCCTAGGATGAGGCCTGTGCTCCCATGTTTCCGCGACATCACCTGCCATGTCTTAATTCCGTTTAGCTCAAGACAGAGCAGCAGCTGAAATGCACTTTTAGGTTGGCAAAGACCACCTCATGCTCACTTTCCTGTATGCAAAGGAACCTGTCCTTGGAGAATGATTCCTCTTAAGGTGTGCAGGAGATGGAAAGCCAAGGCCCCGAAGGCCGCGGGGTGCAGAAGGAAAGCACTAAGGGGAGCAGGTGTGTCCTCGATTCTCACGGGAGATGCATGTGTGTGACGGGTCTTCTTTATTTCTGCGGGGTCTCACCCCTGCCCCAGTGGGGTTCAGGAGGCCAGGAGAGCTGGCTGCACGGCTTGCGCGGTAACGTCGGTCCGTACTTGATGACCTAGTGATTGCTTCTCATGCAGTGGCTCAACTGCTTAGAAATCAAGAGGAGCCTCCCTCACTTGATGAGTGCTACCCTGGTTCAGCCCGGTTAAGTTGCTTTTAAATTTCTCCTGTCTCCAATTGTCACAGCACTCTGTGGAAGCCTGAGAGCGTGTTTTCTCCAGGTGACTGTCCTTTGGCGCAGTGCTGCAGACCTTCCCCAGGGCCGGGTGTGGCCAAGCGGGCCTCAGTGCCACATCGAGCTCCTCTCCGAGGCAGGCAGGCTGAGATCACCCTTAACCCTGGCAGCCCACATGATCATCCGGAGTGTGCCCAGAGAGCTAAGAGGACAGCTATAGTTAGATTTTCATTTAAAATTTGGCACTGCCTAAAGTCATCCCCATGCCTTCCAAGGACTGCTGCCATTATATTAAAAAGAGTAAATTTGCTACTGCATTACTTCCTGCCCAGGAAACCCAGCTGAAACCTGCGACTGCCAAGTCTGCAGTTTCAATGCAAGGCCGGAGCCTTTAAATAGCTCCAGCTAGTGAGGATTTTCTGCTCTCTAGAAAAAAAATTTGATAAAGCCTCAGCTTGAAGGATTGGACATGGACCATTAGAAATAGAAAATGGTTGTCCTTGTCTCTCTCAATTTCTGAGGGACCTATTTGCATAATTCTTAAAGGAAAAGTCTCCTAAGATTAGTGGTGTTTGGTGTCTTTGATCAGAGGGAAATTTTCTTTCTGTATACTTTGCTGCAGTCCCTCTAGCCCTTCCTTAAAGACTCTTTCTCCATGCTTAACACGTTCGTGTTTACAGGCCCACGTTTACAAGCCAGCTCTGAAAAGCCACTGGGAGGAGAGCAGCAAGAGCTGAGAGTTTTTCCCACACCTTCTTTACACAGATGCGTGAGGTCCCTCTGAGACTGAACTTGACTCTATTTCACAGCACTGCAGAAGTCAGGGCGCGGGAGAGACTCCTTTGGTTTTTCTTGTTTGGTTTTCTTTGCTTTCCGTTAGCCTCATGTGAACTTGGAGTTAACCCTCCCCAGAAGATAGGATGCATGACATCAAATATTGTAAGGATGATAGGAAATTGATACAAGAAATCCTCAGAAGAGAAAAAGAAGTGTAAACGTTTGCAGTTCGTAGGGCATGAGCTTCTCCTTAACATGCATGCAGAGGACGCAGTTGCCTGCTTCACTGTCTGGCTTGCCTAGCAGAGGTGCTCTGGCAGCCACAGCCTAGCTGTCTCCTGTTCAGGCAGGGCAGACCCAGACAGCTGAGGGTAGGAACACAGAGGCGTTGCCGGGAGCGCACACCTGCAGGAGTGCGCCTCGAGCTTTGAATCACGGCTTCCCCCGCTTGTGAGGCCCACCTGCTGTGCACAGTGCTCCGTATGGCCACGAGATCAGGGAGGGAAACGCACGCTCTGCAGACTGCGGCTGCTTGGCGGTGAGGCCCCGCAGGGTCTCCTATCATGTATCCTTCCTGCTCGGGATGCTCTGAACTCACTCGGCTTAGCAGGCTCCAGTGCTGTCATAGTTCAGGGTTTTGCAAGGGGAAGAATACAGTATAGAACACATATTTATAATAGTCACCCAAAGGATCATATAGGAAAAGGGACTGCAGGGAATCTGGCCATACACTAAAAGTAAAGAACAAAGAATCCAGCTGATGGCCCAGATCCCAAGACAGCATCCTGCATGAGTCCAGCTGAAGTCCTAGAGCTCGTAATAGTGTCCCCACGAGTCCACCTGGAGC
>NW_004524724.1:2474977-2486607 GCF_000260255.1 Octodon degus
GTGCACTGTGGCTCGCCATACGAAAGCCACTGTGCACTGTGGCTCGCCATACGAAAGCCACTGTGCACTGTGGCTCGCCATACGAAAGCCACTGTGCACTGTGGCTCGCCATACGAAAGCCACTATGCACTGTGGCTCGCCAGCCCCCTTTACTGTTCTGCTGCGGCTCCCTCCAGCTTTTTGTCAGCTGCACCCGCTGTGTCTCTCAGAGAGCTGTCCTTGGACTCCTGGGAACTCTGGCAGGCAGGGATAGAACCAGGGTGCCTGGGAATTTAGTGCCAATGACTGTGAGTCACAAAAGGGAAGTGGGGAACAGCCACAAGCGAGCACGGAGGGCTCTGGGCTCCGGTCTGTGCCAGAGCGCATGGCAGCTTCTCTGTGCTGAGACTGAGCATCAGCCATCCAGATGCTCCCGTGACTCCCGGGCAGGGCAGCCTGTTACAGGAGACTTCCCCCTCTGCCCGTGCTGTGCAGGCTTGCAGTACACCAGCCTTGGCCCAGAACGACTGTGGAGCTGGTGAAGAGTGCACATGACTGCTTTTGGTGGTGGGAAGCTGGCCATGCAGGTCTGCAGTCTCCAAGAGGAGAAACTGAGGCAAGCTGGGCCCAGGATCTCAGGATTCCTCTCTGGGGCTGCTCCATGTAGCCGTGCAGGGGCAGGAGGACGCGGGGATGTGAGCACGCTGAGGTGGGAGAACACAGCCTTGGGCGCTGGCCCCTGTGGCATGGCCGGACCATGGCTCCCAGGGCTGTGCGCCTGTCCCTGTGAGTTTCGGTCTCTGGAATAAGGAGCTGTGCACACGTAGGCGAGGCTCCCACGGCAGAAAGCACCCACAGGGAAAAGGACGTGTAACAAGAGACAGGTTAAACAGCCACCTGCGCTCGCCCCAGGAGGTCCCTGTACCTCGGAATTCCATAGCACAGTCATTTCCGCTCAATCCTAAAAGCTGTCCAAGCTAGGGAGTTAAATAAGAACAGAAGATATCCAGTGGGATCCGGTATGTTTTCCTTCCTTTTTCATTTTGTCTTGTTTTAGTGTTTGTGATAGTGAGGACTGAACCCAGGGCCCTCCCACTAAGCTGTAACCCTGGCTGTTTTTAAATTTGGAAACATCGCCTTGCTACGTTGCCCAGGCTGGTCACAAGCTCATGATCCTCCTGCCTCAGCCTCTTAGAGTGCTGAGATTATAAGCAGACCACCACGGCAGGTGGTCCGGGATGTTTGCTAAAAATTTACACAATGAGTTGGAATTTCATGCAGGTATGACTATCACTCCACATCCTATGTACTCAGTCATAATTATTTTCTGTAGTCTGACGACCAAAAATTATTGGTAAAAATTGTAAACTTGTTTCTAGCTGAATTTTCTGGTAGTACCCAAAGCTCTAACCACTGGTTACAAGGCGATTAGGGCCTCAGTTTCCCACAGATGGCAGTCAGGTGAGCTCCAAAGCCCCGGGCCTTGTGCACCGCGCGACAGTGGCTGTGTCGGCTTCTCTCACGTGCCCTTTCACTGCGCCGCTTCAAGCAGGAGCTTAAAATAGGATGAATAGAATTCATGAAGATATTCTTGGGCAAGTGTCACAGAGCGCTGTGTAGACTTCTCAGGGCCATTTGCAGTATGTGACAGTCAGTCTGGAGTTTCAATATCAAGGTTTTTCTTTCAGTGATGTGACCATATGTGGTGCACTGTCAGCTGAGGCTTTGCAATGGGACCCTGAAGTGAACCACAGGAGAGCCACGCGTCCCTACAGCAGTGTCCCTGTTGAGAGCCGTGAAGGCGGTGGGCGAGGCACAGTGCACGAGTCGCTGACCTACTGAGTATTTATCTAAAACACCACGCGTCCTCAGGGCGGCAGGACGGCCTGCAACAGGGAGCCGCACAGGCGAGCTGCTCCTGCTTGTAGATGCGCCTCGGCCTCTCGCCTCACCTGCAGTCCGCAGGCCCAGGCAGAAACGGACCTCCCTACAGCAGACACTTAGAAACAGCTTGAAAGCTTTCTACGAAGGAAGAGATGTGTGAAGGAGCGGGAGGAAATGACTCTTCGTATCGTCAGCTATCACCCGAGTGCCGTCATGGTCTCAGCGATCAATATTTTTTTTTTTATTTATGTGTGTGTGTGTGTGTGTGTGTGTGTGTGTGGCCAGCTCAGCCCACCAGGGGGCAGGGCAGGCTGGCATGTGGTGCTGGGGGATTGAACCGTGGTCCCCGTGCCTTGCTAAGCTTGTTCTAAGTAGGTGCTCTAGACCACTGAGCCATCTCACCAGCCCCTCAGTGATCAATATTTATATTTAAATACATACTGCAGCTCTAACACGCATATGCATCCTTTTGGAGATGTGTGTAGTACACCCAAACATTAATCAGACCAAGAAAACGTAATAGTATGTGTTGCTAATGATTTAATTAGGTATAATTAACCTTAATGTTTATTTCCCATGACTTTACAAACATTTTTCACTAGCAGTTAACATAAATCTCTGTACTTTCTAAAGTTTTGGAGACATCAAACCTGCTATGTGCTCAATTCTAACATTATTCAGTAAGCCAAGCAGGAAGATCATTTAGGCACTAATATATTAAGATAGTTATAAAATTGCTGTTTCTGTTACTTAGCATTCTCCATAGAACAGCACAAAAAGAAATATGACCACATTCTCCAGAAATTTCGATTGTAAGGAATTATCTCACGCAGCTGTTCAGGCAGCAAACCTGAAATCTGTAGGGTGGGTCAGCAGCTTAGAAGCTCAGGCAGAAATTGACCTATGGCTTGAGGCATAATTCCTTCTCCGTATGAACATCGGTGAAACTAGAAAATAAGTTATCTCTTTCAAAATACAATGGCAGGATAGGACAGTACAGTGTGAGTGTTGATCGTCATGTGGCAGCTTGCGGGATTAGGAAATGCTGAGCAGATTAGTACCACGTGTGTCTGGGTGTGTCAGTGGGTGCTTCCAGACATGGCTGGCATAGCTGAGGCAGCACACTGTGTGGGGAAGACCCACATCGGTTGTGAGTGACACCAGTAGGCTTGGCACCTGGATAGAATAAAGAGAAGGGAGCTGGCGCGTGCTGGCAAATCTCCATCCCGCTGGCCAGTGACATCCTGTCCACCACTGTTGGTGGACACCAGGCCTCAGTCTCTCCCACCTTCTTCCCCGATCTCAGACTGTGACTCTCAGGAGCTTCTGGGCCTTTTGTCTTGGGAAGATGCTGCTTCCTCCTCGGTTTTGTGACTTCCAGCTGCTTGCCCTCTGGCTCTCCAGTGTCCAGAGAAGAGCCACTGTTGACCCTCATGCCTCTGGCCCAGCAAGCTAGCTAGCAAATCTAATAAATCTCCTTGCACAACTGCACATATAGAATTCAGTGGATTCTGTTCTTGTAGAGACCTCCAACCAGTTGGATATTCCTACTCCACTGTGCACTACATCAAAGCCTCCTCAACTTAACCGGGACTTTTCCTACCATGTGACTCAAAATTCCCAACGCCAACCACTCCCCTTCCCATGTTTAATATGTTTGTTGCACAACACCACACTTTTCAGGACTGAAGTTCACATCAACGTTCTAATGTTCCTCTAAGCAAGTGCTCCAGGCTAGGTGACGAGGAAGGGAAAGACTGCAGTGGGCATCAACCAGCCATGCGTCATCAGAGGTGGCGGCGACAAGCTTCAGGCGAGCCCCTTCCTCTATGGAGGGGCAAGGTCCTGCCCACGCGTGATTTTGGATGTGTAGCCTAGAGACCCGTGGGAGGATGAAGTCCTGTTGTTAAACCACTGAGGTCAGTTTCTCTTTCAAAACAGCCACCAGGAACCTAAATAGGAAATTAACATACTGTGGATCTTTGCCTTTAATTATGTTGCCTTCTATATTTAATATGCTGTGCTTTCCAGTAAATTTCCCCTTTCCCTCCCATTTTGACAAGACACCACCTTTCTGCCTCCACCTCTAGTGGCTGATGTGTAGTAGGGTCCTCAGGGCTTAGCATTTCCACCGATTCTTTTCCTATTACTTTTGTATGTGCTCTATCTTTCTAATGGGAAATCCCTTGTGTGTTCGACTCCTGGCTCACCTAGCCTAAAGAAACTGTTGCCCTAGAGATAAGTTTCAGCAACATAGGCTCTTCCAGGACTAAAGTCTGCACAATTCCAAATATCCCATTGATTCAGTCATTAAATATTAATGTGGCGCACACCCTGTTCCAGATACACGCAAAGATCTACATGGATGGCTTCACAGCATTTAATCAATACACAGAAGGCCCAAGTTGCGTCCACAGAGGACACCGCTTGGCTGTCTTACCTCGCCCAGAGCCGTGCTGTCTCAGGTGATGGTGGAGCCGATGACTTCCCAGGGTTGCTTCCTTCTCCTCCTCGCTGGTCCATGCCATGAGACCCTCCCAAGATTGCAGCTATTTGCTGCAATCAGCCTGTCATTCTCCACCTGTGTGACTTCAGGCCATTTGTTTGAAGTCTCTGTGCTTCGTTGAAACAGCTCCAAGAGGCTTGTGGTAATGCAGGACCTTGTGCTGCCTTGCCCCTGGCGAGGACATCAGGACAGCCAGGACGGCCCACCATCGGGAAACGCAAGGGGGCACCGTTGGGAGTAGCGGATCGTCACTGGTCCCAGGCCCTGCGGGAGGAACCGCCTTCCCACGCGGAAGGCCGCTAAGCAGTCAGCTCTCCACCTGCGGGGGCAATGCAGCGCCCATAAGCAGCACGCCTCTACCCTGCCACCTGACTCCAATCTTCTGTACTTACTCTGGAATTGACAAGTACAGCTTAAATTAATCTAATCCAGAGTTTCTTGGTAGGGGATGTTGGGGAGAGGTGCTTTGCTGCCACAAAAGTAAAAGAGCAAACAGAGGCCAGCTTCCGGGAGGATACAGGAGCGACCATGCCCCACCTGTGGGTAGGTGTGTCAGGCCCAGGCCTGGCTTCAGTTCCTCTTACTTCTTTCCATTTATTGATGAAGGACACCTTTAGATTTGACCTCTACAAACAGGGAAGGAGTCGCGGTACTTTGCTTGTTTTCGTCCGAACCTGCAACTGGATGTGGTTCAGAGCAGTTACCAGGCCGAAGCGCCTCTGTGGCCTTGCTTGCGGTTGAGGCCTCTCGGTGCCCCTGCTCGGTTCCCCAGCTTCCTCCTGCTAAGCCACTGAGAGAAAGCCAGCCCTCGGCTCGGGTTCCATTTCTACAACTTAGTAGCTGTGAGTTGTATGTTGTGTTTTGCTAAATTAATCTTTCTGAGCTCATTCCATGGTGCTAAGCTGAGGGCAGGGCTTCAGCCAGGAGGTCAGTGAAGAGTTGGCTCCCGGCGAGCTCACGGAGGAGCTCGCTGAGCCGCCTCCCAGTCCCTGCTCCTGTTGACTGAACGTGGCGTCTTCCCAAGAGACCAAGCACTTTTAAGTGGCATTTGGAAGACAAGGGCACCAGACACTGAGAGGAAATCCAGCACGGTGACAGTGGGCAGGCCTCACAGGCCCCTCGGCTGTGCCAGAGGCCCCCGACCCGCACTCCGCCCCGCTCCTGTGCTCTGCTTCCCGCCAGCCGCCCTTTCAGCCACCCTTTCTCTCTCTGCTTTTCTTCTCCCCCTTGCTTCGTTTTCCCTCCCCTTCAAAGCTTTTCCCAAACCCCTTACAACATATATCAAGAAGTAATTTTATCTCCAAAACTGAAAAAGGCCATGTGGTACTACATGCAGACTGTCGTAACTTTGAAATATATATTGATTTGAATTCTACTTCTTTGTTAGCTTTGAACACGTTGCTTTAGCGTCCTCACTTTGCTGTGCCTGTAATTTCATTGGTCTGAAGTTTTGAAAGGGAAACATACTGTACAAAATACACCTGAAACATTCTTCTAAATCTTAAAGGCAAAATATTAGCTATTACTGGAATTATTACTACTAGTATAAAGATATAAATTATTTTAACCGAGAGGTTTTTGAGGCAAAACTGTCCTGATTTTCTTCTGCTAGAACAATAGGTAGATGAGGAAAAAAACTAATGATATTTTGAAAATGAAAGGAATACTAGGTATTAAAATAAAATAGATATTAAATGCTAGGTATTGAAATTTAAGATTTAAATGAAATATAATTAAGTCAATATATATATATATAAATTCAATGTAATTTCATGTATATTAAATATATAATTAAAGGAATACTAGGTATTGAAATATATTTTAGTGCTCGCTTAACCAAGAGTGTTCACTAATGACCCAGTAGATGCATCAAGTAGACTATTCTAAATCAAAATTTACTGTGGATGCAAGCACTTACTATAGGGTAAGGGAGAATTATAGAGTGACTAGAAAGGAATACATTGTATCAGAATGATATTAGAAAATTTCACTATAAATTAAAAATTCGTATCCAGAGCTTTGAATATAAAATATAAAACTACAATAAAATATGGGAGAATTAAGTTAACTTGCTCAAAATCCCATAGTCCATGAAAAGTGTAGCTGTAAAATGTAACTGTAAATTAAATCTGTATATCCTAACTGTTCTGTTATATAAGATAAAACTATACAAGAATATACTATGGAGTTGTAAGTACTATGAGCTCTACTTCCATTCTATACACGACACATGCAAGGATATGCATATGTGTATATGCACATGTACTTTATGTGTTTGCTAAAGCAGAATGTTGTGGTAAGAGATTAAAAATTTTCCACTTTGGGTAAAATTACACTATTTTGTGATTTTCTTCATTTTCCAATTCCTGCCTTGGTAGTGAACCAGCACAGGGTCAAAATTAAACCTGGAAAATCTAGAGAAACCAGAGAGATAATACACTCTGAAGACCTTCAGGCTGTTTGAAATCTATCTTTGTTATGGTTTGTGTGTAGATGTCCCCCAAAGCCGCATGCAGTCATGGGGGGCGGGTTCTAGAGTTTGTGATTGATCCACGGTGCAGTTCTGGGGGTTACGGGGGTGAGCGCTGCGCCTGCCCTGGGACAGGCAGCCTGCTACAAGGCAAGTGCAGGGAGGAGGCCTGCTCCCTGCCGCTGCTCCTCCGTTTTTTGCCCTCGCTACTTTAGCTCTTTTCTGCCATGTGCCAGCCTGCCTTGGAGCCAGCCAAGTTGGACTGAAACCGCCACAAACTGTGAGCTAAATAAACCTTTCCTTCCTTGGTATTGGGTGTCAGGTATCTTGAACCAGCAGTGAGAGAAAAGTAACTGAGACAGTCTTCAACCATGTTTGTGAGGTTGTGTGTGTGTGCGTTGTTGTTTGCCTGTAAGATCGACAGTTGTAGCTCATGACAGATAACTGTAATTGACAGACACATTGCCTCACATTGCTGGAGAAAGCATAGAGGAATTGGGTTGCGAGAATGCCTCATGCTGGTCCCGCCTTAGGAGAGTCGGTGACCCCGGAGACTTCCTCCTCCCGCTTGCACAGCGTGCAGGTGGCTCAGCTGTGCCACTCACTGGCTTGAACAAGCCATTGTAGAGCCAGCACGGCCTGTTTTGCACATAAATGTCATTTGCTTCATTCTGTACTGTTAGCTTAAATACAGTGCCTAGAAGTAAATCAAAGAACATCAGACAGGGAGCAAGAACATTTGACCAAGTGTTAGTATAATGTGGAAGAAGAAGGCGGTGTAGAGAGAGGAGCTGTGCCGTCAGTATTCAGACGGGGCAAGCACTATGCTGCAGTTGTGCCGAGAGCTACAAGGGCGGGAGCCAGGGTGTGCTGGGCTAGCAGACGTCTTAGCTGCCGCACGGCGTGGCGTCACAGTCTTATCCAGGGGGGTCGAGCCTTTCCACACAAGCAGGTGAGTACATGGCTGCGGGCCAGTTTACAGATGATACTATGATAGCAAAGAGCACACACAAAGGCCACGCTTCTTCGTTCCTGCGCCATATTCTGTGACCCACTGTCGGACCTAGACACATTGCCTCACAGTAAAGGGCAGCAAGACCAAAGTCGCCGTTAACTAGCCCTTGAATTATTAACAGAGCTACAGTTTAGATCTCAGTAAACGGCTTCCAGGACTTTCATGTTAAATGTTAATTACAGCATTTCAGGCCTCACTAGTTAATTGAATTGGTAGTCAGAGAGCCTAACATTTACTTTCTATCGACCCCGTGCTGTGTGGCAGGCATGGAACCCGCTCTCTGGGGACTGTTGGCCCACCGGCGTTATCTCCCTGCACAGGGGCCCCCTCAGAGCACAGCAGAGGCCCCTCAGATCTGGAGGGGACAGTGCAGTGAGCCTGTGGTGGCCTCTCTGCGGTAGTCACCGTGCTGCAATTTGAAGTTGTTAGGGGCCCATCACTACTGTCTTTGGGTCTTTTTTTGTACCAGGAATCAAACTCAGGGCCTTGCATATGCCAAGGAGCCCTGTGGCACTGAGCTGCATCCCCAGTCCTTCATTTTTGGGTCAAATGATGCAAAATGCAGACATTGGAGATTGTGTCGTGGAAAGAAAGGACTTCACAAGCCATTTGTGCTCTAGTGTGCAAATCTAGTCATCTTTCTAAAATAGGCAGATGTGCACATTCTTAATTTACACCTTCTTGAGAACCTCAGTATATTCATAGGATATGCAAGATACCATGAACTTTTACTAGACCATGATAGGATTTTTGATTTTGTACTAACGGCTCCGTTTTCGGATACCTTCTTTGTGCAAACCTGCCTGCAGACGTGACTGTGGCTGTGCCTGACATTCGGTCTTGCTGAGCTGAAGAGCTCTGTGTGACGCTGCAGCAGGCTGATGAGGCAGACACTGTCACTGCTGCTGTGTGTAAGGCGCAGCCTCAGAGCACAGGCGCATCTAGGTGGCGCGACTGCTGCAGAGCCACACACCCTGCTGTGCTTGTGCTTCTAGCTAGTGGGCACGAAGAGGGCAAAGGGCCTCCCAGGAAGGGGCCAGTGTACGGACACTCTCACCCGGGAAGGGGTGTGTGTCATCCTAGGGGCTAAAAGGACACTGGTGAGGCCCGGATGTGACATTGGCTGGGAGGACTCGTAACCAAGCGCAACTGGAAAGGAAGGAAGCAGGCCTCAAACAATGCAGGACTGCGAAGCCCGTGATAGGAAACGCAGGGGCCGTCCTCAGCGCGAGACTGCCACGCGTACTGTTTGGTGCGAGGAGTCTCCCACAGGCTCGTGCGATCAGGGGTGATGGGATCCCAGGTGCCCTGGGCACATCCCTCGCTGAATTGGAGCTGGAAGTGATGCTGGGAGGTGGAGCCTCAGAGAAGGCGGCTCCCTGGGGACAGGAGTGTCGGGGCATTCGTGTCCTTGGCTCTGCTCTCTCTATCTCTGCTCCTGCTGCCACTTGATGCGAGCGGACCCCTTCTGCCAGGTGCCTCGCTTCTGCCTCAGAGCCGGCAGACCCTGGGATGAACCCTCCAAACCCGGAGCCAGAATAATCCTGCTTCCTTTTAGCTTTGTGTGTCAGGTTTTTTGTCCCAGCAGCAGGAAAGCTGTCATTGCCACCAATTCTCAACTTAAAAAAACCAAAGCACTCTCATAGTCGTGTGGAAAATGGGCTGCCCACATCACTTTGTATGTACATTTTATAGAATATCGCCACCTTCTGCTGACACCTCTGTGGCCGCTTCCAGGCTATAGTGCAGAGGTGCATAGGTGGTACAGGGAAGGTAGCCCTGTGCATGAGGGGGCAGCAGTCCTGTGGTAGAGGGGACATCTGGAAGTTCTAAGAAACATCTCAGTTTTTCTTTTTTTCTCTTCCTTTTTAATTTTTTTTAAATTTATTGAGAAACAAATAGCAATGAGACAGTTTCAAAACTGATTATTGGGACAGTTTCAATAATACATTGCACATTGTTGTCTTTATAGTGGTTTTTCATACTACAAGATGCAGACATGACATCCCATCCACAAACACTATTAGAACAAATCTTATTCATTGAATTAAGAGACTGTAGCTGTATATCTATCCTAACTATTTTGAATATACAGATACAAAATGGTCCTTCATTTGTACCCCCTTTTTTGTTTAGTTTTGTCAGAGGTGGGTATTCCATTGCCACTTAAATATTGTAGGTGTGTGAATGCAACAAAACAATCCAATACCCTCCAGTAGTCATAATAGTAGTGGGTTATCTGCAGGACTGGCAATGTCAGAGGTTGTTGACTTGAGCCTTTTATAGCTCAGCATATTAATATGGCTTTACTTTTTATACCTCATTTTTATACTTTTTTGCTGGATTGTTAAGACCAAGTCATTCTGATCTTCTAAATACATACTGCTTGTCATGTCATACCAATTACTGCTATGCTGTCTCTCAAGCAAATGTTTGTTTTAAAAAAAAGTGTAATAAATGAAAACAAGAGACAAGAAAAAAACATGTCATAGGACTGTATTGCTACAATGCTATATATGGTTTGATTTCTAAATTTTTGTGTAAAATATGTAATTGTTTATTCCTATTTTTTATTATTTATTTTTCCCTTCACATTCTGTAGGGATTTAAAGTTTAACATCAATACTTGATGGAAAATACCTGTTCCATGTTATGCCTAAGATGTTTGATATTCACACAGATAGTGAGGTTAAGCTCAACTGCCTATGTTGTAGGGTAATAATAAGCTTCTCTTCTGGAGGGAAGAGAAACTTAACAACTTAAGTTTGTAGACCAAAAATTAGAGAGAAAGAAGGGCTGCAAGGACAGCCAACATTTTGGCCCTAGCCTTTCATGGTCAGTAAGGACTCAGGACATAGGAGAACCTGTACTGTAACATCCTGTAACTCAGTTGTGTCCCAAATTTTCTGATCAAGGAGATTATGGGGCCAAAGAGGAAAGTGATCGATGATGTAGAGTGTGCCTAAGGAGAGTCACATGGAGGGAAAACATTCTCTCAGGCTTTCACAGAGAGCAAACTGGTCACGCAATGGCCGTGACTCATCCCCATGGCTGACACTGACAAAGGATCTACAAACCACAGTACAGGTTTCAGGGTAAATCCTGAGGGGATTTGACTGACCTCGTCAGATACAAAAGTTACATTTCTTGTTATATAGGTCCTGCTTTAACATCTCAGTTTTTAGAGAAGAGTGAGAGAAAGATGGGTGCAAGGGGAAGGCGGAGTGTTGGCAGCTTGCTTTGAAGGAATCCTTGCAATCAGTGGTTCTAACATGGCAGGGACTGTGGCAGGAACGCCAGCGTTTGGCTAGCACACGTCAAGCCTCAGTTCAGCAGTTCCAGAAGAGACAGTGTTGGGGAGCAGAGATTGCAGCTACAGAGCATTTTTTTGTTTTGTTTTGTTTTGTTTTGCTTTGCTTTTTCTCTGTGTGCAAGACAGGCTCTCACTCTGTAGCCCAGGCTGGCCTCCAATTCACTGCATAGCCCAGGCTGCAAAGAATTTGCAGAAATCCTCCTGTCTCAGCCATCTGAGTGCTGTGATTGCAAGCATGCTCCGCCTTGCCCGCATAGAAAGAAATTCCCAGCAGCAAAGGCGGTCTGATGCAGCGGCTCCTTCGCCAGCAGATCTCAGCCCTCAGCCCGTGTAGCTTCACTCTGAGCCCCGTGACAGGGGCTGACCCGGAAATTCCTTTCCCCGAATTGAGGCGGACCAGTCACAGATGTCAGGTGTTTGGGGAGCAGGGCACAGACACCATTACTGCTTCCCGCCCAGCGCA
>NW_004524724.1:2488327-2489493 GCF_000260255.1 Octodon degus
CTGAGTACTGACCTTCGCGCGCGGGCAGGCCGAGGGCTCGGTGGCGGGCAGGGCGGGACGGCGCTGTCGCCCCAGTCGCTGCGTTCGGGCCGGCGCGGAGCGGGACCGGGAAGGCTGCTGGCAGTCGGCGACCTCGCACCCTCGCTCTGCTTCCTCGCGGGAGACCTCGGGAGGCGTCTCCCAGGAGGCCTTCACGCAACTTCTCGCCTCTGCTGCGCCAGCTCGGCCGGCCTTCCGAGCTGCACTCGGATCCAAATCCGAAGCTCAGCACGACCCATTTTAGGGGCCTGCCGCAGGCTGTGTTCGGAGCCAGCTCCGGCTCGGCGGCAGATGAAGTCCCCCGCCGGGCTCAGGCCAGCCCAGGGTGCCTGCGCACCGCCCACCGCCCCCCTCCGCCTTCCGCCGCCAGCGCCGGCCGTCTCCGCCTGCGTGGGGAAGTCCGCGGGTTCGAGACTGGCCTGCCGCTAGACCAGGCAGGCACCAGGGCGTGCCGGAAACCAATGCACAAGAAGTCTGCTTGGTTGCCGCTTACACATCAGTAAGTTCTGGGATGACTCACAGGGTGGTTTTGTATGCAGAAAAATCAGTTCAATTTTACTTTGTTTCAAAATGCTTATTACAGTTATGAATACAAGAACCTGTCTTTTCTTTTAAGAAGCCTTTGTTTGAGTTCCTCTTCATATTATTCTACTTACAACTTGCAAATTTTAATCACTTAATTTTCTTTGGAAAATATTTGGTTAAATTTTACAGTTTCTAAGTACTTGAGTTCTAAATGAGTAAGTCAACTATTCACAACTATTTAAAGACCTTTTGTGTATCTGATACTTCAAATTGACATGATGAAATGGAATTAAGGGCTCCAAATTCTAAAAATCATGAAAAACCAATATACTTAACTCTTTATTCTAATATACTAAACCCCCTTCATTCTTGCCATATAAAGCAATAAATACGGAGATACCACTTAACAGAAATAGACACATGCTATGGATTTGATTCTCAAATATTTATATGCTTCAAATATTCTCCATTTTCATGGCTTTGTACCCACAAAACTCAAAAAAATTTGCACAAATTGGGAGGACCCAGCCCTATGTAATTCTGAGGCAACTTTAGCAAAATGCAAGAACTATCATTTTAGGGACAAAATAACCCAGATGAAA
>NW_004524724.1:2490898-2492750 GCF_000260255.1 Octodon degus
GAGTCTGATCTAGTAGTGAGACCCTGAACACCCTGCAGACTCTTCCCTAAAATACAAATAAATAAATGTAATAAAATATAAAAATGAAGATTTTTCAGATCTCTTTGCTATTCTTCTCAAATCATTGCTGAGGTACCTTTAAAATGACTTCAGACTTGATAGCTTTGGTCAGTAGCCAGATAAAGCCATTGTAAACTAAAATATCTATGACAATACAGAACATTTAAAAAGTCATTTAAAATGAAGTATACTAAACCACTGATGCCACAAATCTGGTGGCAAATCTTAAGAAAAGTTGGTATAGGTTAAAAATAGAAATCAAAATGTGGCACTTGTCCCCTGTGTCAGGCTAGAGCCTGAGGTGCAGTTGTGACCACTAAGACAATGTGGCTAAAGCCAACAGCGATATTTTCATTTCAGGCTGGGTGCCAGCCGGCTCAGATGACAAGGCCATTGACCACAAGGAAGAGAGCCAGCTTTGTGCGCTAGCCTAGGAGTGGAGAGGGCATTTCATGGACAAAGATGGAGAATTTTAAGTCACCCAGGGATCATGGGTGGGTCTGGCGCCTTTTTGGGGAGAGGGAAGTAGAGCGTGACAGTGGCCCTCTGCTGAGTTACACTGTGACACACTGTAGTGGGCCACACCTGAGGAAGCGCAGGTGACAGTAGGAACTTGCTGGCTTACAGTGTGGCATCCTATAGGGTTACAGGGATTCTGTAAGCCTGAGAACCAGGCCTAGCAGTCATCCTGATAGGTTTATTTTAGACTCTCAAGTTGAATGAGGGGGCTTTCCTGTTGAGTGACTGGTCTGCTGAAGTTTTTCTCTTCAGATTGGGGAAGGGCCTCAGTGTGAGGACCCAACACCATCATCCTCATTTTTAGAACAGTCGTGGGTAGGTTTGCCTACAGAAAGCGCTTTGGAAGAAATGCATTCTGGAACTGGGGGAGCTTGAGTGACTCCAGTGAGAAAAGGTGGGAGAAGCGGGGGCTCAGTTACTCTTCTCTCATTGCTGGGACAAATATCCGGGACCCAGAAAAAAGGAAGGAAGGTTTACTTAGCTCATAGTTTGTGGAGCTCCTACTCAGCTGGCTCCAAGGCGGAGTGGCACAGGGCAGAGGGCAGCAGCTCATGGCAGCAGAAAACAGCAAACAGCAAGAGCACGTGGGAGGAGAAGCAGCGACAGTGGCACGGAGAGCACGTCTCTCCCTGATGCCACATTCAGGCTGTCCGCCTCAGGCCAGCTGTAGTACTCACACCCATAATCCCAGCAGCTCTCATGGCCATAATCCCAGCGCTGGATCCTGAATTAATTGCAAACTCGTGAAGTCCACCCCATGACTGCATGAGGCTTTGGGGGACAACTAGACACAAACCATAGCAAGGGGTGAGAGTCCCTACTGTACAGAACAGGGCTGGTCGTAAGCAGTGGTTTTGGCTACAAGGTTTGCAGCTATAAATCTTTCCTAGTCCCCAAATACACCTAAGATTGTATCTACTGAAAAGCAATTCTCAAATTGCAGAGATACGAAGAAAAGAAAAGGAAGAGATAGTATAGAAAATTATGCAGATAAACTGCCCATGAAACAAGAGAATCTGTAAGGATAGCCCTTATGATTCTGATAATTGGACAAATCAATATTTTTTGCATTAATGATAACCACAGCAAAACTAAAACTAGAGTCAGACCAACACTTTTCTTATTTAAAGATATGCCCTTTCAGACCATATAAAAATAAATCAATATTAAAGTGCCTGCTTAGGCAGATGCAGGGACGAGGATTCAATCCCAGGCATGCCGTGCTGGCCCTGCCCCTAGGACACACAGAGAGCAACTGAGATTGAGCATGCTG
>NW_004524724.1:2494078-2495192 GCF_000260255.1 Octodon degus
ATCCGTCCATCTACCCGTCTACCCATCTACCGTCTGTGTGATCATGCATCTCAGCAGATGTAGAAAATGAAAGACCTCACGACTTTAGGCAGACAATGTAAGGGACAATGTATTAACTCAGTGTTTAATCTGATAGAGAGCTTAATTTTAAATGATTATATAATAGCTGTCATCCTTTGTAATCTTTAATAACACTTTCTTAGACCCTCTCCAACAAAACTTATATTACAATCCAGAGGAAATTTTATTGACAAGTACTAATAATGGTAGTGTACATTCCTAGATTTTACTTATGAAATAATCAAGAACTAAGTACCTATGGGCCTTGGACAATGGAACTACTTTACTTACATAAATTAATAATCTAATCTAATTGATTTTCTACAATTGAGTTGTTACTTTTTTTAAAAAAAAGATATTTAAGTGCAGCATCACTTTCAGTAATGCAAGTCAAGCGACAAACTCACTCCACTTTGTACAAAGCCAATAGATGACAACAGAAACTTTCAAAGGTTTTTAGCTAACACTTAAGACTTGAGCTTATCCACAAGGTGTCCTGTGGCGTCTCCTTGCATGTCCAAATCGGGGAATCTGTGCACTTTCTCAGATATTTGCCGTATCTTTGGGGCGACACTCGCCGTGTGCTCCAGGGCTGGCTTTTGCTTGCTTTGCTGGGTCAAGCGCAGCACTCCACACCTCGGGCGAGTGTCCCCTGCGCCCGCGGCCCGCCTGCGCTCCCGCTCATCCTCATCACGGGATCCTTGCAGCAGCCCTCGCCGTGCCGGGCAACCCTGCCGAGCCCTAACCTGAGGCACGCTCCTCAGCCTCCTCCACCCATCCTCCTCTTTATTTCCCCAGCTTCTGGTCACCACTGTTCTGCTCTCGGCATAATCTTGGTGAGATTATACAGTGCTGGTTGCTCTGGGCCTGGTTTATTTACTTAACAAATGACTTTGAGCTCTGCGTGGCGTTGCAAGTGGCAGGGTTTCCGTCTTCAGATAGCTGAGAAGGTTCCACTGTGCAGCCCAGGGGACACACTTTGGCTCTCAGCTGTTGGCACTCGGGTTGCTGGGTCTTACCTGTGGTGAAATCTACCGGAGTAAGCAGGGCGGTG
>NW_004524724.1:2495709-2497948 GCF_000260255.1 Octodon degus
AGCAGCAGCCCAGCAGCAGCAGCAGCAGCTCCCAAGCCCTCCTGGGCACATGCACGTGGTCTTCTCTCTCCTTTGTTTCTCTCCCTTCCCTCCTCCCAGCTGTTCCTTCCCTTGGAGCAGCGTCTCTCCCTCTCACGGTATCTACGGTGCTGCTCGGGTCCTGTGTACTCTTCCAGGTTCTGACGCTAGGGAGACAGCGCAGTGTTCACACACACAGTCCGATTTATTTCGCTTCTGAGTATGGTCTCTAGTTTTACCTTTTCTCTCTTTGATGACAGCCATTCCAGCCGAAGTAAGATGGTATCGCATCGGGCTTTCAGTTTACACTGCCCTGGTTATTAGCGATGCTGAGAAATTTTCAATTTTCCTTTGGATAAAAGCCTATTTGGGTCTTCTACCATTTTATAATTGGTTAACATATTGCTATTCAATTTTATTAATCCCTCATACATTTTAGATATCAAACTCTAATCAGATAAATGATTTGCAAATATTTTCTCCTAATTTATGATTCTCTTTTCAATTTATTTTTTGACTGCTTTTCTGTGTAGAACTGGCTTAACTTGAGGCAGTTTGGTTGCTCTGCTTTTCCGCTCGTCAGTGCTGTAGCCAATAAGACACTGTGAAGGCCAGTGTGGAGGAATCTCCCCCAGTACTTCTAGGAGTTTTGCAGTGTCAAGCCTTGTGTCTACATTTTTACCTATTTTGAATTTATCTATACGTATGAGGAAAGACAAGTGCTCAGGTTCATCCTTTTGCATGCACAGAATTCCTAACATGATTCCTTGTGTACTGTTGGTGTCCTTGCCAAAAATCAGGTGGCCAAATTTGAGGGGTTTTGCGGGGTTCTCTATTCTGATTTTTTAAATCTATCTGTCTGTATTCATGTGAGCACCATACTGTTTTGATTACTATACCTTTATATTATAGCTTGAAGGGCTGATTGGATAGCTCAGTGGACTAAGCACCTGCTTAGGCAAGTACAGGGGCTGGGATTCGAGCCCCAGCCTCACGTGCCGCACCAGCCCCACCACCAGGCACACTGGCCTACCACAGAGTCTGGGCACGGTGGTGCACGCTTGAAATCCCAGCGCTGGGGAGGCTGAAAAGAGGAGGATCATTATTAGTCAGAACTATGTACTGAGACTCTGTACCAAATACATTAAAATATCTAGATAGATAGATAGATAGATAGATAGATAGATCTCAATCAGGAGCTATGAGGCATCTAGCTTTATCGTCTTTCTGAAAACTCCTCTGGCATTCTGTCCCTGTGTGTGCTTCTATTTGAATTTGAGAATTTATTTTCTATTTCTCTCATTGAAAAAAATGACAGAAAAAATTATTCTTGAAATTTTGATAGTAATTGCCCTGAAACTGAGTAATGTGGACATCATAACAATATTAATTATTCTTTTTTATGTATTTAGTACAGGGTCTACAGGGTCTCACTATGTAGATCAGACTCATAGGGATTCTCCGGTTTTCAGCCTGCCAAGTCTTGGGATTACAGGTGCGCCCCACCTCACCCAGTCCCAATCACCATCTCAGCATGCTCTGGGGGTGGGGCCAGCACGGCAGGCTGGGGATTGAACCTCGGCCGCTGCATCTGCCTAAGCAGGCACTTTAGTCCACTGAGCTATCTAGCCGGCCCTTTTAATTATTCTGATCCATGATCAGGGGATATCGCCCATTTATTTTCCTATTCTTCAGTTTCTTTAATCAGTTTTATGGTGTTAAGTGTACAGATCTTTCACTTTCTCGGTTAAATTTATTCAATATTTCATTCTTTGTTGTGCTACTTCAAAATAGAGTTTTATTTTAAGTATCTTTTCCAGGTAGTTATTAGTGTGAAACATGAGCTTTTGGGCACTTTTATTTTGCAATTTTATTGAATTTGCTAATTAGTCCTTACCAGCTTTTTAAAATTCTTTTAGTTTTTGTGGTTTTCAACACACTATTATCTTGTCATCTGCCAAGAGGAATAATTTGACTTTTTCCTTTCAGATTTGGATGGCATGTATTGCTTTTACTTCTCTGATTGTCCTTCCTAGTATTTCCAGCACTCTGGTGGATCGTGGTGTCTGGTGTGAGTTCTTACGCTGCTGCCAGACCTGGGAGGAACAGCGATGGGTTTTCTTCCAGTTATGAGGTGTTAGGTGTGGGCCTTCCATGATGGAATTTATCGTGCTGATGAGGTTACCGTGTATACTTAAGTTCTTGTGAGGCTTTAAGATGA
>NW_004524724.1:2499783-2507361 GCF_000260255.1 Octodon degus
AGATTACTGGATATAAGCATACCAAATTGGCCCAAAAAATGGTCAAAAAATTTAAAAAGAAGAAAACAAAATTTTAGCACTCAGGGCTGGCCAGATAGCTTAGTGGACTAAAGCACCTGCTAAGGTAGATGTAGGGGTGAGGAAGGGGTTCAATCCCTGGCCTGCCATGCCAGCGCCAGCAATTGAGGCTGGGCATGGCGGTGTGCGCCTTAATCCCAGCGCTGGGGAGGCTGGAAAACAAGAGGATCGCTGCAAGTCTGATCTGTGTAGTGAGACCCTGTGCTGAATACATTAAACAAATTTAAGCATTCATTGTTCCTTTCACTAGACCAGTAGAAATCAAAATGACAATTATGCAAGCATGCATATAGAGAATCAATATAGAGAAGCATGCAAGGGAGAGAATCTGTTCAATGGGGAGGAAAACCTGAGGTGAGGAGAAGGAAAAAGGAAGAAGGAAGGCAACGTGAAGTCTGCTAGCATTTTGTCTGTAGTTTCTCCTGGACTCAAGCTCCCTTGGTCCAGGTTGTTCAGCACATAAGAGACCCCAGTACATGCTCACCCAGAGAAGGAATACTTGGGATCTCACTCCTCCTCCCTGAATAGAGCACATAGCAGCGGACTGCTAGTTACGATGTGAGCTGCACGATGCAGCGCAGGGGAGCCTTAGGTGGGAGGGCTGCACTCGGCGGCTCCGGGGACTTTTGGAGGCAGAGAAGTCAGGTTGGAACCCTTTACCCTCCCACCACCCAGCAGTTCATGATGATGGTTGGTGATCGTCACTATTTAAGATCCCTTAAATCATAAAACTTCAACGTATAGAAACTTTGCCCGGAATCTCCCGGTCTTCCACGTTAGCTCATCTGCAGATCCCGTGCACTTGGCTGTGCTGGCCTTGGGAAAGTCACCAGTGCTTTAGAGACCTTTATTTCTCCACAAAATGAAGAGAAGTAAGTGTCTATTCATCGCTGCTGACATGAAAATTGAGCGAGAAGTTCCTTGTAAACTACAGACATGCTTGGAGCAGTGACATACGCAGTCTATTCCTTGGCTGTGGCATGGCCCTGCCCTCTCCACGCCACTGGTCAGACCTGGGAGGGCTGCTCTTCACAGCATTTTGTTGTGTCTAAATATGAATGAAGCCATTACACATATGATGCCATAGTTAAGTCAAAGTTTTTTCCAGTACATAATACTTCAAGATGTCAATCGGCACAAGAGTAGTCTGGGCGTGATACATGGATATGGCGCCGTGCCTGATTTTAAGGGTCTGTCCTAGAGTCCGACTCAAGGCACTCTGCTAGAAGAGAGAGCCAGGACCAAATACATTAAAGTAATATATACTGTGAGTGCTGGGGATATCACGTAGGCGCTTAATCTCAGTGGTGGTAGGCGTAATATTAATAGCTAAGATTTAATGAAATCTTACCATATTCCAGACAATGTGCCCTACACAGGATCTCATAAAGCCCCTTTGCAAAGATATTTTAAATGCCATCAATATTACAGAATTACAGATAAGACCCGTGAGGCTTAAAGAGGTGTGTGAGTATGCAACTGAGAGAGCAGAAGCTGCCTCAGAGCTGGGGTAGGCAAGTATGGAGTGCTCAGAACCCATACGCAGAAATTAGAATGAATAATACTGGCCATCCAAAAATCTAGACCATACAAAGCTCACATCTCTTATTAGGAAAAGTAAATGCAAAACAAAATTGTCTGTACCTGGTAGCCATCTTCATCCTGCTTGCATTAGGCCCAGTAACTTGTGATTTGACAGGAAGCAGGTTTTCATGACAAGCTCTCCTGCCCTGCTGCAAGGGACTCTGGGCATGTAGCTCAGGGCTGCTAAAAGCAGACCTCCTTCCAGGTCCACCGACAGACAGCAGCTATTCGATTCTCTAGGGTGCCGAAGGCCTGGTCATTAATTCTGCTCCTGAGAGTAGGGAAACCCATTAAGCTCATTTGTCCCCAGCACGACATGACTCAGTCCTTTTCCCTCCTGCCTTCTCTTCCCAGAGCCGCACATTCTGCTGGTTTAGGAGCAGTGTGGTACTTGGGTATTGGAAGGCTTCCTTCTGTCGCTGTCCTCCGAGGAGTGCTGTGAAGTGGGCTGCGCCTTCTGGGTTACTTTAACGTGTTATTTTTAGGTCTGACTTTCCATCAATCAAATGGCTTTGTGTAGAATTTTAGAATGGAGGAAGATAATTTTGTAGCTAGACAATTTTATTTTGAAGGTCATTAAATGCATTCAGTTGTCTAACTTTTACCATTCTCTAGAAGCAGAACAGTAAAGTTTCTTCTTTGTGTGTGTGTTGGTGTTGCTGCTTTGTTGTATTATGTTTGTTTGTTTTGAAACAAGATCTTACTCTGCAGTTCAGGCTGGCCTTGAACTCACTATGTAGTCAAGGCTGGTCTCAAATTCCCTGCTATCCTCCTGCCTCAGCCTCCTAGTGCTGGATTGGCACGGAGCTATGCAATATACTGAATAATAAGATCATGTTACAACCTGCCTGAATAAATAGTATTTCTTTGTTTTTTTGTGGGGGGAGGGGGAGAACCAGGGTTTGAACTCAGACCCTTGCGCTTGCCAGGGAAGTGCTTATTCTACTGAGCCATCTCCCCGGCCCAATAAATAGCATTTCTAATGATAGCTATGGAATCACAAGTGTGTGTTGATTAATAGAAACAGGGCCGGCCGGATAGGCCAGCAAACTAAATCGCCTGCTTAGGCTGATGCAGGCGTCTGGATTGGATCCCAAGGCATGTGATGCTGGCCCCAGCCCCGCCCCTGGGGCCTGCTGAGACAGGGACCGAGACTGGGCGTGGTGGCCTGTGCCTGTAATCCCAGCGCTTGGGAATCTGAAAACAGGAGGATCACTCCGAGTCTAATCTGTGTAGTGAGACCCTATAGACCCTGTACTAAATACATTTAAAAAAGAAAAATACTAAAAGAAACATAGGCGATAGAAAATAGCAGACAACGGCAGCGCTCCCCCGCGTGGACTCACCAGGAAGGTGCCCGCGGAAGTACCTGCGCTAGACAAGAGCTGATCAAACACAGGTGCTTGCGGCGCTGTGACCAGACCCGGAGTGCCAGGGCCTGCGGGCCAGCGCCGAGACGCCGCCTTCACAGCGTGAGCCTTACTTTGAAAAGCTGACTTAATTAAAAAATACGCTTCTGAATGTTGATTTTCATCTATCACAAGTTCGGTGTGTTCCTAGAAGCCAGTCACAAGCCCAGGAGGCAGACGTCCCGGGACCAGCGGTGGTGGTGGTTTCCAGACTCGTTTTTGTCTTTGTGGCAGTGCCCGCCCTCACCTTGCGCATCACAAGCTCGAGCGTGAATGAAGCGAGGCGTCTTTTCTTACACGTGAACAAATATGCACTAAATCAGATATTTGGTGCCCAAACCATTAAACCCTAACACAGTTCGCTACTCAGATTTTCTAAGAATCAATCCATCATCTCTGCTAACTCTAGTTACATAGATAACTTTCAACATAAATGAATAAATAAGACCCATTTTTAATAATTTTTTTCAGAATCCTAATTGTCAATCTTAGTTAATTAATTTTTGGCATGTTGCAGTTTGTGTCTAGATGTCTTTACAAGAGGCCCATGCTCATGGGGATGGGGGTGTTGGGAGGTGACTGGGGTGGTGTTGCACACCCCTCGGGCCTAGCCCACCGTGACCCTCCTCTTTCCACCAGGCTTCCCCCCTCAGCACTGGCTCTAGCTACAAACTCACCAGTAGGGTAATCCTGTGTGCATCCCTGCACTGCTTAGGAAGTCCGGGCTGGCTTCCCATCTGAGGCACCTGCAGGCACCTGGGTGTCCTATGACATCAGGTGCAACAGTGGTCTGTGGGCTCATGATGGCTCACGCTGTATCCACCCTGGCCTCTCCTCCATCTCCTGCTGGAAGTTCCCTCATCCTCTTTCACTATCTAGACCTCTATCCCTTTTACTGCTATTTTTCTCTAATAAAACTTCTTTATCATCCTCTGTCCTTTCATTTTTATTCAATTTTCAGGACAAAAAATCTATAGCTGCCAATGTGTGGATGCGGACCTATTACCCACTTAGGCGGATGACACTGCTAAGATCTGTTGCTCGTAGTAGGGGGGCTGAGCAGGGGTGAGACATCCCCGCAGTGGCCAGCGCAGCCCAGAGAAGGGGAAGCACGGAGAAAGCCGGAGCGGGAGTGTGCAATGCAAAATTGCTACAGTTTCAGGATGTGAAGTAGTTTTGCTAGATTGAAAGAGCCGACTCATGGCCAAGTACAGGAATGGCAGAGGGTCCTGGGTTTCTGTCGCAAGGGAGCCAAGTGGGGAGAAGTGGTATGTGGGAGTGTCTGCTTAACCTGTGTGTGTTTATTAAGGGTCTGTTTTGTTTTAAGTCTGTTAGCAGCAGAATCAGATATACAATTTATAAACTGAAGGGGGCTGGGGAGATGGCTCAGTAGAATAAGCACTTTCCTGGCAAGCGCAACGGTCTGAGTTCAGTGCCTGATTCTGCAAAAACAAAAAAACAAAAACAAAAAAAAGAAACTGAAAATGTGGGACTCTACTTAAAATTTTGATATAGTAACGGTGGGGCCTTAGGCAAGGCCTTCCCGTAGGCAGGGTTCTGCAGTCCCGCACAGCTGTGTGCACGAGCGCCTGGAAGGAAACAGCCCTTCTCAGGGAGGAGATTGTTAGGTGACTGAAATGTGACACTGCATGGCATGGGTGGCAGGAGCACTGAGCTAGGCTTAGTGGATCGGAGGAGATTGCTCAGAGGAAGCGACACTGAGGCTGCGATCCAGGGCGTGCTCTCCACGCAAACGGAATACCAATGAGCTTGAGGGACTGAAAGATGCTTCGTGTTATTGGAGGGCCCAATGCATAAAAGGAGGGAAATGAGAGAAGATATTTTGGAAGATTTTATTTTTATCTTAAAAAGTAAGATGAAGCCATTGAAAGGTTTAATAGGAATGTCTTGCCATCTTTAAAAGTAATTTAGATTACAGAATAGAGGAAAATGTATTGGTGAGTTCAGGGGTGACATTGGGTGTGCTGAGAGAACTTGGCGCGCGATTGCAAATAGCCCCAGGCAGTGTGCGCTCTGGCAGTGGCCACTGGGGGGAGGAAGGGGACATCAGGTGAGGTACTGTAGGAAGCACAATTAATTGGACAGTGGGGGTAAAAGTTGGTGTTATCAAATCTGCATTGATGGCTTATTGTGCTGCACTGAATTTATGGACTGCAGTTTTACCTCCTTCGTATAATGCAGTTGCTTCTGAACTTTCCAAGAGACACACTCTCAAAAAGATTTTTGTATACTGTACACAAGCATAACCCCTAGCACGTGCAGGTTCTCAATAATTATTTCTTAGTGAACTGCTTAATAAGCCAAATTCATTCTCTCTTTTTTTAAACTGATTTTATTGAGAAACAAATAGCAATGAGACAGTTTCAAAACAGATTAGTAGGACAGTTACCATAAGTAATACATTGTATATTGTTGTCTTCATAGTAGTTATTCATAGTACAAGAGGCAGACAAGATATCCTGTCCAAACACTATTAGTACAAATCTTTCTTCTCATTGAATTAAAAGAAAGTAGCTGTATATATTTATCCTCTCTTCCACTTACGGATATTTTGAAATCAAAATATTGTTCAGGAAAAAATATCTATTGGTATATGTAAAGTCTAATATTTGAAAATGCCAACTGCAAAGAGCTAGCAGCAAATGGTCATTTATGTTAGCCAAGAAGAGGCATTGTCTTAGTTACTTCCCTTGTTACTGAAACAAAATACCAGAGAGCTGAAAATTAAGAGAGGAGAGGTGTATTTTGGCTCACAGGTCATAGAGCGCTCAGTCCGCCGCCAGCCAGCTCCACAGCAAGGCAGCCCAGAAGAAAGGTGGGCAGGGAGGAAACACTTCAGAAGGACACACAGAAGCGAGAAGCGGGAAGGATCAAGGGGAGGGAGGGAGACGGAGCCTTCCAGGCAGCACCCCACTGAGTACCCCTGCTGAGCATGCTCCACCTCCCTGCATCATGTTTAACTGTGAAGTCATGGGTAGCCCAACCCACTGATAAGTATCACGCACCCCTCATGGGAGACTCAGGCCTCACAGCCCCAGCTGTGAGAAGATTACACATAATTATAATAGGCATTATGTCCAGTACTAGTAATATGAAGATTAATGGCAATTATTTCATAGAGATTACTTGTGTTTCTGGAGTACTTTACAGTTTTCAAATTTTTTACATCTATGTCATTTTGATATAGCAGAATGAAACTCCCAACCTGAAAGATACCTGAACCGAGTTCATGTTGTCTAAAACTGTAGAATTCATTGTAGGAATAACAGAGGTTATAAGCAGAATATATTTATTGGGGAAAAGAAAACTTCTGTCCAAGAGAGGACAGAAGGTGACCCCGGTGTGTTGCCCAAGGATCTTCCTTTTCTGGGGATTTTTTATAGAGCAAAACTGAGGAGAGGCCGGTCTAAGGTGGGAAACACGGGGACTCCCAGGGTGGGCATGAGGTGGGACATAACTATGGTCAACCAATAAGATTACAGCACACTTCCTCAGGTTAAACTTGACTAAATTGGGGTCAGTGGGGAAGTGAGTCATGAGTCACATAGCAAGTGGGCCTGAGTACAGAACAGGGGCTCTTCCTGTAGGAGGTTGGATTAGTGGCTCTTCCTGGCTTTTCCATGGTGATTGATACCTATTTAGAATATCAATCCCTGATATCCATCCCTAGAGACGTTTGTGGCTGAATTTGCTTAATTTTTTTGTCTTGAGGCCTGGCCCACACAGAGATGCCTGTTTCTCCCACAGTTGCACAGCATCTTGTCTTCTGCACTGGCTCCTTGAGGACCCTGCCCTGCCTGCCTGCCTATACCATTTCTGCCTAACTCAGCTGCCTACAACAACAAGAAATGCATGACACCTTTGCCTGAAAGATCACCATCTAGGAGAATAGTGAGGCCTTGTGGCCAGCTGCGTGATCCAGAGCGACAATGGGTAGTACGTTGATCCTGGCGCACGGTGGCCTCTAGTGACGTGACCTGGGTTTGGATTAGCTTGGTGTGAAGATCAAGGCAGATGGGAAAAAATAAAGGCTGTTTAGCACTTGCTAGCTCTCTGAACGTGACACTATTTTACTCATTTTATGTAGAGAAGACTGTAGTTTACAAGTAGAGGAAGTGAGTAGTCAAGGACCTCTCAGCTAATGACCACTGCAGCTAGAATCCAACCCGACAAGTCTTGCCAACCAGTGTGTTCTTATCAGGCTGACTCATTTGAAAAGTTATCCAAGAGAGAAGTATCTTCGCAGCAACCAAGCCACACAGAGTGGCACAGCACATCCTGGTCCTTTTCTGAGGGGAACATGGGAGTTCTGAGGGGTCAGCGAAGGGGACCGTTTGGTGGCTCTTCTCCTAGAGCAGCAGGAAACACTAGCTTTGTACACCAAGTAACAGAAAAAAGATATATATATATTTAAATCTTAAGGGGAACAACCCGCTCTGGCCACCCTCCTGTCCCTCTCTTGGACAGGAGCTTTCTGTCCCTCAAT
>NW_004524724.1:2508616-2519072 GCF_000260255.1 Octodon degus
GCTGATCCTCCATGATGTCTTTGTTGTTCCTAACTTTAGGAAAACACTGGGAAAAAGGGACCCATGTGTGTCCCTTTGCTTGTTTCAAAGATTCTTTGACAAATTTTAGCCTCTGACAGTGATGATAATGACCTGGATCTTCTCCTTCATTTCTCTGAGCTTGACTTGGTCTTATGGGAACACTTCCAACCATGCTCCAGCTTCACCTTAAAAACTGAGATTACTGTTGTTGGCATATTTGTGTCTAGGTATTGACTGTATATTCACAAGGAAATGGTCATAATTGAGTGACACGTAGTTATTATGAATGTGTCTGTCAGCTTTAAACCAAAACCACTATCCAATAATATGACAAGAAAAGATGTTGTACTCTGTTCTAGCATTCTCTTTTGTTGATGGTGAATCTACTTTCTAAAGATAAAGAACTTATACTAAGTAATGGGCCTTGGACCTGTCTTTCTTGATGCTATTGGTATATACAGGAAAGCAGGAATTATTAAACATTAATTTTATACACTTTTATACTAATAAGTGCAATATACATATGTATGTGTATTATTTTAGTCAAACCAAAGACATCCTGCATTGAGCAGGCCTTCATCACCACAGCAGAATACCTGATAGGACAACCTCGTAGAGAGAGCGCTCCGTTTTGGCACGCAGTTCCCGAGGTGCCAGTGGCTTTGGCTCTGCCATGAGCCAGCACATGTTGGCAGGAGCAGGGGGCAGAGCAAAGCCACTCCGCTCAGGGGAGGAAGCAAGAGAGTGAGCGGGAGGGAGGGCCCTCCGTGGCCTCACCTCAAGGGACCCAAAGGCCTCGCCCGAGGCCCTGCCTCCTCTGCGGGCTCCCACCCTCCCCAGAGCACCTTTGGTGGGGACTTCAATCCACGGCTCTGTGGAGGACGCTGTAGACCCAAGCCACAGTGCTGCCTCTGCCACAGGGCTCTTCCGACATGGTGAGCTGGCTTCCCCTCTGCTCCTGGCAGGCAGTAAGGAGGGAGAGCACACAGGACTGCTCGACTCTGAAGGCTGCTTTTGTCTGAACCCTCCCACCCCCAAGTTCTCCAGGGAGAACTTTGTCTTCTTCTTCCTTCTGGACAAAAGTTTTCCAGATGTCAGCAAAACCTAGTGGTGCTTTTCGGACGTGTGTTACTGGGAAATTCATGTCCTTTCATTTTTCATTCCTTGCAGAAACCTGTGCAGTATTTGTTCACTCTCCTGTGGAGGACAGTCTTGGGCTGGTAAAAAATAATTTGCATCAGTTAAAGAAACAGAATTTGTATAAAAAAGTTACTAATTGAGTTTTAGCAAAACAGAGGAGTAGCAACAACAGCAGCAGCAATAACAACAGAATGGAATAAACAGAATAGAACTAACAGCATTCTACTGGCAACAGGACAAGCTTGATCTGTATGTTTTTAAGTGTGTAGCAGTTGATATGGCCAGTAGGATGTACATCATCAAAGAAGCCCCCTAAGTGCCACCATAGGAAGACTCCCCTTTCTGCCCAGCTGAGAGTGTTAAGTGTAATATCAGGTCTTATATCAGAAACATAGAAAAGCTGGCTTTTCATGCTAGACCCAACCCTACAAAGTAGTGCCTCACGAGCTTGTTCCGTGGTCTGTCTGTGGGTGGACAGCAAGCTCTTTTAAACTTCAGAATCTCTGTAAAAGTTGTCTGATTGTTTTATGTGACTGTATGTCTGTTCTTCTGAAAAAAATTGAATCACTTTATCAAAGGACTTCATCCAAAAGTAGTTTTGGACCACGAGACACACAAACATCAACAGCAATGCTCCATGTTGTGAACTGCACTGTATATGTTGCACAGAGTGATTCCCTGCGGCATAACGAAGCAGGGGTTCCCCAGAGAACAGAATCCGACAGCTGGACCCAGGAAGTGCTGCCCAGGGATGTGTTAATCGATGATCACCTCTTGGTCACGTCTCATAACTGGTCAACTTGTGGTTACCTTGTGGCTGTTTAGTCCTTTGAACCATAGGGGCTGGGAGCTGCAGCTCTCCGAGACCCTCGGATCAGGGGCCGCGGTTCTATTCAGCAACCCGGGGCAATCAGCTCGAGACCCTTGCCCCCGAGAGCGTGGCCTCCCCCCCAGCTCTAATTGCGGCAGGACTCCTCTCCTGTGGCAGCGGCACACTTCCTTATCTGCTGCCTATGGAGTCGTGACAAGAGCAGAAGTCATCCTTCACGTGGAACTGCCCTCAATTTTCCAAAGTTCACGTGTTCTTAACTGTGACATTTGCTAGTGAAATGAAAGTTTAGGCTGCCTATCTGGTGGCCATCTGCGATTAGCTAATTGAATTGTTCCGGAGCCTCGACGCCGCCTTCCCTAGGATTTTCAGGCTGAGTGACTGTGCTTCCCGTCTAGCTTCTCTTGACCTAGAGCTGCTACTGTTAATCTGGAAGGAAAAATATATGAGTAATTCTCCCACCCATGTGGACAGCGACCCTCGTCTCAGCCTGCTCATGAAAGTCCCCTCAGAAAGTCCCATCTGTTTAATTCTAGAAATACTGTTTACTGTTGATTTTTGTAGAAATTGGAGACTTAAATTAT
The DNA here is from genome assembly GCF_000260255.1 of Octodon degus. Taxonomy (NCBI): domain Eukaryota; kingdom Metazoa; phylum Chordata; class Mammalia; order Rodentia; family Octodontidae; genus Octodon; species Octodon degus. The sequence goes on from NW_004524724.1 coordinate 2,511,191, forward strand.
AAAATCTCTTAAGAAAGCTCGATGCCCCTGGCAGGGAGACGTTGCCCAGGCCCAAGTCCAGCTTAGCCATGTCCTAAAGATCCTTTCTTCTCTGGTTCTGTCTCTCCTGAGCGTGGAGGCCTGACTTCAGATCAGCCACGAAACAGCAGCCTGCAGTATAGTACGAAAAGTCATCATCCTTGTCTTGTACCTTGTTTGATGAATCAATGGCTCTCCTTCCCGGTGGGCAGGCAGGTTTAAGGTTGGCCTGCAGCTCCCCTGCTCTGTCCATGGCCTCTGCTGTCCACTCTCTGGCTGCCAGCCGGCCCTCCTCCAGCCCTCCCCTCCAGTGTCGCCTGCAGCGGCACTTGCCTTGTCCCTTGAGCCTGGGTGCCCCTCATTTCTTTTCCTTTGTATGTGTCACTCTTGAGTCAGGGAAAACAGTGTTTTTCAAGTTGTAAGAATGTGATCCGTAAGTGGGTCATGAAATAAACTTACTAGGTCAGGGCTAGTGTTTTCCAAGTAAATGAGAACTGCCTAAACTAGAGTAGAGAAGACCAGAATGGCAAGAAGCAGAGTGCATGTAACGCTAAGGGTGGCTGCTACATTTGAAACTTTATCTATCATTTGTGAGATGAAGGGGCTGTGCAGAGGGTCTCAGGGGAAATATTTTCCTTACCACTGACTATGGCTAAAAACACTGAGTTGAAATTCTGCATCAGAACATTGTCCCTGCCTCCGCTCCATCTGTGGTGCTGAAATTCTGAATACCTCCTAATGTATTGAATCAGAGATTAATGAGCTTTTATACATAAATTTTTTTCAAATCTGGCAAAAAGTGTATCTTTTTCTCCAGAAAAAAAAACTGTGCAGGAGCATGAGCTAAGGAAAAAAAAAATTAGAGTATCACACACATTTAGCTCAGATCACTACACTTGTTTCCCCCAAAGTTGAAACTTTCCTCTCACCCCTACCTCACATCTTAGTTTGTAATTTCTCAGCTAGCACAACTTGCCGTTTTTCTCCCCCATGTGTTCTCTTCCTCTCTTCTTCTCTAATATTTCCTGATTTGGTACAGCGTCTCGCCATGCAGCTCAGACTCCTAGCGATCCTCTGCTCCCAGCCTCCCCAGCACTGGGATTGGTGGTGTGCAGCCCATGCCCGGATTCAGTGGCCAGCCCAGCATGTGGTCCCGGGGATTGAACCTGAGTCTTTGCACTTGCCAGGCAGGCACATAGACCGCTGAGCTATCTCCCCAGCCCTGCCTCTCATCTTCTTAACCTTGCTACTGCAAGCACAAGGCAGTTTTCAGGTCAGAATCATCTGGCAAGATCTGCATGATTCCTCCCTAGAGCTTCCTGCAATCTCACCTTTCAGGGGCTGCCCAGACATTACGTGCAGAGGGAAAGATGTCATCCCACTCATTTGCCTTTCTTCCCTTGACCTGAACGTAGGTGTGTGCCTGCTTAGAGTGAAGCCTGGTGGATAGCGCCCGCCCTTACACATGTGCACACACGTGCTCTGGGCGTGTAGTTCCTCTCGGCAGTGGTCATCTACTCTCAGGAGCCAGCCATGCAGCAGGGCAGATGCGTCACTACTGAACCGACAACACAAAATTCCCCAGAGTCTGACAGAATAAAAGCCGGCCGCACTTGCTCCTCCAGTCCTCGCAGTGGTTAAAACTGCATTTTCATGCAGACATAAATCACAAATGGAGCCATGATAACTGATTACCCCCCCAAATGCACACAAATCATCTGTAATCCTGCCCTGGGGGGCCAGAGAGCGGGCGCTCTGCGCGTGCTGCTGGTTGTCGGGTACTCATCACGGCCCCTTCCCGGGCACAGCGTGCGGGGCGCTCAGAAAGCAGTGTGTCTCTCTTTCCCTAAGCTACCAGAAGGGCGTGCGGTCTCAGCACAGGGCACTGCTGCTTCACAATGGGAATCATCCTGAGTGTGTATCTTCATTTTATTCATCTTCCATTTCTGTTTGACAGAATTTCATGCTGCTGGAAGATGTTACATTGACAGTCGAGAGATAATTTTCGTCTTTAATCCAGAGAACAAGAGCCACTTGGGAAGTGCCTATAAACACCCTCTGGGTGTCCCAGAGACATGCCTCATCCCTGGGCAGGAAGGAACACACCTCTGGGAAGGAAACAACTTTGATCAGTAATGCTCTTCGGAAGGCAGTAGGGGAAGCACTCGAGTGATTCTCCCGTGAGTTGTGGGGTCTGAGATAACTCGATCCTCCCGTTTCTAAGTCAGCCTTAAGTGGTGGCAACGCTGTCACTCCTTGTGGCCCTGGTGGTGGTGGGGAGGGAGTGCCAGTCCTGCACAAGCCCCTTTCTTGCCTGGAAGCCTGCAGGCTGGGAGCCACGCAGTGCCCTTCTGCGCGTCAAGGTGTCCGAGCCTTTCAGCTCACAGCGCTGCTCCCTAGGGCTGTGCCTGGCAGGGGCCCTGCTCCGGGTGCCAGGCACGCTGGGCTGGCAGAGCTTCCGATTCAGAGCTACAGCATCCCTCTGGGTCTGTGAGGGACCTGCAGAGGCTCTGAGAAGCAGGTGCTCTACCCACGCTCACGTCCTGGGCCTCTAGGGACAGATTCCTCCCTCCACCCCGCGGATCTCTGGTCTGTGCTCTTTCTGTGTCAACTGCTGGCCCATCCCATGGTCAGCAACCTCACGTGTGTGCATCTGCATGTGTCCACACATACGCACACGTGTACATATCCACACACATCAGATGCACCTGTCTCAGTAGAGATGCATATGATGCATGTGCATGGCATGTACCTGCACAGCGCGTGCGTGTACACAGGTTGACATGAAACAAAACCCTAAATCCAGAACAGCTAGGCTTGTCCATGTTCCATTCATGTTCATGTATTCATAAATGTGTGCACACACCACACATGTATATGCATGCACAAACATGGAAATACATGTGTATCCATATTACATACTGCATATTAAATGCACACACTATAAGTAATTGTTAAATATAAAGAATATATCAGGATATATAACACACACATAAGTGCGGCCTCAGGCCACAAGCTCAGTTCTCTGCATGTCGGGTCACAAGCAGAAGTGGATGAGAACCAGCTCAAATTTTCCCATCAAGTCAACGCTGAACCTAGCCATTGAATTGGATCCAGATCTCATCCAACTTGATTTCTGACCAGACTTGTGTTAATCGAGTTGTGAATCGAGGTGCCACTGTGCATGTGTCCCATCTGTGTGCGTGTCCTTTTGTGACCAGAAGTCTCCCAAGGCCAGAACCTTGCCTCACTCATTCTTACGTCCCGCTGTAAGTTACAAGCAAGTGGACGTAGCGCATGTGCTCCCGAGGCCGGCACCTGCTGGCTGGGCCGGCAGGCTCTGCGCAGTGCACTGCTCTACCAATAGACTTCAGTGCCCAGACGCTTCTGTGTCCAGCTCCGCCCCACTGGCTGGGGCCCTGGGTCTCCTGGACAGCCTGGGGGCCCTCTGGCCTCGCATCTGGCTCTCAGGGTCCCTGAGGGACAGCAGCATCCCACACTGGGCGGGAGGGGATGAGGCAGAGCAGAGCGGCGCCTCCTGCACAGGCGTGCTGGGGCTGCTTTCTTTATCGAGCTCTGGAAGGAACGCTGCTCCCCAGAGTCCTCTGGCTACAAGGCCGTTACTAGGTGGCTCCGCTTCCAGGAGCACTTCAAAGCTCTGCACACACTGCCCTCAGGACAGCGGTCTTCCGCATGCATTGTGTGGGCGTGATCCCTTCTCTGTACGACATGTGCCTTTGGAGTCCAGACCTGTCCTGGACCCTGGAGCCAGACACGTACTTAAGACTTTGTTGAGTGAACATATGAACAAAATAAAGAACACAATCAGAACAGAGCAGCAAGTGATGCCTGGTGGCACTGGGTGGCTGGGTCATAGCCAGGACATGCTGGCTGGTGGTGTCGGGGAGCAGAGGCTCCCCCTGGCATTGGTGAGGGGCACAGTGCCACCCCGCATGCACCCCACCCTTCCACCCCCTGCGGGGAAGCTGAGTGGGGACGCCTGACCTGCCCGCTACAGGTCCTTGCCATAAGTGTCCTGCTCGTGGCAGACAGAGGAGAGGGGAGCTGTGGAAGGGGACACTGGGGGACGGGAGCAGGCAGAGCCCGGAGCCTCCGGTGTCCTTCTGGGTGTCTCGCCGGAGCCCCACTGTCTGAAAGCGGCCTGAAGCGAGAGGCAGCAAGTGAAGCAAGCAGAAGACGGCTGCTGCCGTGAGCCCCACTCCGCCTCCACAGGCTGCGGGCTTGGGGTCACTCTGTCGGCACTTGGGTGGGAGGAGGAGCCTTGCCCACCGCGCCTGCTGTGGGGCACAGAGTACCAGCCATGGAAAGGCCCTGGAGTGAGGTTCCTCCTCCTCCCTTCAGTGTCCTCAAGTGCACGTTCATGCACAGGGGTGAGGACCAGGAAGCCACTGTGGGCTTGGAGTGACGCACTAAAGCTGGTCTTCCTTTCGTGCTTCACTTTATGAGGTTAACTGTTCTTCTACAGCCTCGCAAGTTTGTGCATCACCTCTGAAGGTTGTTGAAATGTTGGTCTCTTTTAAAACTTAAATGACCTTTCAGAAACTTGCATGTCACCAACAAATGGTGTGTGTGTGTGTGTGTGTGTGTGTGTGTGTGTGTGTAAGGGCTTTCAGTTTTACACTGACAGCCATTTCTAAGAACTCCCTAGGAGCTGGGTAGAAGCGACCAAGTTAGGAAGTGCAGGGAGCCTCAGGTCCGAGTCAGTGTTGGGACGTGGTCGATCACCAGTGCCTGCATTTGTCTCCCACCACTCAGCTGGACATGCACCTGGGGACAGATGGGGCCTGAGCAGTGTCCAGGCCTGGCCCTTGGGACTCCAGCTGCCGGGTCTCTTCCTCCCTTTTGCTCTTCAGGGGACTCAGAAGCCCGGGGTTCTCAATGGAGCGACTCTCCTGCCTGAACCCCTGAGTGGTGCCTCGGTTCTGCCTGCCTCCCTCTGTCTTGAGCTCTGAGAATTCCACGCTTATCTAGAACAGTAGATAATATTACTGTACCAGAAGAGTGACAGACAATGTCTCTTTGAGAGATAATGGCCCTCTGTAAAAAGAAAGTATTAGAAAAATATATACTCAAGTGTAAGTCAAACCCAAGATAATTTCAAACACTACCCTTTGGAAGTGTAGAGCATCTATAGACATGTGAATATGGTGGGAAAGAGTTCTCAGAACAGTTGCTAATAAATTAAATTAGTGTTATTCTTTCATATCATATAAACAAAGCAATAAATACATAAAAATGAATTAAAAATTGGACGGAAAGGTGGAGGTGTAAGCAAAAGCCAAATGCCTTGGGGTCTTGCTAGCCATGCTGAAGACTTTGACTCACTCCCGAGGAAGTTGTGAAAAGATTAAAAAACATTGATAATGATCTGCTTTTATTTTGGAAGGGTCACAATAATGAGACTATTTCAGTGTGAAGCAGATTTAATCCTCGAAGTAAGACCCCAGCTGGAAAGCCTTGTGGTAGTACAGGTAGGAGGTGATTGTGCTGTAGCTGTGAACCATCCACATGCGTGGAAGGCGTGTCCTGAAGGCAGCTGACAGGCTGGCGAGCCTCTGAGTGGGAGGCAGCGGCACGGGACACAGAGCCACAGTCAACTCCACCTTGGTGGCCCAGGCAGTTCAGTGGCGGGTCCCTGCTCTACTCAGGCAGAGGCTTCCAGAACTGGAGTGAGCATAATGAATTATTTTCTCACACGTCTTGTTGCATGTGCTCATCCCTCAGAACATTCTAAACCGCGCTGCCTCTTCGCCTCTCTCCTTTCTCCTCTCCAGCGCCTGTGTCCTCTGCTTTCCCTTGCCCAAGTGACTCCTGTCCTGATGACGTCTTTGTACGCTTTTCCTGCAGAATACTTTCCTGGGAGCCCCAGGCCAGACAGGGCTTCCTCGTGCATGCTCTCGGTACTCTGCTATTGCCCAGGGCTCGTCACGAGGGCCCACATGCCCGCCCTCCCGCTCCGCCCGCCCGGAGCCCGGGAGGACGGTGCTGTCTGCCATACTTGCCCTCTGAGACCCCCTCACCGTGCAGCGGCAGAGCAAGAACTCAGTGATCCTGAGCAGAGACAGCAGTGGGTGAGGCTGGCTCGCCCTGGGGAGCGCACGGGTGGAATCAGCTCCTCTCCTCAGCTCTGGTGTAGACCGAGACGAGGGCAGTGACCGCAGCATCCCTGCCCGCTGCGGCCTGCTCCCCGGGCCTGCCCGGGCCCGCTGCTGTGCTGAGCGTGTCTCTGGTCACAGTGGAGGTCCCTGATCCGGTAACAGAAGCCACATGTGTTTTCCTCAGGTTGAAAAGGGAAAACTCATCGAAATTAGCACCATACTGAAGATGGGAAGCGCTGCGGAGAGGCAGCTGCCGGGTCCAAGCCGGAGCACTGTGGCACTGAGATCCAAGGAGCTCAGCCAGGGCGGCGGCAGCACCAAGGACAGCGCACGGCCGGGCCCTCAGGAAAGGTCCCCTCTCCTGCGGCGTTGTTGGTGTCCCTGGAGTTCTCAGGCTACCTGTGTGGCCTTGGGTGGAGTGAGAGTCCACGTGAATGCTGAAATAAGTGTCACTGCACATTGGTGAGATAGGTACTCATTAATAAATTAGTTTTTTACAACCGTATGTCGCTCTTTGTGGTGATAGCGGGAGCCCCTGTCGGAGAGGGAGCGGCAGGGAAGGGGGAGGCCTGGTGGGCGGCTGGAGGCCAGCCCTGCGCGGAAGGCGGCTCCAGGGCTGCCTGGGCGTGCGCTGATGGAGCGGCCTCCGTGATACCTGACTGCCTTCAGTTCTCTGTCTGTTCCTTGTGCTTGGTTCTCATTTCTAGATTGCTCAGCTTCCTTCTGGTTCATCTAAAAGCCCTCTCCTGTCCTCACTCTCTTACTCCTTTGTTTCCACAGTTTTAATTTAAGACTATTTTGTCATTGTGTATTTTTAAGTAGATACAACAGCAGTACATTTTGCTTGATTCATTATTTGCTTCAGGATCACTGAACCCAACATGGGGTGGAGTTCTGGGGCCAGTGCCGCCGATCCAATTGTGCCATCGGAACCAGCGTACATCACACGCAGGAATGGAATGAATAATCAGACGGCACTGCCAGGTGGGAAGCCCTGCCGCACACCTTTAATAGGATAGAACTGAAGCTGATATATTGCTTCTATGCAGCATAGGACCAGGAAGATGCTCGAAATGTTCATTTTCTTTCAATTCCTGTTCACTCTATTAATACATGGAGCAAACTCTTTCTTCCTACATAGTGCCAAAGTACACTTTGGCCTGCTGGCATCTGAGTTTTGCGGTTGTCTGAATTAATAAGAAACCCCAAACCCCAAGCCCTGAGCCCTGAACCGGAGTGCTGCCTGCTGCAGAGTTGTCACCAGATGCGCTTGCATCCCTCCCTGGGTCCCAGTCCCAAGAGACCATACAGACCTCCTGGCACTGACGCTTTATTTGATATGGGACATCCCATGGAGACTGAGGCTCTGACCCACAGACCCATTCCTGCTGCCTGACAGGGCAGGGGTAATGTGTGCAGCTGTGGGGAGTGCGCTTCCCTCGGGGAGAGCGCCCCTGACCCTCCCCATGAGCCCCCAGTGCAAGGAAGTGCTCTTACACACAGCGGTCAGGTTGGGCAAGTGCAGGCAGAGAGCAGGGCTGCATGCCCAGGGAAGGTGCGGAAGCTCTGTGGCCACACCACAGGCATCCTGCACTGCAGAAGCTGCTCAAGGCGGGGAGCTGCTGTCCTGGTGGCTCTGCAGGGGACATGGCTGCCTTCACTTCAGATCTGGGCTCCAGATGGTGCCAAGGCACACTGCCTGTATGGATCATGAGCTGTGGCAACAGGGCCTGCACCCCCCAGGG
>NW_004524724.1:2520072-2579262 GCF_000260255.1 Octodon degus
GGGAGAGAGAGGGAAAGAGGGAGGGAGAAGAAGAGAGAGAGAGGGAGAGGAGAGGAGAGAGACAGACAGGGAGAGAGGGAGAGGGAGAGAGAGAGGGAGAGGGAGAGAGAGGGAGAGGGAGAGGGAAAGGAGAGGAGAGAGAAAGAGACAGAGAGTGAGACAGACAGAGACAGAGATACAGACTAGGATTTCGGCAGCTGCAGGCTATTCTGCTGCATCTTCAGGGGAACACTCCACATCCACTCTGGGAAAGACCATGGCCTGCGCCTGCTCCCTGCAGCAAGCTCTACAGCTCTGAACAGCATCCACCTTCCTGCCACAATTTCTGGTGCCCAGGTGTGGCCCTGGTGGGAGGTCAGAGGTGGAGGAGAGAGGAGCTCTCCCGGGGACAGCTGTGCCCAGCACCCGGATGCAGGCAGGGGTGTGCCTCGCACCCTCTCCAGGGCTCTTCCTCTCTGTGCCACCAGGGTAGCTGTGTGCTCATATCTGGGCCTCGTGGCTTCCTGCATGTGGGGAGCAGCGGCCACCCAGCCGCAGAGGCCCAGGCAAGGTGATGACCACTGCTCCTGGGACAGGACAGGCTGGCTCCCTTCTCCAGGCCTCCGGTGGCCAGCATGCTCCTGCATTCCCAGGCCCTCTGGGCTCCTCCATGCCTTGCAGCACTGGTAACATCTGCTGCACGAAGTTGCCCTTTTGAAATACCTGTGCCAGACAGCAACTCCTCTAGAAAAAAGCCCTCTGTGTTAGGGCGCAAGGTGGCTCCGTCTCATGGCGGGTGTGGAATCCCGGGCATCCACACTGGAGGTCTGGCAGGCCATCCCTTTCCACTGAGACGAGCTGATGAGGGCAGGGAGCCCCTCCACTGACCACTCGCGGCTCCTTGGTTCTTCAGCTGCTCACCTCGGCAGTGGCTTCCCCCACACTCATCATTAGCCCTCCCAACTACTCGCTGCGGGTCGCCGGCCATTTGTGCTCGGGAATGGTTCTTATCCAGGACTTCTTTCGTTCTCTGGTACCCATGGGCCAGGGCACTGCTCTGCGGTGCTCCAAGGAGCCACGTACTGAATGGCTCAGGCTAACTCCAGTAAACGGGATGGGCTGGGAGGCCCCATCCAGGACACGCAGTCAGGGGCACGACATTTCCCTCACCTTCCGTTTCTTAATTTTGAGCATAATAATTATGATGGATATTTTTCAAAATGAACCCAAAGAAGATTTAGTTCTAGGAGGATAATATGGAAGGGAGTCTCCAACATTGAAATTAGGGACTGGCAAGAAACTAAAGGATCAATTAAATGTGCATTTCCTTTATTGTGTGACAGAGTCACTTGAGCTGAGATTATTTTGAATCTTTAGCAATTAGAGAATTGGAAAAGCCCAAGTAATTTTGGCTTTTAAAATAAAGATTGAGAGCAGGGCATGGTGGTGCACATCTGTGATTCCAGCCCTCAGGAGGCTGAGGCAGGAGGATCTCCACAAGTTTGAGGCCAGGCTGTGTTACATAGTAAAACCCTGTCTCAAAATCCAACAAGCAAACAAACCTAAAAACAAATAAATGAATATATAATTTTAAAAGACTGGACTTACTGTGGACAAGACTACTCAGAATCTGTGAAAGACCAACACTTTCAGAAGTCTGATATGTATGGACACTGCTGGGTGACAGAAAAAAAATAAGAACCCTTTCTCTGGACAAAAATATTTGGATGGCGACTTCAAGAACCATGACCACTTTATGGATTATTAGAAACAGTTACCTATGCAGTAAACCTGATTTTTCTTCATTAATTTTTCTAAACATGGGCTTAAGTTTCCCTTTTCCTGTGTTTTCTACCTTTGCAACTCTATGCCATGATATTTATTTATTCTTTCTGCAGCGCTGCAGAGCGAGGAGAGGCCTGTAGGAGAGGCTGCTTAGAGCTCTGGGCGGACATCAGTGCTTTGGACTCTAAGACAGGTGGGTGACACTGACCTGGAATGCTCTGGCACATTGTGGGGATCCAGTGGTTGCGGTTGTGCAGTGGGACCCCTCGAAGGGGTCAGGCTTTGCAGCTTGACATGATGCAGAGCAGGCAAAAATTAATATTAGCAAATTGGCCCAGAAAGAGAGTCTGTCTTAGGCCTACCTGACTCGTGGCAAGACCTGCGGCTGGTTTAGGGACAGATTAATCTCTCAGCCAATGGCCAGAGCTGAGCCCAGTGGGCAGTCTGTGAAGTGCTGGTGCCTGAAAGCAAGGTAACTTGGCAGCTGTGGGCTTTGGCTCCCAAATCCCTTCTAGCCCAGTAGTCATAGCAGCCAACCAGCTTACCCGCTAACCATAGCCTACTCCTGTGTGCTTTTCCAAAAATGCATTGGTCCTCAATTCTTGAATCTTGACTGCACCAGCAGCTCACCCCACAACATCCTGCAGCCACCAGCACACCCCGTAAAAATGCTGTGCACCTCCTAAAGGCCAGGGACACCGTGCTTCATGCCCCAGCCCATCACTGGGCTTTGACCATCCTGGTGACTCTTATAACTAAAATATGCCTCTTGTCTGTGCTTTATTCTGTTGTCGTATCCTCGAAAAGGAGCTCAACATTCCCAGGCTAAGGCCCTAATAAACCTTACAGCAAACAGTGACGTGTCCTAGAGGCTGGAGCCCAGTGAGGGGGCTTGGGAACGTCTCCAGCGCCCGGGCAGGGTGCAGGAACCTCTGATCTGGTCAGGAGGTTGTGAGCCAGGCTTGGCTTGGGGAGATTTTTTTCTGTTGCCTTCCCATTCTGTCACCTTGTACATTAAGAGACTGTTTGGTCAGAGAGTGGCGTGACTGATACTTGTGGTTCTGTGGAGTTAGGGGAGCAGCGTGGAATGTGGGCACCCTGGTCATGGCCAAGAGAGGTGGCCGTGCCTGCTGAGCAGGGTCTCACGGGGTGCCGCAGCATGAGCACTATCCCTGCCGGTCAGCCCCCGGGCGGCGCCCAAGGCAGTGGGAGGCCGTGTCCTGGAGACGCTGCTCTGTAGGTGATCCTCCCAGCGTGATTCCCTCAAGTCACAAGTCAGACACGAGACCCTTAGGCCCCAGCAGTGACTGGTCTTGGTGTTCACTTACTGGCTTAGTGGAGAAGGAGCACACTGTGGACGTGAAATCTCACTCGTTAGCTCGCCGAGGCCGGGCACTCCTCGTCTCTAACCCTTTACTACTGGCAGAAGCTGAACATACTCTATGCAACGAGTGGACTTGCAAGTGTCGCGCCGACTCCGAGCTGGCCCTGCAGGCGGGGCTTCAGCACTATGACCTCCCTGGCGCTGCATTCTCAGCACTAGTAGGCTAGTCTGGGCCAGCTTGGAAAGACAGTGGCAGTTTTAGTTTCAGGGGTTGTTCTGTAGCGCCCAAACCCTTAAACTACACTGCGGTCCACCGAATTAAGCAGAGATCACCACAGAAGTAATCAGCCTGGCAGCCAAACTGAACGACGAATTGGCTTTTAAGTGCTGCTAGCTAAAATGTGACCCGTTGCAGGGTTCAGTAATTTCTTTGGTCCCTGTGATCAGCAAGGAGGCCACACCTCTCCAACAATTTGGAATTTTATTCCATCCATATCCATGCATAGTAACAACATTTGTTGAGAAATTATTTCTATCAGAAGTAGAACATTATCTCTGTGATCACCAGGGGCAGTATTGCTACTCTTATATTTAGATAGATCTTATATATGAATTAAATTCATACTTGCAGCATTGAGTTCAGGGTCTCGCTTTAGACCATGCCTTTCAAGAGGTAAAGCTGGTTCACACCACCTCGTTCCTTACAATACTGCTTCCGGTAATTTTGCTCCTCTTTATAAAGTATTGCATTTAACAGCAAAGGCTTAAAAATTGACAGAGCTGCATCAGCGAAAGAAAATACAAGTACTATACAGGAAAAAAATTGCCATCTTCATTAACATACATGTTTAAGATTAAGAAAATGGACAGAAACATACGGCTACATACAAGTGCAAAGCCTGGAGACTAAGAGACTGTATCTGCTAAAATATAAAGTGCAAACAGAGCCTGATTATCCGAGAATTGAAATCTTAAGGCGAGCTCATAGCACGTGCGTGTAGAACATCTTTGCAAGTTATATTTTAGCATATACGTAGGCCTACAACAGCATATAAGAAAAAATCAAGGTACACAAGCGCTTTGGAAGCTATTTCTAAATGCTGTTCTGTATTGTTTGTGACTATTTTCTTTAAAACCTACTATACAGTGCAAACCATATGTGCTACACAAGAACTATACAATAACATTACAAATGACTTTAATATAAAGTTTTTAAATAAAAAATAACATAACCACAGCTATGAATACTGCTGGTAAAATAAATTAATTTTTTTTGAAAATGGCACCAAGAATACACTTTACTAATGGACTGTAATGAAATTACATCTGAAGTCTTCAACTCAGCTGTGATGAATTAGCTCCTGATTGCTAGATGTAATTCAACAGCTTGTTGTGTTGTGTTCTGTTCGGGACTGGTTAGAACGACATACTAAACACTGGTACCAAAGGCGACAGATGTTGGCGGGGTCCTAGTTCATTTGACGTGCTCCGCCGCGTGGGAGGAGCAATAGAACTTCTTATGAGTGATGAAGTTCGAAAGGTTGTTGAACTGGATGTCACAGAGCCGGCAGTACTTGCCGCTGCCCGGCGTCTGCGTGGAGCCGTTCACACCTTTCGCTACGCTGGACAGCTGTTCCTCGGCCGCGGGGGTGCCGGGGGACGCGCTCTCGTTCACGGCTAGCGGGTTCTCCGAGATCCAGGAGGGCGACTTGTGGCCGTCTTCCCGGGCCGGGCTCTGCGCGGCGCCCTCCGGCTGCGGGGCGGTGGCCGGCCTCTCCTCCGGCCTCGGCCCCCCGTTCACTATGACCATGCCCCTGCTCTTGGGCAGCAGCGGCAGGGACTCCTTCTTGGGCACGGCGCAGCCGTTGGCGGAGGCCTGGCCCTTGGGAGACTCGCTCTCTGCGTTTGCGCTTTGCTGTCCGTCGGTGCTGTGCAGCGCGAGAGCTCCGGAGATGTAGTCGCCGGGCTTCGCGCCGTAGTACGGGGAGAGCTGCTCGGCCCCCCTGGCCTTCTTGATCGCCCCGGGGTACAGGCACTGGGGCAGAAGCAAAGGCTTGGTTTCTTCCTTTGCAGCGATGAGCTGCGCAGCTTCGCTGAAGACTTTCAGGCCCTGCAGCGTGGCTAGATGGGACGAAAACAGATTTCCGTTGGGCGACGGCTGCTTCGGATTCCCATTCTTCTCGCACTTTAGGATGCTTCTTTCGTAGCCGACGTCAGGGCTGTTCCGCTCGCTCTCTGGGTTGGGAAACCCTTTGCCGTCGAGTTGGCCCAGCTCGCTGCGCTGGTGGGCGGTGACGGGGCAGAAGTTCTGCTTGTGGGCCAAGTAGTTCTCCACCTTGTTGAAGCTGATTTTGCACACAGTGCACTCGTGGTAGTCCAGCAGCCTTTTGGGGGATGCGGTCGTCCGCTCCGACTGGGACAGACACTTCTTGCTGAGGTCGATGGGCACGTCCATCTCGAGGCAGGACAGGCCCGAGTGAGAGGAGTCGCACTTGGACACAGGGACGCATTTGTTGATGGTCAGCGAAGTTTCCAAGTGCTTGGAGACAATTCCGGGAAAGACGTCACACCTCGGGTGGAAGCACTCGCCCAGCCCGTCGGCGGACTCTTGGGTGGAGCTGCAGGGGTTGCTGAGGTTGGCCACGTCGAGAAAGCGCTGCTGGGCCAGCGGGGGCCTCTGCTCCTGCTCGGGCAGGCACATCTCGTACATCTTCCTCCGCTTGCGGGTGCGCATGGTCCTCTGCATGGCAGGCACTTTGTTGGATGCAGACCTCTTCAGTGGCGGATCATGGCGCGTGGCACAGTAGTACTGCTTGTGCACCATGTAGGTTTCGTGTCGGCTGAAGGTAATGTTGCAGGCTTCACAGGTGGTCTTATTTGGGTCACTCTCCCCGTCCACCAAAGGGACGCTGGCATTCTTCATGTCCACAGGCTTCCCGTTCACTTTGTCGTCACTGCTGCTGGAGGTGGAGAGCTTCTTAGCTTGCGTGGCAAAGTCTTTGTCATGGCCCTTCCCACTCGGCCCGATTAGGTCCAAGACAGTAGAAGAACTGATACATGGGGCCTGCAGAAGGGGGTTCTCGGGGTCCGTGGGGTGCACGGCTGGGTTGAGGAGGCTGATGGAGCTCTGGCCTGTGTTGGGACTCACTGCTTCTGGCATCTTCTCTGCAACCCCAGGGAACTCTGGGGACTTGGCCATCTGCTGCCACCGGCTGCTGCAGTAGTGCTTTTTGTGCACTAGGTAATTATCTAAATTATTGAAGGTTATGTTACACTCAAAACAAGTTGCCCCCTTGGGCATCAAAGGGCTGTAGATGACAGGCGGGTAGCTGCTGCTCCCGTGCCTCAGTCGCCGATGCACCAGCTCGGACATCTTGGCTAAGATCTCAGAAGCCTGGGGGACCATGGTGATGTCTTGGGGAAATGCAAACTGTGACAGGAAAGGACCCACAGAGAAAGGAGGCCCGGTGCCGGGCTGCACGGGAGACGAGGCGAGCCGCGGGCTGGACGGCTCCGACTTAATCTTTGTGTAGGAAAAGCTTTGCTTGTTGGTTGCAGGCTGTATTTCGGGTCTCTGGGTAGTGAGAAAGAGCTGAGCCTTTTTCTCACACTTGTCCAGCTCTGTGTCAGAGCTTGCATCCTTAGTCTGCATGGCCTTCTGGCTTGGAGTGAGCTCACCTCTGGCCAGCACGTCAGCAGATGGCTGCACGCTGCTGTCCTCGGTTCCCCGTGGAGATTGCTCCAGGTCGCTGTCCCTGGGAAGTTTGCCGCCAGGGGCGTGAAGCTCCTGGTGTGCCAGGAGCTCCCTCTGAGTCTGGAAGCCAAAGTGGCAGTGGTTACACCGGAAGGCAGCTTGCGTGAGGTGGGAGAACAGGTGCTGGTGGAAGCTGATCACAGAGTCTGCCGTGTAGCTGCACACCGTGCACTTGAGACTGGCGCCGGGGGGCAGGAACTCCTCCACCTTCATGCCTAAGAGACAACACGTGGACGGTCAGGACTGCACATGCTCAGCCCAGAAGTCGGGCGCTGTGACAAGACCCACTGGTCTTCAAGACAGCAGGCACCGAGAGACCCACGGGGTGCACCTACCCTGGGACAGGATGGTCCCCCTGACCATACTTCCTGCTCTCTACAGCATCTCTGCAGATGTTATGGCATGTAGGTGGGACTAGTGCCATCATCTCCATTGTATGGGACAGGAGACAACTTGGAGAGGGTCAGGAAGCTGACTGTGAGAATAGAGCTAACAGGTGCGAGAGCCAGGCTTGCTCAGCACTGAGGTGCTGCTAAAGGCTTGTGTGCAGATGTGGCATACACAGAGCACTGGGAAGGGGCTCCGCTCAGAAGACCCCAGAGGGGAGCCTCCTTGTGCAAAAGTGATAGCGCCCAAATTTCTCTCTGGTATCACTCTAGAGCTACTGCTAGGCTTGCCAAGCATGGTCTTGTCTCTGAGGCTGGTGGCCGGGGACAAATACCAAGCAGTAAACGAGAGCCACCTAGGAGCAGCGCCCTCCCCGCATCAGGTGTGAACATGGCGGCTCTCACCAGGACTGGAATAGCTGCAGGTCGCCAAAGCCACCCCAACTTGTACTTGATGGCCTACAAGGGAGCCAGGCTCAGCTCAGCCGCTCCGGACTGTGGACCCAGCGGAGACCATAAGCTAGAAACACAGCTGAGGTTTCCCAGTGCTGTCCTGGTGGCAGGGTCTTCCTCCCCTTCCTCATAGGTCCAACTGTCATGTTTCTTTTTTTAGATTGATTGATTGATTGATTGATTGATTGATTGATTTGGCAGAACCAGGGATTGAACTCAGGCCCTTGCGCTTGCCAGGGAAGCGCTTATTCCACTGAGCCATCTCCCCAGCCCCTGTCATGTTTCAATGGAGCCGAAAGGTTTCCTCTGCGGCTGCTTCTTCCTTAGTGTCTGCTGTATTGCTACCTGTGACCGCACCTGTCCTTCCTGCCTTGCTTCAGGTCTTCCACAGCCTTGCCTCTCCGGGGGGCAGGCCCTGGGAAGATGTGGGGGGTGCTGGTGGGCCCTCAGTGGAAACCTGCGCTGCCCTGCGCTTAGCACTATGAGCTAGCATTTTAGACTTAAGAATGATTTCAGATTTAATTATTTAACCTAACCAGACAATGGCTAGGGAAGCCGCCCAGAGGTATCCCGCAAACTCAGTACCACGTGTGCCGACCATCTGGTATTCCTAAGCGCCCAAGAATTGCCTGCCTTGAAGTTAATATAATGATGTAAATTTTGTTAACCTCACTTTAAAGAAGAAGTATGACAACTAAGACATCATGAGACTAAACTAACCATTACTGGTATATAATTCTACAATAAACAGGAATTTATTTTGTTACCTTGCTGTTAAGCAAAAGCTTAAAACAAGCTGTTTTTCATCCTTGTTTTCCTTTGAGAACTTAGTACCATCAGTAGTTCTACATCATAGAAGTCAACTAAGCACTAACAAGGCATATTCTAGACATGAAGGACCCTATATAGATTTACACTTAGAAGTCAGTTTCCCTGAAGTGTGACTGTTAATCTGGTCTACCAACATAACAGCTTAGTTCAATGCATCAAATCTTTCCTATTTTTCAAGTACTTATTTCAATGCATTTACTGGTCCTCTTTCCCTACAGGGAACACTGGTCAGTTTCCAAGATGATCTGACATGTATGTGCAGCAGGCAATACGAATTACTATAATACACAAAAGCTGTTGAGATTTTTGCTCCAAAATTATATGTTCTACCTCAGTGGAAAACAGAAGGATCAGGCCTGTGGTCTGAGGGGGGAATGCGGGGCTTAGAAAACAATTAGACCCAAGGCCTTGGAGTAAAATGTGCTGAGTGGCAGTGGCATAAGATAGGCCTGGCTGTGCAGCAAAAGAGGTAGAGACAGAGGCAGGCAGGCAGGCAGGCAGACAGACAGACAGACAGACAGATGGACAGACACCATCTGTACAGGCCCCCAGAGTCCTGGGTGGCCTTTCTTACCGCTGTGTGCACTTAGGTGTATCTCCAGGGCGCGGGTGCTTGGGAAGCTCTTTGTGCACTGTGGAAAGGGGCACAGGCTGGACACCTGCGGGCCACCAGCCTCGCTCTCCTCCGACACCGGGGCGGCCTCGCGCTGCCTCCCGCTGCAGTAGTACATCAAGTGGGCCTGAAGGTTCCGCTCGCTGCGGTACCAGATGCCACAGGACTTGCATGGGAAGATGTCCTCTGCGGAAGAGCACAGGTGTGAGTGCTGGCCACCGGGGGCCAGCCAGGCAGAGCAGCTCCAGCTCATGCACCTCAGAGTCTGTGCTTGGGCTCTGGACAGGCAGACAGGCGGTGATGGTGTGGACCTGGCTGTGTCTGACACCTCAAGAACAGGTTCTTACGTATTTGTTTGTATTTTTAAAGTATTCGTTTTTATGAGTACGCACTTGCAGTCAAGGGTAATTCCATTCGTGGTGGAAGTTGGTATGTGGATGTAACGCACCTGAATTCTTTGTATACCCTTCCTGTCCCCGATCCATCTCCTGGCCCCTTCTCTTCAGAAAATATCTGGTTCCCTGTGTAAAGGGACACTATACTCTGCAGGGTAACTCCCCAGACTGTAGAAAAGGAGGCTGTAGGAGACTCCAATATTTTTTGCTAAAAGCACAAAATATTAATTTCATACAGTGTTTATGGTTTAGAAAAACTACATACTTAATCTACTGATGGGAGCTGGTTCACCTGAGCAAGTACAGGCTAGAGATTCGAAAGCCACACATTTGCCCAACACGGGTACGCTGCGTGTGGTGTGGGCACAGAGCCACAGTGAGGACTGAGCCCTTGCCATCTCAGGATGGACTGTCCCCAGGGACTCAGGAGGGAGGGAAGCCCCGTGACCGTACCCACGTAGTCAGCTGGGGAGGGTCCTGGGTCATGGTGCTGCTGGGCAGCAGGCAGCATGGGGATGCCCTGCAGCAGGCACTGTCTCAGGCAAGTAGAGCTCAGGTGGATGGGAGGGAAAGCAGGACAGCCTGAGAAAGAGCTGGAGAATGCCTACGAAGCTAAGGGTATGTCCCCAATGACTGCACATCACTCATAACCTTAAGCAAGACAGAGTCAGGCGTCAGACCCTCCCAGAGTGGAGCCCAGCATGGGGGGGATGGTTGAGGAGGGAGACTTTGGAGGCCACTGCAGGGGCCTGCATGGATGGGGATGGGGTCTGAACTGCAGCCCGTGCCACACCATAAGTCCAGGGGTGTACAGTCTCCCTGTCTGCACACAGCATTTCTCCACACCCAGCTCCAGTGAGGCGCCGAGAGCCATGGCTGTGGCCACAGAAGTGGCTCAGGCTGGAGGCCAATCTTAAATGCTCTTCCCTGGCACCTGACCAGCAGGGTGGCCGAGACAGACATGTGAGGAAGTGCAGTGACAGCCAGGTCACTAGGACTCTGCACTTAGACAAGGGTCAGCTTTCAGATCTCATGCAAAGGGAGTGAGCTGAACAACCAGGGCTCATGGTCCTTCGAGACAGATGGGGCTGGATCTCAGGTAAGAAGTGCAGAGGCGCCTGGGCTGTGGCATGGACCCCCCACTCTGCAAAACAGGGAGGCTCACGATTGCGAGCTGCTGGCTCATTACTGTGGTGGAAACCCCGGGGGTGAAGGTGATTGTGGAAGAGGGGTCAGGAGAAAGCTGGGGGCTGAATAGGGGCTGGATTCACTGCAAATGAGTGGGGACAGGAAACCCACTGGAGTTTCCAATAAAAAACTTAAAATTTATGTACTAGTCTTGAGCCCACCTCTCCCGAGCTGATGGTGCCGGCACGGTTCCAGAGGCCACATGGTCCACACAGCATCTATTTAACCAGGACACGTGCATCTGGGTAATTCCAGAAAAAGTTCTGTGTAACTGTGCTCAGTATTTGAGACTAACAGTTATCTTGCTGCGGAAAGCAATTGGGGTCACCTCAAACACAGCAGAAGTAATATTCACGTCTGGGAGGCACCCAGCAACTCAAGGTCCGTGGAGTCGGCCGTAATGAAAATGCTTTTGCTTCCAGTTGAGGCCAGGCTCATGTCTGCAGTTCCACAGGTTCAGAATCAAAGTGAGGAGCAAGTAAACAAGACAACTCCATGCACAGCCAGGAATCCTACGCGCTCACCTGGCCCTACTGGCTAGAAGCTCTAGAATTTCAGAATCACCTGAAAATGTCTTCTTTTTTGCATGTGCCACCATGCCCAACTTGAAAATTTCTTTAACGATGGTTTCACAGCAAGAAAATAATTATTACCATTTTAATCTTTTAATATTGTGACATCATTTTCTGTCTTTGGATTTCCTCTTTATACCATAACATCTGGAATTTTTCAGGATATTTTTGACTAATGCAATTCATTTTATTTCCTGCTGACTTTGTTATTCTTTTTCCTCCTGAGGAATAGATCCCTGGAGAACACAGAGCCTGGGCCTCCTGGGCCTCCCTGATTCTGGGCTCCTAACTACACTTTTTGTGTTCTAGGAGAAGAAACTACACTCAATATTCATCTTAAACTCAGAGCACAGCATCCGGTTTTTCAGGTCACGCTTTAGTGATCATGGTATCTCCCAGGCCAGGTTAGTACTAGGTCACATTTTAGATTCCACATGGAACATTAAGAGTGTTTTTCTTTCTCTTGTTTGTTTTACTTTAGAGTTATCCAGGCTCCACTCCCTTTTCAATAATATATAATCAAATTCTGCCTTGTATGCTCTTAATTTTTTCAAGTTTTTAACTCTGTGGCTTTCTGGGAAGACTAACATCGCTGTACCACGGAAGTGTCTGTGATGCTGCTGGCCACGTGTACCCTGGCGCCGTGACCGGGCTCGCTGGGGAGCCCAGCTTCCCCACATCCTCCGGCCCGCTGCACCCGCGCTTGTCCCACCCGCACTCACTGTTGACGATGGCGGTGGGCAGGATGGACGCCATGGCTGCCTGCTGGGGCAGCAGCGGGATGGAGTCCAGCAGCCGTGCTGGATACATCCCTTCTGCCAAGGCCATCTGGCTGGCAGCCTGGAGCCGAGAGTCAAAATCCACCACAAAGGCGATGAGCTCCTCGCCCTCGGCAATGGCCTTTGTTGTCGTGCACCAAAGCTGGCCCCCTGGGAAGAAGAAAAGAGGGACAGAGTGATGGGCCGCCCCAGCCTGTGTGGCCAGACCGTGGAGCTCCCAGGCTGTGTGGTGGCGGCTCCTTCTGGGTGCTGTCCAGACCCCAGATGGGCGCCTGCTGCTGCCCTTGGGAGGATGGATTCCGGGCATTGCGTGGCCTGCTGTGCAAGCAGGAGTAGAGAAGGCCCCGATCACCTCAGACCTAGCAGAGACTCCCGGTGGAGAGCATCCTCAAGCTGTGGGCCCGGGTCACCAGCCAGGCCACCACAGGTCACTGCGGAGGCCTCTGAAGTTGCTCTCTCAGGGTCTTTCCCTTCCCAGATCTCCCTCTCTCCCACCATCCGTCTCTCTGTGACTTCCAATTCTTTTAGGATCTCAATACCAGATGCCCCACACTACCGGAAAAATGCTCTTACAATCTAGAAAGTTCAAAAGAAATTCCCAACTTTGCCTCCCCTGCTGCCTGTGGCCACTTTGGGATGCTTCTCTTCGCCTGCTTGAGTCTGCTTCTATAACACCCTTACAGTGTCAGTGCTTTATCTTCGCTCACCCCGACTGAACTTCCTGAAAAGAAGATATGCCCAAGATCCTTTCAGAGAGACTTATTTCAATAAAGATTTGTTTAAATGAAAAGAACCCTGTCTTCAAACACTAAGATATCCCCTGGCTTTGCACTTCAAATGGTCACGTGGGGTGCATTAAGAAGAAAAATTAACTATGCAAGTTCATCTTCTAATGTATTAGAATGTGATACCAAATGCTCATTTATTTAACATGTTTAGACAGGAAAAGCACTTATATTTTGTTATCTAAGCCCTCAGGCCTAGATATGTATCCCATGCAGTTATGCCTGAAATCACGTGGCATACTTGATATGCTATGGAGCTTTTCCTCATTGTATATATATGGGAAGCTTGTGTATTGTACTCATTAAGCGCAAAAAAGCAACCCATTCTGATAAGTCACATTGCTCTGTTTGTCTTTCAGCATAACTGTCTTCTCAGCCACACTTCATTTTTTCCACCCTGAGAGAACATGTTTTTAAACAACTTGTGGTAGAAATCTGGTGGAGAAGATAGCGTCAGTGCGTGGCACATGGTTACCAGAGGACCAGGAGGTGCTTTGGGAGATTCCTGGGCAACTCGTTCCACAGCGGAGTTTGAAAAGCAAGCCAGTAAAACACCTCTCATGGGAATGTTTGTGAAATGACACAACCACAATCACCGAATCTGCAGAAGCTTCAAAGTAGAACACAAATAGCCTGAGATATTAAAAAATAACTTCCACCATTCACTTGGGTGTGAATGCATTTGAACGCAAACATGTCTACTTCAGTTGAATGAAGCAGAGTCACTTGGGCATTAATTGATGTTTTCAAATGTCGGAAGCTACAAGGCCTCCCTGCACAGTGAGAAGAAAGAGGGAGGTGTTGGTGGGCCTTTCTGGGGCTGCCTCTGGTGGCACAGAGGCCCCTCCATGCAGCTGTGGGCCTGGTGCTCACCTGCACCTTCTCTGCCTGTGGGGTCCACGTCTTGGGGACGGTCAGTGTGTGCGGCGCGTGAGGAGTCACAATGCCAAGCCACTGTGTGCGTGGTGCCACGTCTCGGGGACGGTCAGTGTGTGCGGCGCGTGAGGACTCACAATGCCAAGTCACTGTGTGCGTGGTGCTGTGGAGTTGCTGGTTGTAGGGCTGAAATCTCCCACGTCCTCCTCTCTGAGCACCACTCACCGGGCAGGGGCAACAGGGGCTTCAGTGCAGGCCCTCGGGCCAGCTAATCTCTGTCACTATAGCGGGCTAGGCAGCAGGATGACAGAATGCTTTACACTGAAATTTTGAACAGATCCAATAAATAAAATAAAATTGAAACATATCAAGTGCAAAGAAAAGTAAACAAAAATGGTTTTTCTACATGAAATAACCTGCAGTTGCAATACATTTGTGTGTCTTCAGCTGTACCCAGCAGTGTTTCCTATTTTATGGCACCTCAGTTCACACGTGAGTCAGCACGTGCAATTCTAAGAGGTTGAATCAACTGAAAAACTGTGGACTGGTGAGGACCTTGGTGGTCCACGGCCTCATCTGGACATCATCGCTTCATCACCTGCAGGGGTGCGCCCCTGCCCTGAGGGTGGAGATTGTGGTGTCTCACAGAGAGAGAGGATCGGCATCTGAGAGCGGCATCACAGTGTCATTCTCCAGAAGTGAGTGACATGCCCTGGGGACTTGGGGTGACTTCCAAAGCAGCTTTTTACTGGGTTACGCAGAATAAAAAGGGGCAGGCAGGAGAGGGCAGGACCAGAAGAGCCTGGCTGGTCCAGGCAGCAAATCTGGAATTTGAGGTGTGCGGGAAGAGGTGGGCCAGGCATTATGTCCAGGAGCCAGCCTGTTTTGTGTCACCAGAGCAGAAGATTACATTTTCAGCCTCTTCTTGGGCTGTGGCTGTCACCCTGGTAGCCTGGCTGAGCTGTCCATGGTGAGGGTTACCTCATCTCCCACAGAACTAGCAAACATGTAAGCCAGAGCTTCCACTCAGTGCGCACTCGGCGTGGGGTGACCAAGCTGAGCTTGGGACGTTAGCACTCGCATCTGGCATGTAGCGGGAGAGGCTAGGAATTTATGTCATGAACAAACACACTCTGGACTTGGAGTTTCTTTTTCTGTCTCACAATCCACAGAGGAATCTGGACGGGTGGGAAAGTTCCAGGCCGCCTCTGGATCCGGAAGTCTGAATCCATTCATCAGAAGCGCAGGCTGTGAGAGAGAAGAGCTGGCTTCCAGGGGTGGGGTGGGGGTGGGGGCTTGGGAGAGGAGAACTAGGAAGAGCGGTGCAGAAGGCCCCTCGGCTCCGGCTGGCTGGGTGGGCAGGCTGATGCAGCCGCCGCAGGCCGTTGACACAGGGACACCCCGCCTCTTTCTTCACTCCTCCGACTACTCTGCAAGCTCAGGGTACTTGCCTCACTTGGGACCTGAGAAAACGGAAACTTGGAAAGGCCAGCTAACTGTTGCAGACCTGCACATGTGGCCCCTGGTCCAGACTTTTTATCTACCAAACTCATATGTGTGCATGTGTGTGTGTGCGCGTGCATGCTATGTATTTGTGTGTAAGCATGCGTGGGAATAATGAGCCATGTTTTGAAAGTGTAAAGTTTGACATAGTAGCAGGCCCCTGAGCCTGGAGAAGACCGACTGCTTGGAGAAAAATAAAGTCAGCGTTTGGTTCGCAATCAGCACAGTCAGGGTGACTGGGCACTCCTTGCGCAGCGTGAGGACCCGGGACCAAGCGTGAGGAGAACGCAGGCCTCAGTACCGAGGCTGGGGGCCGAGGGGCTGGGTCATGGAAAGGCACTGGGAGAGAAGTTTGGAGGAAGGGAGAATCGATGCATGCAGCCAGCACATGCATCTGTGCTCCTCTGGGAGCACCTCAAGCCTGTCTGGAAAGGAAAGCAGTGTGATGACACGCTGTACCCTGACCAGTAAAGACAGGAGTCCTTCCCAGCAGTCCACGTCGCTCTCAGGATGCAGGCGACCAGATTTAACCCTGCTGTTCTGGCAGGCGGGGCAAGCACTTCTGACCTCGGCGCATCGTGGTTGGGCTGCGGGAGGGCTCATGTAAGCGCAGAAGCGATTTGTGTGTGTGATGGGCTAAGTCACACTGACGCGTTGCTCTCTTGGTATTTTACACCCGCTGCCCATCTTTGATGGGAACGAAACCCAAGAGGCCACAGTCGGATCTCACGTGGAAGCGTCATTATCCCAAACCCTGGAATTGACAAGTACTTGAGACAACACAGCAAAGCTGGAATCCGTGTGCGCTGCTGGAGGTAATGAGAAGTTGTACAGCACAGTGTTTTCTTCACAGACGCAGAGCAGAACTGCCTCGCAGCGCCCCTTCTAGCGCTGCCCCTGAAGAACTGAGAACAGGATCTGGACAGACGTCCGAAGGCAGGCGGCATCACAGTGGATTGTCCACAGCGGCTAAAGTCAGCTCCAGCGACCACTGAGAAGTGACAGACCAGGACACCGTGGCACGGCCATACAATGGGTGCGTCTCAGACTTCAGAGAGGGTCCTTCTCGTCCCACTACTGTGTGAATGCCGCTGAGCATGCCCCACTAAGCGAAGTGCCAGTGCCACACAACTGCACGGTTGCTCGTGGGAGGTGCTTATGGTGCTCCAGATGACAAGGACGGCGGGAGATCTGGGCTGCTGCAGGCCACGAGGCGGGAGCAGGGAGCTTTGGTTCTGTAGGATGGGAAGTTCTGGGTGGTGGTGCTGGGTGCGCCACTTAAGTGGTTAAGTATGAGTTGTTGTAATTTATATTTTATCAAATTTAAAAATCAATAGAAGTTATGATTTTCTACTTAAACATATCATCTATGATTCTAGAACACTCGTATTTTTAGCCAGAGCTGTGAGTAGGAATGTAGGTTTTATATGGTGCTTTTCAGAGAAGCTGGTTTACAAACACCCAAGGTCTCCTCCTTTCCTTCCTTTCCCAAGGCAGTTTTTGCTTGTGCAGTGAACCCCCTGAGGGAAAACACTGAGCCATGAGAAGAGCTTCCCAAGTGCTCAATCTGGAGGCCGAAGCTCGAAGCGCCCAGCTCCAGCTCTGCTGAGGGCTGTCAGGGCAGCAGCTACACCCATGCGGGACAAAAGCTGGCTCTCCAAACAGAAAGCCAGAGAGAGCCTGGGCTCCCACAGCCCTCCCAAGGGTGCTTTCCACGCTGACCTCGGGAGCCCCAGGTCTCCCCTTTTAAAGTCCCAACCCTGAGGACTAAGTATCCAATAAAACAGCCTCTGTGGGAACAGCAGCACCCAAGCCACAGGGACAGCAAAGCCACAGGGAGAAAGAGTTCCCCAATAGGCACACCCTTAGAACACCACTGCGGCTGAAAGGACGTTTACTTTGGCCATGCTAACGGTTTCCTTTTAAATGAGTTTTGGTTACTAGTGATCTGAAATTTTCTGATTCAACTCTAAAGTGCTTCACCAACTCAAGGGTCTGCCTGTGTCCCCAGTGACAGCGAGGTGCTCCTACTGTATCTGCACAGAGAAGAAATCGAAGGCATCTAAGCGGAGGGACACTTCCTATGACTGTCATGGGCAGCAGTGTGCCAAGTGTCTCCAGATTTAAGTCAAGGGCAATTCCAATTTCCCATATGAATGCCTTTGAGTATGCAAACAAAGGGCATTCTGTTGGGTCACCTGGTGCACCCGGCGATGTATTTACTTGGCTGGCAAAGCTCATTACGTCCTCTGCACTGCCACCTTGGTGTAATCGATCCTGCTCTACAGAAGGCCCTTCTAGTACAGCAGATCGACAGCTGAGAAATCACTGTGTTCACTTGTGATGGGTGCGAAAATGCAACGGAAGGAGCACTCGACAGAGGGCTAAGAAAGCACAAAATCGGGGTCATTTGTTCCTGGAATGTCCCTTCCTCACGCCACTACTAAGGAGCAGGCAGAGTAGAGACGCTTCTATATTATCAGCAGCCCATTGGGAGCCACGTGCTAATGAGAGGAGGGGCCTCACATCGGTCAGCGGATCCCAGGGACGAGCCACACACCTGCACTGCACCTACCACCTGGCACAACTGTAAGCAAGCTGTTCAGGGTCACACAGCTGGAGAAGAATTAGAAGAGAAAGGATTTGAACACGAGGGTTGACCCTAGAGCTGGCATGCAGAACCAGGTGCTCCCAGTCGCAGCGCCCCCTGGTGCTCACCGTGCAACCCCACCGCACCTAACTTCCATGCCTTTGAGAAAGTAGGGCTCTTTGTTGCAGGGCTATTGGTGGCTCGCTTTATAAAACGCCACTAGGCAGATCACACAGTGATTATACACAGAGCTATGACATGCATAGCTACCACCTGGAGAATAACGCCTGTACCGTTTATAATGTGGACCTGACTTCCTGTTCCCTTCTAACCTAATTTCCTATTAAAACAGTTCACACTCGGAAAGTGCTCGCTGTGTGCCAGGCACCGTTCCAAGCATGTCATACAAGTTGAGCATGCTCAGTGATAACAATCCTTTGTAGCATCGTCCCCGCTCCCTGTTTAAACTGCAACTGAGCTGCACATAAAAGCCCTGGCTGGTGATCTGGACCAGGCTGTAGATTTGCGGGCTGGGGGCTGAATCAGTGCTGATTTCACAGCCCTGTCTCCGATCCACCCAGCACAAGTCCCTGGGCATGAAGCCTGGGCTTCGGGTGCTTTTCGGATGCTCACAGAACGCTCCCCACACCCAGGTCATGCAGGGTAAGGGGCGTGGGCTGAAGCAGGCCTGAGGGGCTCTGAGGAGGAGCATGCTTGATAGCCAAGTGTCTCACAAGGTGCTCAACACATTCAGGGCTGAGGCCACTTGGAAACTCAACACGACATCTGAAAAGAGCTCCGCACGTTCCCTCTCCTTTACTATTTGAAGCATGTGGGGATGAGGAGTAAAAGGGGGAAGACAGGCGGACAAACAGCGGGCAGTGACTCAGCATTCCTTCTAGTGAATAAGCTAATTTAGATCACATCTGGCTTCTGCAATGTTTATTTCTGGGTTGAAGCTATATAACTTACGACTGGGGATGACCAGTAACATCACATCCCTCCCAGCCGGGGAAAGATCATATTGTGCAAACTGGAGCAAAAAATCGCATTCCCACTGCAAGGACATGCAGCCTTTATCAAATGACATCAGCTCTGAGGCAGCTATCTGATGGCTTCCTGGCTCCCACCGAGCGGAAAGGTTCTTCTGGGCCTCTCTCTTGGTCTCCAGGCTCCAAACACAGTCCCTCCCTGGTCTTCGGGCTCACACCCCACTCCCTTCCCCAATAAAGGACAAAGCTGTTCAAGGTTGAGGAAGCAGGAACGCCTGTGTAGGCCTCACGCTCCTGCAGGGGCACGCGCCTGCCGTGCTGTGGGCTGTGTGTGATCAAGGCTCTTGTGCAAACAGACACTGCTCCCAACAGGAAGCTTATACATTTTTCTCATAATTGCTGTCGAAACTGCAGTGTAGTGTACCACAAGTTACGATAATGAAGAAGAGAGCGGCAGTTCAAGCGTGATTATATTTTGGAAACTCATGTTCCTCTTACTAGAAGCAGAGGCCTTACATATCTGCCATCCCTGCCAAATTTTTCACTTGCACTTTTTATTATTTATGAAATCAGTGTCTGGACAATGTCACACAGACCTCTGCTGATAAACTCTAATTAAGATTATGACAGGCCTTGTGGAAAGGATCCCATCATTAGCAAACACGATAAACACAAAAATACTCCCTCCTTGTCAACCAGGAGCAATTCAGTAACCTAACAGTATTATCTGTTGCTAGGTTACAGAGCCGACAAAGCCTCAATTATATTGTTCGACCATACCTATAGTGTCCGTAGAAGCAAAATGTATCCGGAGTAAAAGCATTTAACTTTGTCCATGCTATCTGCAATTCACAGCGTCTTACAATGGTAAAAATCAGGTTAATAATTACATAGCATGCTGAAAAATCTTTTCCATGTGTTATGTCTATACATGTTTCTTTCTAATTTATCTGTGTGATTGATAGACGCCCGCTTTGTAAAAATAAGGAAAGGCAAGTTTTGTGAGGCTGTAAACCTCCGCCACAACTGGGTGGGCTCATCAAGATAGCCCCACGCTTAGCATAAAAATGCACAGCAAATTGAACCAATTAAGTCACATTTAGAGCTTCGCATTTCTGTGCTTTGATATAAGGAAGGCCAGGGAGGCTCCACCAAGCAGATAGGGATATCAGGGTGTGGAACTTAGAAAAAAACCCAAAAAAACAGACATTCTCTCCTAACAATACAAAAGGAAAGAGATGGCTTACAGCAATAATTTATTCCAACTGGCCTCTCTAGGGACAATTTTTAAGGTTGAAGTTATTTACTCTTATTCCACAGCATGAGGACATCAGGTCTCCCATCTCTCTTTTGGGCTGGGAACTGTAGGGGTGAAATGGAACTCTAGGCAGCCTCCAAATGCAGACATTTGACATAGGAAAGACAAAGGGAAAGAGCCACGTGTGTGAAAAAAGATAGTCTTTGTGAATCAGACCTTAGAGATTATTTTACCCTGGGTGACTTCGGGTGGTTTTCATAGACATTTGCAGAGAAAGTAGCTACACACCATAATAAAATAGCATTTTTAAATGGCTCTGACACAAGCAGTGTCATACTCTACAGTACGTCACTATAGCATTTTGATTTCTTAAAAGGTAGCGTGGTTTTCTTACATTGATCTATGAGGTCTCTATGCTTCACATAAGAGGTGAAAAGAGACCAAATGGTAACCAGATCTTAGTTAATAAAGATTACAGAGGGTTGGCCTACGGAGGAGAGCAGGATAGAGCTAAGGCTCATTCTGATGAAATTAAAGTCCCTCTCTGGAGGAATGAGGAATCATTTCACACACGCATGCATGCACACGTGCACACATACCCACACCCACACTCACATATACACACACAATG
Organism: Octodon degus; assembly: GCF_000260255.1. Classification (NCBI taxonomy): domain Eukaryota; kingdom Metazoa; phylum Chordata; class Mammalia; order Rodentia; family Octodontidae; genus Octodon; species Octodon degus. The sequence goes on from NW_004524724.1 coordinate 2,540,767, forward strand.
ACAGTATGTGCCTGCAGCCAGAGAAGAGGGGAATACCCACTTATTTGGTCATTAACTTTTTTTTTTGACCAAATACAAAGTCACACACTGGGGCTCCTTGTGAAGTACGAGGTTTTCCCGAGTGGGAAGCAGCTGGCCGGAGCACGCCCTGGAGGCTCAGGGCTTGCTGCGTCCCGCAGGGCACGTGCTCTTGCCCAGACCCTGGGGCTCAGACACGGACGCAGGACATATATCTATACGTAGCCACATGGCTTCCTCCAGATTTCACAGTGAGTCCAAGTCCAATACGGTTGAGATTCTTGACAGAGGAGCAGTGTGAGGACTGGAACTTATAAATTATGGGTGCCCCTTTTTTGAAACCCGCCTTGGAGGTTTCTTTGTGCAATGGCAAATACAGTAGGAATATGAGGCATTGTGCGCGTCCTCCTGCACTGCACCTGATAAAAGAATAAAGCGCTGTGACATATTCTTAAAACAATAGAGGAATTAAAGGGAGACAATGGGCCAGCTGCTTCATTAATGCAATCAAAAGGAACCGCACCGAGGAGTCCAGATAATTAAGCACTACTCTTTTAGCCTCTTTTCTATAATAAAATTGCTTGAAAATGCATTAACTACTTCATAGTTGTTAGATAGATCTGTGCACTTGTTTATTTGGGGTTGATTAATGCCTTTTTCCTGTATGCAGCAACATGCCAACTCATAGTTTACAACACTTTTTGAATACAACAGAGTTAGACTAATTGATAAAGATCTGCACAATACATAGCAATAAATCAAAAGCATTTCCCAAAAGGTCTTTCCTGTTTTTTAAAAATAATGCTAACAGTTTTCATTTGTGCTCTCCAGGCGGCACAGGGCACTGTGGGCCATCTGCCTTCCCCAGCCCAGCACTCCGCTCGCAGAGCGGGCAGCAGCTCCGGGAGGAGGGACACGTCACACTCATCCGCCGCCCGCCCCACGTGCCTTTGGTGTTTGGGCCAAAGGAGAGGACAGTTTTGCTTTGTTTTTTAAGTCCTCTTCTAATCAAGGGAGAAGCACAAATGGCAGAACTCCTTGCCAATGCACTCCTTATCCGCCATTCACTTGATGCAGAGAGTGACAGAAAACCTACTTTTTACGTGAAAACACGGTTCACAATTCACCGTATGAAGGCCTGCGCTCTCCAGCTCTCTCACAAGCAGCCCTTCCTGTGTGGGCAACAGAACACCGATTGCTTGAGAGCTGGAAAACCGGGCCCAGTTTGGCACAAATCTGCACTCTGGTTTCCTCCCAAATATTGTCAGTAAGCTTGTGTCAGCTCAGCTCTCAACTCGCAGAGGCTGTCAGCCCATGTGGCTTCAGGGAAGCTTGCTCCATTCTGAAGATTTTAGGGCTCTCAGTGAGAAACAGGAAAAGAAAAGGAAGCAGGGAGATGCACAGAGATACTTAACCATATTTCTAAGACAAAGAGAAGAGTTTGCTTTTACAGCGCTGCCTATACATTGCAGAGTGTCAGCCAGAGTCCTGTTTCCTAAGAACTTGGCGGGTTGCGTCCAGGTCGTGGAGCACATGGCGCGCCTCCTTCCAGCCCAAAGCTACGGCTTCTCACTCTGCTGTGTGGTTGCCTGTTAGCTCTGTCGCTTTCTCTTGGATTCTAGGAACTAGAATACCAATGGCAGTCAATAGCTATGAGGCAAGGAGACCTCCTGGAGCCGCGGCGCGTGTTTACTTCAATGTTGTTGGTTTGACTAAGTCCGCAAAACCCGTAGGGTGAGGAGTAGAGCTGGCTTATGGGTGGGCTCCTGGAGCACACAGTCCCTGCAGCCTCGGGTCATACTGTCGCGGGCGGGGGGGGGGGGCTGCTTTCCATAACTACTTGGGAGATGAACTTACTGAAGTATCTGTGACTTAGCTGTCATCTCAAGTCTGACGTTTAATTTCTTAGTATAAATTTAACAGGCAGTATTGATCCGGGCTGAACTCAGGAACAAAGAAACACGAGCTTCCTAATTTCTCACTCTCAAGGCATCAGCTGTATGACGAAGAGTCCCGCTGTCGCAGTTGACAGACAAGAAATCGGAGCTGGCACGTGTCCTCGGCTCTCCTGGCCCCTCCGTCGCACCCGCTGGCCTTCGCCTGGCCCGGCCCCGCGGGGCTGGTCCTTCAGCTTGCGTCCTGTTCTCTCCACGGCACTCACAGGTTTTCTGCAAGAACACATTTCCAACAGAGATGATTTCCTGTCCCCTTTCTAGAAAAAGCGGGCAGCGCTGTTGTGGTCAGCTCCAGGTTTCTCCTAAAGTGCACGGCAGAGAGTCTGAGCCGCGATAGAAAGGCCCGTAGAGCTTTCCGGAGGAGCTGCTGAACCAGCGCGCAGGTGGAGCGCGGCTCGCGCAGCCACCCCGCCAGAGTCGAGTAGCCGAGGCGGGTTTACGGGGCTCCCCAGAACGAGGCTCTGCGTGTGGAACCTCCCGGCCGTGCTCAGGGTGGCGCTGCGCTCCTCGCAAGGCCCCGCGGCCCCCGTGGCCACTGCCCGCCTCGCTGCCCGGCACCTGCACTCTTCAGCAAGTGGCCCAAGGGGGAAGTCGCACCCCAAAGGCGAGCTGTCAAACTCCTGCTGCTGATAAACTGATTACAAAGCTGCTTAAGACTCTGCTTGTAAACAAAAGCATTTATCAACTAATAATTTGCAATAAACTGATGTAAGTCCCAGCTGAGGCCCTAACTATAATTGTCTTTACCATCTGCCTATTAAAACACCATTCTTCATCTGCAATCAAGAGTAGAAGGGAGAAAATCTCCACCAAAGCACACGATGTGAGAGCTCATGCCTGAGCGCAGCGCACAGTCCATCAGGCCTGACGCACAGGGCAGGCCTCGCCTCCATCCTTGTGCAGGCTGGGACGACTCAGAAGTGGGGGAAGGGGACTGGAGGGGACCTGCCTGCCCTCCGCAGGGGGACCAGTTAAGCAAGTGCACTGCACCTCTGCCTGCCAACAGCCATCACAGGCGCCCGATAAAGCCCTGGAGCGCCAGGAGAGGCGCCTCTGTTCTTTTGTCTGCTTGTTCATTTTCATTAAACTGCTTTGTTTTTCTTTTTAAGAAAAGAATTTGCTTGTAATTCCAAGAGGTTCATTAAGCTTCCCCAGGGGATTGGCTTAAAAGAGTGGACAGGGGTGGGAATGGGTTGGGACAGGTGGAGCTGGGAGACAGGACAGGGACAGGAGACCGCAGTCACGGGCCCTTACACAGGCATGCTGAGCGCTCTCGGCCTCGCCTTGGCCAGCTGGCTTCCATCAGGAGTTCGCATTTTCAGATACTCCTCTGCTGGCCCTCAGGGAAGGAGTCCTTCCCTGAACTCCTGTTGAGAGGCATCCAGAGAAGGAAGAAGAGAGGACAGCATCCAGTTCTTGTGATGCTGTGCTTCCAGAAGCTTCTTCATGGTCCATACCACTCTGCCTTCACTAAGTTTAGAGGCATTTGCCCTGCTTTTCTCTTCACTGAAGTTCGTTTGTCAATAACTAACAACAACACAGGATAAAACAACCTTGCCTGCTGCTGACACCAGAGCCACGCTCGCTCACGGGCCTCTGCTGTTCTGAGGGGAGCTTCACTCAGGTCGTCCCCAGTCCCAGACAGCATGTCACTCCGTGTCAGTGCAGGGGTCTGCCAAAGGCGAGCACAGCTGGCTCCGGGGACCAGGCCACATACTGTGATACCTGTAATTATGCTTCACACTGTGGATGACAATTTGGGTCTCACGACAACACACAATTTCACATTAATGGCTGTGTCTGTCTCCCTTTCATTAGGGCACTCTTGCAGGTGCTGTTCTTCTGCTGTTGCTGATACAACAGAAGCCTCCAGGGCCTCTGCAGAACAAAGATGACGGCAGCAGCAGCAGCGCCTGCTTCAGGGGTGCCAGCCAAAGGAGGCGTTGTGCCGTCTCGGAGGCAGGCGTGCGCAACGTGATGTGGGCACAAGGCCTCGCGACCCTGCTCCCCCAAAGGCCTCAGACACCAGGGCTCAAGCCCGACCTAAGTTTAAATGGCACAAGCACCTCCACAGGCACCCACGGGCTGAGTGCAATGATTTCTGGAGCACCCTGTTTTCTTCTTGTCCCACCTTCGTGGAATTGGAGATTCTTTGATCATGGAGATTTTTAAAAGTAATAAATAAGACATGCAGTATGAGTGAGTGCTCCAGTATGCCAACTTATACTGTCTTTCACAAAAATTAACAAAAACACATTTTACATATCTCTTTATGTTCCAACTTGGACAACTTATGCTCTTGAGCTGCTTCTGTGTACATAAAGAGGTGGTGGGGTTTATTTTTAAATTCCATCTTTTTGTACTAAATGGAAATTTCCCTGTCTGATTCAGCTATGTTCAGAAAATTTGAGGAATTATTCCACCTCTATATAAAACTCCAGAAGAGATGGCCTATCCTAAAATAGGGAAATTCAATCCATTCCTTAGTCAAAAGGTTTCTGGGCATCTGTGCTAAGGCACACGTAACATGATTACATAATGGCTTATAATAAAATAGTTTTCATGTGAAAAAGAAATATTTGTACCATGTGCTACATTCTGTTTCCACGTGAAGCTTTGTGTCCCTCTTTTGTCTATGTATGACACTCACGTGTGTGTGCGTGAACACAGGAGCATGTGCGTACACGCACAAATGCACACAGACACGCACACACACAGTAGCTAGTCTCAATTTTAAGGGACTTAGAGCAGTAGGAAAGTAAGGTCTGAAAACGCGTTAGCCAGCAGATGGCGCTAGGTACACTCTTTGAGGCCAGCCTGGAGGACAGAAAATGCAGGCTTATTCACTTAGTCTGAGTCTACCTTCAGCGTGAGGTGGCCCCACCAAGCTTTATAATCCCTCCGATTTATGCTAAGCGACTAGACAACTTCGTGGCAATTTACAGACTATCCCCCATGCTCATGGCTCATCGAAAGGGCCCTGCATGCAGCCCACGCGCCTTGTCAAGAAAACAAAGCATAAAGATGTAATGTTGTCTCCAAACTGGGAGAGAGCGGGAGCCCAGATTCCTGCAGGGTAACAAAAGCTTAAGAACTTTTCTGCTTAAAAAAACACCCGCCATTGCTCTGCTCTCTGGTACCTGGGCTTACGGTCTGAGGCAGCAGACCTGCTATTCTTGATGGGGCTTGAAATCCGCATCACAGATGCTTCACTCTTTGAGCAGATGTTTCCCCGTCTCTGGGACACATGTTCTGCCTCTGAATTTTATAGAAAACCATGTGTGTGTGTGCGCGCGTGTGCCAGGGAGGAGCAGTCCCAGACAGGACTGCATGGTGACGGTGGCGCTGCTGAGTAACCCCGATCTGAAGCGACACTGTTCTCCTCGCCCAGTGTGCACCTCCTCCACATGGAGAACACTGCGCTCCGCACCTTAACGCCTCACCCTTCTCCACTCATCTTCGCATCTGTAGGTAGCTGCACCTCAGCCCCCCAGTGACAAGCCCCCAGCATGGCCTCACCCACAGCTTGCAACCATTCTGCTGTGCACTGTGCTTGCTTCACCCTGCTCTAGAGGGCTCTTATTACTTGAGGACCCCATCACATGGTGGTCTCTACCCTCGCCATCCTGGGGGGAAGTTGCAAGCCAAATGGTAAAGGTGCTTGCCAGTCTTAACCCCAATAGGTTCAGTTGTTGGATTTCTAGAGAAGCCCCAGGAAGGGGGTGGAGTGGGCCTGAAGCCCTCCCTCCGTGGACTCGTGCCTACCAGGCATTCCATCCTAGCACCATGTGTAAGATCTCCTTGTGCATACATCCTTAGAGCCCATACAGTGCTGTCACCTTGTGGGCTTTCTACCACTGGAGCACTTTACCACCTTCACCAAATTATATGAGCCAGAGTAGAAGGGGAATGAAAAGCAAGCGCTTAGCCACCTTAACAGCAAGTGCATGCTCTAACTCCAAACGAAGGAGCTGGGCTCCAGGCCCTGGGAACTCCACGACACATAGGCTGTCCGCTTAGGTGCTCTGCACACCCACATTAAGGTGACCCTCAGCTTAGCAGTCCAAAGGCAGAGCTGGGGTCCTGGCACCTCCTCAGGGAATGAACCACAATTCTGAAAATTCCAGTCGTGTGCCGATCAAACCAGAGGCCGGTGGTTTTCCTTAAGAATTGTATGGGCTTTTGCTTCACTGTGCAGTTGCAACAATAAGCCTCGCCATGCCTGGAGTGACACCGGGCTGGGCTGAAGGTGGTTACTTCCAGAAGTACAAACAGCAACACATGGAGCCTGCGTCTGGAGCAGGTACAAAAGGCCTCTGGTGCTGTCACCTGACTGCAGAACTCGTCATGGGGATGCCTTTGAAGGCTGAAGAGACTTCCCGTATCGCTGCACAGGTCCTTCTGCATTGGATGGCGCTCACTAGCTAACCCATGTTCATGTCGTAGCTGACGTTTCCTAGACTACCTTAGACCTGATTTAAAGGAAACTGAGACTAGCAATTGGGAGATTGCTCAGCTGAGGACCTGGGTCCAATCCCTGGAACTGCATGCCAACTGCATGCCAAGCTGGCCTCAGAACCCTGAGTGCACTGTGCAAGCCAGAAACGGCATGGTGGAGTGTGCCTGTAATCCCAGTGCTGAGGAGGACAGAAAATGCAGGCTTATTTACTTAGTTTGAGTATCAAAAACAAAACAAACAAACAAAAAGAAGTGGAAAGCTCTTCAGGCTAGATTCCCGCAAGGGGAGCGCAGCAGGCCAGGTGAGAACCAGGGTGTGCAGGAGAGAGGAGGGTGTCACAGCCTGGGAAAGCCTTACCGAAGAGGCCATCAGAAGACCCCAAGGCGGACAGAGCTGTGGCAGTTAGGGCACAGCTCGCTCTGGCTACTCTGCCTGGGGCCACAAGGGCACCTTACCCGGAGTAGCTGCACCCAGGGAGGTGGGCGAGATGGAGCAGGCCTGGGTTCAGGGAGGCAGGAGGAATCAGCTTCACTCCCTGACACTCCTGGTGGGGCGAGAGGTTCACCCAGCTACCAGAGGCTGAGTGGGGCGGCTCATGTTTGCTCCTTTGATTGTCTGATGTTTGCTTTGGCAACCAGATGCTTAGAATACTTCACCGGCATGTTCTGATCTTGAATATCTAAATGCGGCCTTTTGGCTGAGGTTACAAGTTGTCAGGAGATTTCCTGGAGCAGGGAAGAGAACTCACTCTCCTCAGGAACAGGTCCCGAGCTGGGAGGCGTGGCTGCCCCTCTGAGCGGCGTGGCTGCCGCGGGCAGCTTCTATGACACTATTTAAACACTTAGCGTGATCTCGGTTTACTCACAGTCAAGGAGAAGGAATCCTTGGCCAGGAGCTGTCAGAGGAGGAGACGTTTAGAAACAGAAACATTTCTGAGCGAGGAGTCACGTGGCTTTAGTTGGTGCTCTTTTCAGCTACTTTCCTTTAGACCAAAACCTTTTAAAAACATCTATATGTTCTAAGTCTTTTATGCTGGGTGATGGTGTAGTGCCCGGAAAATCCACCAGGACTCTGCCTGTGCCTGCTATGTCTCTTCCCCATATTTTCATGACTTGTGCTTTCAGTTCTAAGTTTACTTGGCCAAGTGCAGTGAAAGGATCAGCCCCTCTATTGTACTTATAACCCAACAGAAATTAAACATAAGATACCAAGAGAAAAAATGAGGAGGAGACGGTGGGGTAAAAGGGAACCCACCTTCTGAGTACAATGTTATAACAGCGAAGGAAGGTACAGATGGCTGTTCCTCTTCACACAAGCATTAAAACGGAATGAGGAGAGAGGCCGGCCTTCCAACACGGCTCCTTCCCTGCGCACAAAGGGTCTACGGGGCGATCTGGCTGAAGCACTCAGGGAAGTCAAAAAATTAGGGAGTGGAAGATCGCTGAGAGGGAACTGAAAAAGTCGAGACAGGATATAATTAAGGCTTGAAAAGGATTTCAACAGAGGTAGGGTCAGGCTAAGGACAAACTGTGGTCATGTTTTATAAGCAGCGATAAGAGGAAAGACGGCAAAGGAGATACAGGATAAAAATAAAAGTTCAAGACAGAGGCTCATTATGGGACTGCAGCCTCTGAGAGCCAACACGGTTCTGACACAAATGAAGGGACAATGAAGGCAGGGGCCTGGAGGCCTGCCCTGGGTGCCCACCATACCACAGGCCACAAAGGAGAGGGCCTAGAGGGAGGAGGAGTAGGAGGAGGGGGAGGAGGGGGAGGAGGAGGAGGAGGAGGAGGTGAGTGGACTCCCCCTCTAGAGAAGAGCTCTGATGGACGTGCCCCCAGTTAGCAGGAAGCCACAGGAGCCCCGGAAACGACCAGGAAAGTGCAGAGAGGGCCTGCGGGCCCGGGGGAGGGGAGGTACTGCACGGCCGGCCGCAAGGGTCCTGACTTGTACCTCGGGTAGCTTGGGTGAAGGAGTCTAGTGCTCCAGAAAAGCAAGAGGTCTCCTTGTAGCACAAATCCTCAAGGCTGGGCTGCGCACAGCACAGCGCCAGGCTCCTTTGCTCTCGGAGCGTTGCTCCAAGAATCAAAGGGAAAGCAGTACGGAAACCCACAGAAGTCATAAAAAGCCTAAGAGGGGCCAGTTATCCTGGCAGAAAAAGCCTCACTTTTGGTCATCTCTCCAAGTAAAACAGGGAAACAAGACAGGACTTCTTGAGACTCTCAAGGAACATTTGATCCTACTCTCCTGTATGTTACTCAGAAAACTGTAAATATTTATGTCTGGCAGGAACCATGGAGGTGTCTAGAGCCGAGTTCGAGGACTTGGGCAACACGCCACGGGCACAAAGGTGGCATGCGTGCGTGTGTGCGTGCTACATCTAGGTTTACATTGTGTTTTCACAGAAGAAGCAAACTTCACTCGTTGTCGCAGTGGGACCTCGTAGGACGGATTCGTTGCCAGTCACGCCCATTGTGTGATGCTGCCTGGCACCCTCAGAGCTCTCCTATGCTGCTGCCGTCTGCCCGAACACCTCGATGCCTTGGTGGTGTCACTGTGCCCACCGGCCTACAGCTGAGGGACGAAGCGTCCCCGTTCACAGAGATCCTGCCTGTGGGCGTGCAGCCCGTGTCTCCGGCTCCAAAGCTCTTTGCTCTCAGCCCACACACATAGATATCAGTGGGGTCCTGGGCGGGGAGCTCTCAGGGCTGTGACCCCAGGGGAGCGATCCTGTGCCCCTGGGACGGAGCCTGGATGGCGGTGTCGCTTGCTGCGCCCCAGCAGTGAGCGTGCGAGTGTCCCTGTGTCCAGGTGACTAAGGACACTGACACAGATGGGAGGAGGCCGTCCTGGAGACTAGGTCTGAATTCTTTCTCCATGAATGAATCAGAGAGAGGCGCACACATTTTCCCTCTTAAGGCAGCATGGAAAGAGACAGGAGTCTGATCTGTCCACTGTCAAGGTACAGAGTAACAGGCAGGTGTTCCGGGCGTGTTGTGCCGCCAGCAGGCTTTCCAAGCCAATTCACTGGAGAGCACTGGGAAATGTCCACGTGAAATCTATTGTCCCGAATAAGTTCTCTGGCCTTAGTGACAAAACTCCACTAGTACTGGCAAAAACACCTAAGGACAACATTATGCCACCCACTTTCTAAAAGCATTTAATCATAAATAGTTAAAAAATCTATTGTTTTCAATAGATGCTGCTACTTTCCCAGGACTTGTTCGTACTGACATTACAAGCAGGTCATTTTAGTTTTTGGATGCGACATGTGGATTTAACTCTGCAGCTTTTACAAATGATGATAGAGGAGGAGTGTGTACATCTCTGAATGCAGTACAAAGCGCGGCTTTTTAAGGAGGGGTGCAGGGGGAGAGCAAGGGAAGGGTGTGAGGGAGAGAGGAGGAGGGGTGCGGGGGGAGAGCAAGGGAGGGGTGCAGGGGGAGAGCGGAGGGAGGGGTAAGGGGAGAGAGGAGGGCAGCTCCGGGTGTGAGCGCTCCTCACCGGGTTGGCTTCCTCGCAGCATCTGACATATGCAACTGCACATGCAACCGGAGGTGCTCACAATGAGAAAACAAAATTATTTCCATCCTTTAACTATAACACAAGTTAAAGTAACAAAACCCTTCCCCACCACTATGCATCCATTCTGTGTACATTTTTACAGGAAAACAAAATCAAACAAAAACATCTTTTTCTCACATCTAAATTTCTTGAAAATAATTTGGGACACTTGAATGACTTTGGAAATTAAATAATTTAATAAAATATGAAACAGAAGCTTATTAACTATAAGTTTAAGATATCAAAAAGCATTTGAAAGTTGGGCTCACTTAGCCTCTCATCTGGTGCCCCCCCAAATTTTTTATATTCTCTGATTGTCTACTTTTCCCCAGTGAAAGTTATTACATTCCTCCCCCATTTTTAATCAAAATCATTTCCAACTTATTTCAGTCTGTCACAATAATATTTTCATACGAGGAGTGTTGTAACCTAATTCCTTCATTTGAATAATACATTCATTTTTAATTACTGCAACTTGATCTCAGATTATTCAAATAACGGTTTCATTTTCTATGCTTACCCTGACCCTAGTGTATTTATAGGCTTTTATCCTCACCTGATACCAGTGTAATGTAATTATAGATTGTATTTTAATCATCTACTATATTCTACTGAATTTGTTTAAATCACTCCTATCCCGAGCCTTTTTATTTCTATTCCTTTTAAAATTCTACAACGCTATTCTCTTTGCATAAAAGCAGTATTTTTTAGTTTACTACAATGAATGAATATTTTGCATGCATTGTTGCTACCGCTCTCCTTTAGTAATTTTGAAGTCACTAAGCAAGATGCTATGTACAAATCCAGCCCTGCTCTGTAGAGCACATCGCCTGAAAGTACCACACCTGCTCGTTTTCCAGCCTTCAGTCCAGCTCACAACTCTGCGGACTGAAAATGCCGGTCGACGCGGTGCTCGTGGCTACGTGCCTGTGCCCCAGTGCCGGAATCCCTATAAACAACTCAGGCCAAGCTTCACAGCAGTGCAAGAGGCTGGTCTGGTAGGAGATATTTTAACTTACAACCTTCCTCCAATCATTTGTGACTGCTAGATGGGTTCCCCCAACCCTCCTTCAGAGAAGCCAGTACCTCCAAGCTCCTTTAGGGTGGTTTCTGAGCCACTGCCATGCAGGTGGAATTTCAGCAACATATTTAACAAGGAGCCAGGAATTCGGTCTAAGAGGGCTGACAACACTGCCCAGCCACAAGGACGCTGCATCCCTCTGCTCAGATTCACAGCCTCAAGCAATGGCTTGTCACGCATGAGTCTGACTGCTGTGGTGAAACCCTGGCACCACATTAGATTTGTCATTGTTCTCCTTCTTGGTGAATCCGCCACTGCCGGTTGTCCATCCTCAGTACCTTTCTATCTCCACTCCTCCCTCACCTCGGGCAAGGCCATGAGGCCAGGACCCCACGCACTGTACTCACCATATTTATCCCCCACCTCTGGTCCTGGACTTGGCCCATCTGCTCTCATGCCTCCTGCAAGAACGCAGGGCCAAAGCCGCAGCCTGCTCTCGCTCCCCAAGTGAGGCTCCTGACCAGCTCCCTACTGCCTGCAGGAGGACTCGAGCTCTTTGTTATTCTTGCAGCCAAGCTCCATCAGGGCATCACTTAGAGGGTGAGGGATCAAGCTGGTCTACATAGAGAGCATGCAGTTGCGTATACACCCAGGCTGAGCTTCGGGAGGGAAGACAAAAAAGTAAGAAGGCAGAAGACCCCACTGGCATCCACAGCTAGCAAGAGACAGACTTGCCATGAATTTGTGCTGCATAGGACTCTAGGCCTCGAGTTTCTATCTGTGGATTAGACTTCCTCTTTCTCCCTCTATGGTCTGCACTTTATCTTTAATCCCTTTTACTCCAAGTAGATAAAGCTACAAAGACAAATGCCTTAAAGATAAACACAACATTTGAAGCACATAACCACTGGGTGTTTTCACATCTAGTTCAACCAGCGAGGGTTTGGCTAAATGGTTACTCATTATTGAGCAAACTGCTTGGGGCCCTTTGAAAATTAATTTCCAGCAATGCCAGTGACAAATCACTGAGGTGTAAACAAGAAGGCAGAAATATTGGCTAAAAATATCAGAAACCAGGGGCCAGTCTGCATGTGCCTCTTTCCTATTGTGAGATGTGCCTGCTAAACAGGAAGCATGCGAACTTCCTTGACTGGTTAGTCAGCTTGACAATATGCTAATATTACAAAATGCCTTGGAACGCTGAATGGGCTAACGGCATGGAACGGGGCCTTGGGGACAAACCGCCTGGAAGCTCAAAGAAGAACCATGCTGCTTTCTGTAACCTCTGTGGAGAAACACGCTTCCTTTGGGATTTCTTCTTCCATCCGGCGTGACGCTGGCTTTGGCTATCACAATTCGAGCTTCATTAGAGAAGCGAAATGCAATTGTCTCCATAAGATCAAAGGACAATCTGTTAAATAAAGCAACAAGAACTCCAGAATGGAATAACATGAAAAGTTGGAATTTTACGGTGGATCAAAATGGAAGTCAGCCCGGCATGCTGTGGCTAACCGGAGAACTGAAGATTGACCTTACTAAGGAAGCCAACAGCGGTCGGAATGAGGTGGGCAGACAGGGAAAGATGGCCCGGCCCCAAGCAACTACGCACTGGATGAGGCCAGGCTCTGCTGCTGTTGCAGGACATCCAAAGCACTGCCGGTTAATGATGACATGATTAAGAAACAGAGAGCCAACGAGTAACAGGAGCGATGGCTCAACTTCCAAAAGGTGGTTTGTGCTAAAATTAAATACAAGGCCTGTCACCAGCTGTGCAACACCCTGCGTGGCCATTCAGTCCTGAAATCTGCACGAGTTTTGCTCTTAAATGAAACTGAGAACTTAGTGCTGACTGCTGGAAAGCAGAGGTGATTATGAATTCTGAAAGCCAGAGCCGCAGCCTGCCGGAAGGAGAGGAGAGGTGGAGGCAGGTAAATCAAGCTTCTCTGCACACCAGGGGTTCTGAATCTGACTTCTTTGCAAATGCTTATTTTATACTTGGTGTTTTTCTTCCAAATGGAAATGACAGACTTTAAAACACCTTCCTGTGTATTTCAGTGCATTACATCACTTAAGTCATTTACAAAATTCTATAAAATTACCCTGAAATCACATCAAGTACAGCCGCGTACCATGAAACTAAAAGAAAAAATAATCATGAAAAACACATTTCACATTGCAAGGGGAATATGATATAGCCCAGGGTCTAAGAATGAAACAGTTGATTCTGTTACATTTGCGAGCAAAATTTTGCTTACAACATTCTTTGGATCATGGAAGACTGCGTTTAAAAACATTGGAAAAAAAGAGACAAGTAAAAAGCAGCAATTAAGATAGTACAAAAAGGATATAAGAAATCTAATGAAAAATAGAAAAGAAATAATCTGTGAAAATTCTGCATGAGGGCTGGCCAGATAGCTCAGCAGATTAAAGTGTCTGCTTAGGCAGACAAAACGCCAGATGTTCGATCCTCGGTGTGCTGTGCCGGCTCCACCCCCAGGGGCGCACTGAGAGGGTGACTGAGACTGGGCGTGGTGTTGCGCGCCTGTAATCCTGCCCTTGGGAAGCTGCAAACTGGAGAATCACTACAAGTTCGATCTCTGTGAAGAGACCCTGAAGACCCTGTACTAAATACACAAAAACAAGAAGAAGAAAAAAGGAAAATCCTGCATGTATTTAACACACATTGTTTTGCAAATTAATTTTTGTGATATGATTTTCAAATTTATATATATATAATTACTATATATTATGTATTATATACAATATATTACTGTGCACTGCAAATATATAGAGATTCCATATTTCCTAAATCTTCAAAATATTTTTGCAAAGATCCAAATTTTCCGCAAGGTTAATAATTTTTAATATTGATCCAGTGTTGTCACCCAAAGCTTTGCAGTTTTAAGTCCGGCACGCGCTTCAGAAGGAAACGAGCTCTATGCCTCCTGCCTGGGTCTCCCAGTTACAGAGGCTCAAGCGGAGTCTTGGTGCCAGTTAATCTGAAGGCCTCGAAAGGGCTCCGGCGCCTGCAGGCCGCTCTGGCCAGTGAGTCCTGCCCGCAGCCCCCGGCCTGCCTCAGCCGTGACCCCTCGCGTCCGCCGCGGGTTCTCTGGAAATGGCCCCGTGCAATGGACACGGCAGCGCAGGAGGCCTTGGTTTTCGGGACACGCTGTCCGCGACCCCTCTCCTCGGAGGTGCACATCAGCCAGCCTCCCAGGTGCCGGGCGCGTCCCCAGAGCACCGCCGGGTCCCAGGGCCGCGAGGGGGCAGTTCCCGGCGCACTCCGCTGGGTCGGGCATCGGGGTCGGAGCACCCAGCCGCGGCGTGCCGGGCACCGCGCCCCTCCTGAGATGCGGCCTCCTCCCCTGAAGAGCGGCCGCCCCCGAGTGCCCGCGCTGCTCCAGCACAGGAAGTCTGTTCTGCGCCTGCTCACAGGCATTTTCCACAGAGCGGCAGAGACCATTCCCTGGACGCTGCGGTGGGGCGGACTGGGACTCCTGCGGCGCTCGAAGCCTGCGGGCCCCGCTGGGAAGCGGGCCGGGCCGCGGCTACAGCGCTGTCCACTCGCCGTCCACTCGCGGCCACTCCTGCCCGCCCCGGCTCTCTTCTGGGGCGTGATTCGTATCGCTGAGTTCAGTCTGCGGTTCCTGGAGACCGGCCCTGTGCAGCTTCCAGGCCTCTGTTGTGTGCTGCGCTTTTGAAATCCACGTGCACATGCACTGCTCAGGTTCTGCGAGCTGGGATGCAGAGGAGAGGCGCTGCTAAGCCCGACAGACCCTTGGGATTCACGTGCTCTTGTAACTCCGCCGAGTTCTGAGTTATTAGGGTTTTATTCTGTTTTGTTTTCTGGTGACAAATTGAGATTTTAAAAGTTTCATAGAAGTGAAGTTATACAAATGGAGAAATGACATCCTTATGACTGATGTGATACTAGTGCTTTCTTACCTAGCCTATATTTTCTAAGAATATGCATTTTATTGTGTGTAATTGGATTTATTTTAAAATTTTGAATGTAAGTTTTTGCATTCAATATATAAATGAACATGACAAATGATAGCTATACTTACAAAGATTTTCTAAATTTTAAAGTCCAGTGAGGTTCAAGTAACTAACCTAAGGTTGAAGACCATCTTACATGTTATAAGTATGTGTCTTGGAATCAGGATTTTATATCCAAAATATAAGTACACATTTCATTTTAAAAATTTGACAGCAATCTTGAAAAGATGTGCATGTGAGAGAGAGTTTGTGTATGTGTCTTTTGTGCGTAGCGTGTGCCTTCATCTAACTCAGGCTGGAGCATTAGTTTTAAAAATGAAATAATTGTGCAAAAATATTGATATGAAAGTCCCTGCTGGATGGAAACTCTGTTTCTAATAGTCAAACTTGATGCACATACGGGTCCCTTGGCAGGCCCGCACACAGCCATCTGTCAGGTTGGCACTGGGCCCACCACGAGGAGTTCTGCCAGTTCAACACGATGTAGGTGGCATCACAAGGAGGGTTTGAGAGGACAGAGACTGGAGTGTGCCATGCACCCTCCTGGGGTCAGGACCTTGGTGATGGCCATCATTACTGGAGGAGAAAATCCCTGTCAACTCCACAAAAATTCCATTCAAAAATTTTCCAGTGGACTGTCAGTCAGCAGAATGGTAGGCTTCCTGCAGGAGGGACAGAAGGCCGATGCTTTAGCGTGAGGTCTTGCCCACCCCAGAGGGGACACTCTCAGGACACACTCAAGGACGGACGAGAACTGCATCTAAGCAGGACAATTACCTTGCAAAGTGACTTTGAAGGTTTATGCCTTAATATACATAATATGCACATTCTGTGGAAAGGAGCAGCGCTCAAAGAATCCAGCCCTCGCATGTGTGTTGAGTGGTGTTCTTGAAGCCCTTCCTATAGAACAAGAATCACGTCCGCTGTACATGTATGCTTCAGTTCTTATGCTACTTTATTCTGGGCTCAAATATAATTTAGGTTATTGTACCACTGTTTTCTCTCAAACTCCTCGGAAATTGCTGAATTCTTTATACTCTTAAGAAGTACGGAGTGGCCTGCTTTCCACTCTCTTGCACTTTTCTTAGCAGAAAGCAATGCATAAATATCTGTGAGGGAATTCACGATGATTTCTGTGCAAGCCCTTGACCAGTCAGTGTGCATCCAAAGAATGACTGGTGCTCTAAAAAATAAAAAGAAAAAGAAAAATGCCCATTCTGACATGCCTGTAGCATCAAATAATTTTCCTGTGCGCCGCCCTTCCCTTACCCCACAGCTTGCTACTGGGTTACGACTTACAAAGAGAAATACTCCAGGGACAAAAAAAAAAAAAAAAAAAAAAATGTCGCAGAGGACACAGGGTGGTCCTAGAAATGTGAGGTACAGAACGTAGTAGGAGAAAGGCACAGGCCAAGGGCTCTCCAAGCTCTCTCTGTGCTCATGCGAGTACATGCAGTGACCCATTATGCATCCCATGCCACTGGCCAGCTAGGCAGCCCTCCGCCCGTCACACCTATCCTATGGCTCGGATGCCCCTGGGAAAGTTCCTGAAGCTCGCAGAAATATGTCCCCAGGACTGTGATGACAAGATACAGTTTAGTACATTTTGAGAGGGTTGTCATGGTGACAAGCCCCTGCTGCAAATGCTAGTGAATTTGGCCATGCTTTAGTTTTATTGCTTTTCTTCATTCAAGCCTAAGTTGAATTCTCCATAGGAGGAGATAGTTTTCCATAATTCCCAGGTTTTGGGGGCATTTTGCAGCACACATAAGGGCTCTGCCCACAGAAGGGGCTCAGAGTTCATTTGATCACAGGTCCACTCTTGGTTTATGCCCTGGTATTCCCCTTTCATTGCTTCTTCCTGCATCACTGGTTCAGAGACCAAAGATTTTAGAAGGTCAGCACGTTTGTGTTTGTTTAAATGTAAGTTCTAGTTAAGGATTAGTGAGATGAACACTGTGCGTCAGACACGGTCCATGTGCATGGTGGCGGAAGGGTTTCACAGGCATGAGCCCCTGAGCTCCCCCTAGACAATGTCCACTCATTGGCTGCCTGTGGAATCCCCCTAATTCAGCCTCCCCTTCCACAGCTAGGGAAAGCAAGTCCTGTCTTCTTTGTTCAGCACCATGTACTGCCCTGCACATGTTGACAAATATGTGTCAAATGAAGAGAGGCCATTACTCTTGGGAGTTAGCAGGAACACTAAGCAAAGGCAAAGCCTGACAGCAGCCGGGTCGTGCTGAGTGAAGAAAAGTCATCACGGCGGGATTCGCTGCTGCATACGTGCCCCTGCCACCCCGCCATGCCACTAGGACTGCCTAGGTCTTTATGCTGGGAACTTATTACCCAGTTGCAATTCAACACACACACACACACACACATTCACACATACACGTGTGTTCACATGAAGCAAATCCACGTGTCAAGCCAAGTCACATGCATCAGTGGCTGGGGAGGCTGAGGGGAGTAGAAGACCTTTATGCTCACAGTCACAGGAAGACTTAGGAAAAGACATGGAGTTTGGGCTGGCTCCTGGAGAAGGGCAGAGGGTGTTGTCAAACGGAGACCTGCCCCTGTGCAGAAAGCCAGGTCTGCAAGTATTCTGGTCACCTTTGGTCACGATGGCAAACTCAACAAAACCATGCTTGCTTCCAGGCCGAGGCATGTGAGAAAGCCACTAGGCCTCCTTTCCTTCACCCTTGAAGTAAAAATGCTGGCCCTTGGTTGTTTCAGCGGATTCAAAGGCCAAGCTTAGCAGACACTGATCGAGAGTCACCAGACCATGTCAGTGGCTACCGCTCCATTAGATAATTTCAGGCGAATCTTTAAAGCTTGCCAATGAAGTAGTTTTCTGGGACCCTAATCTTCCTCATTTTTGTCTATGAAATAAGATACATAAAGGTAAGGACCCAGCAAATGCCTCCCAGCCTTGCTGAATTGCAACTTGTGCCTATCAAGTAGCATATTAAAGATGTCTTTGGAAGGGAATGCTGTGGCCCACATAGAGAGGCCTGCTAGCCCAGGCGGGAGCCCTTTCCCAGCAGGCAGGTGTTCCTGGCTTCGTGCCCAGCGCTGCACGTCTCGTGTCATGGATGCCCATTCAGCACAGCACGCAGCCACCAGAGCCTGCTCTCAGTGTGAGGCTTGGCCAATGGGCTTTCATACCTGCGAGATCGGAACAGCTCAGGAATGCGGTGCTAACTGTCTCCTTGTTCAAGATCTCCTTAGGGTTTTGGTCAAAATGTTCCTAAGATTTCATAGCATTGTCATTGCTGTTAAAAAATCAAATGAACAACTACAATATGAAGTCCCAAAGCATAATGGATATTATCACCAGATTACTTTTAGTAATTAGATCTATTTATTATGGGTTCTTGGATGTACCTCAAGAAAGCTTTCCTTTTCAAGCTCAGATGACTGGAGCTAGGGACGACAGGCATAATTGAGCCCAGCTATTACCAGCTGCCAACTATTATGCTGCATAGGCAAGGCGCCCAACACTTCCAAAATAGCAGCAAGCACTGTGACTCATGCCCCTTCATGACACCATTGTCTGAGGAGGCTCCCACCCGAGCTGGTGAAAGATGGTGGAGGTTACTTCCACTGAAGGTCACACTTCTCTGCTCCTCTCTATGCAGGCACTCGGGGAAGTTTATTGAAATCATGCAGCATCCGTGTTATTAATATGTGCAGTCATTGTCATGGGGGTTAGGCCTGTTCCTCATTTCTCTACCCGGATACCCTTAAGGACTCTCCTATGTGCTCCCAGACACCTTCTCTGAGGTGAGCCTCAAATCTGAGGACCCACTCTTACCATTCCATGTGGGTATGGGCCCCAGAGACTCCCCTGCTCAGCTGGGATCCGAACAATGCGGGCGGCTGGTGCAAGAAGAGCACCTGGCCAGCAAGTGGCTCCCCGAAGCTGTTTTCTGCAGATGAGGCAAGCTTCAGAGCACCAGGAGCTCAGAAGGAAGAGAATGGCAGAGTTAGGAGCAGAGAGAAAAACACAGCGCTCCAGGCAGAGCTTGCCAGGGCTGCAGGGAGGACGCATGCCCACCTGCTCCAGTCCTCAATTACTGGCAGGAGCCTGCAGGAAACGTGTAAGGGTGTGGGGAACATGGATGCAGCTAGTCAGAAAGAAACCTCAGCGGGCTCAGTGCCACCCTGCCCGACGTCGTCACTTCCAGGTATTTATCAGAGTATTTGAACTGTAGAGTTGTAAAATATGCTCAAATATATTAACTATGGCCTTTGTCCTGGATGTGAAGAGAAATTTTAATATGTGTTTAGATTTTCACTTTTAATTACACAGGTGACTGCCTGAACATTCCCATTAATATGAGAAGTTAAAATGTTTATTTAATAAGTTGAATTAATCATTGTTTTTATAATTTCATAAACAGGCTGAACACACCTCTCACCGCACATCTTCTGGAGCAGTATGGCCACTGCAGAACTGCCTTTACAGCAGAAGTCTAACACCAAGCCTCGTGCCGACAGACGCCGCAGGGCCAGGGCTGCTCCACTCGTGCAGGTAACGTGCCTCCGGACGTCGCTCTAACAAGACTTGTGTGCTATTAGGATTCTCTCAGAGATCAATTTTAAAAGTTGCAACATAATAAAAACTGGCTGGACTATATTTCCCCACAGCCCTTGTTTTATTATGTTGCATGAAATATGCCTTTATTGGCTATAGCTTTACTGGAAGTAAAATATACCGGGGACTGAAAAATTCTGTCACTTTGTGTTAGCTGTAAATTATCGACTAGCATAAACCCTAATTTCATTTGTCACCTTCTGGTGCGTTGCCGCTATCCGCTGCTCCCATTCTGTCACTCTGGCAGGCCCGCGCTGCCCCAGGTATCGCGGCACCGCCATCTGCACCCGACATCTGTCTCCCTATTGATCACACGGGTTTAGCACTTGATCAAACAGAGCACAACAGAATACATCTCTTTTTGCAACGCTGCCAATGCCAACTGCTGCAGGAAATCGACTACAAAGCCTCCCTCACCTCGGCCAGGCGCTGCATGTGTGGCTCCACCCCTCCCCAGACCAGCTTCCCCCTTCTCTGGCCTCTCGTGGCCAAGAGTTGGGTGAAAATAAATCCAGTTTTTATATATTTGAGAATGAGTCAGGCTGCAGGAGCCCCATCCACTGATGACAATGGGCGTAACTCAGAGATGTCACCCTAATGAGACCTAAAGAAACAGCCAGCGTGTCCAGGCCTCCCTAGATGAGTGTCCTTGTCCCTGCTCCATTCTGCGCCTGTGATGCCTGTCAGGGTGCAGGGAGCCTGCAGCCAGCAGAGGGCTTAGCGTCTCAGCCAGCTGTGCAGGTGCGCTGAGGCAGGAGCTCGAGAGCCGTCCAGCCAGGAGTCGGCTGCTCCATTGGCCTGCAGCTTCTGAGTGCTCGGAGCCAGCTCCATTTCACTGGGCATGGGCGGCCCGGGAAGAGGAGGGGCGGCCACAGCTTTCCCGTTACCGGAGGGAAGCTTCGTGCCCTGCCAAGGGGCCACTGGCTTTTACCTGTGCCGCTGCCCCTCGCCCTAGGGTGGGTCCACGAGCACGGTCACGAAAGCCTGAGCCAATGTTGCCATCAGCCACAGTGCAGTGGACAGACAAGGCTACGGAGGTGCTGCAGGAGGCGGGAGCCACCAGCGGCCTTCCAGGCCCCAGAAGCACAGCAGCAGGATTAAGGTGCACAGTCATTTTTGTTCCCACATTTTCACTTTCCACAGTGAGACAAATTGTTTCCAGGGAGAGTATCTTACACCTGCCTTGTAAACAAATAAATAAAAATGCCTTTAAATTTTTAAAGACAGATAGCCATATCATGTTTAAAACCTATTCAATATCTTACTAGGCAGAGATTGCATACTTTATTTATAGCCTTACAAATTACCATGGGGGAAGAGGGTAGGAAAACAGCTACAACATTAAAAATGATCAAGTTTTTCTTTTAATTTTAAATGAATTGTGGTGGTTATAAAATTAGAAACCCTTTTATTTTTATTTTTTTAAAGAAAGCAGTATTAGTTACATCATAAGACAAGTGGATGCAGGGAATATATTATTCATAAGATGTTTTGTAGCCAAATACATTAGAGTATATAGTGGTACCAACAAATTAATATTTTAGAGCTAATTGAAATTGTTCTTCCTATAAAGATTAAGCCTCTTCTCCCCAACACACTTCAGTCATTAAAATAACACTTTTAATGCCTTGTCTAAATGATGTCTGACATTAATACAAAGCTATGCGAAGGCACTCAAATGACCAGTGCTTTTGTGATGTATTCTATATGATTATAGGCTGGGTCAAAGCGGGCAGGGCGCGGGGAGTGGAAGCAAGTAAAGCTAATTAAAATATATTCTCCACAGAACTTTACAGAAAAAGAGAGCAATAATCATCAGAAGGTATTCTGAAAACGGCCTTTCTGAAAGGCTTTCTGCATGCCTTTTCCTGTATGAGAGTCATTTCTGACAAAGGTTTTATTGTAGGCTCAAAACTTCACTTGGAAAATAGTTTTTCTTTACTATGTCAATAAAATCCTTAGAAAGTCTTGTAAACGTCTTTCTAATGTGATTTTTATTTCCTAGAGGTCAAGTGACAGTTCAGAACAACAAAGGTCTTCAGTGTGCCGCCTTGTTCCATTCGGTTAACTGCCTTCCCGAAACCAGGGCCAGCCTTCCTGTGTCGCTGCTGCGGGGCTGCTACGGCCCTCGCCACACGCGCGAGCCTGCACACACGTGAACACGCATGCACGTGTGCCAGATGGAGGCACGCTTGGGGCTGTCTGTGGCAGACAGCTCCCCGCAATAGGTGCTCAGTCTCCAGCAGCAGCCGGGCCGGCTGTCTAGCAGTCGGTTATGCTTACAAACTGGGGCCTGCTTTCCTTCTCTGCAATGTCTTGGACACACCTGCGCTCACACAAAAAGGCACACATCTCCACAGATGTATAGAAGACAAATTCTTTGTGGTCACTTTTCTCTTTTAACTCCTAATGTTCTTTTTGAGAAAGCAGATCTAATTGAGCATGGCAGGTGGTGTAGCACAATATTTGCCTTTATAGAGCAGGAGGGTCTACACAGTCACGGCTACCAGTGCATTTTACTCAGAGATTTTTCATTGGTGCCACTCTGGCTCAAGTGCTTCACTCTTCATGGAGCGGCTGACTCCTCCCTGCTGTCTGGGGTGGCTTGCATTTATGAGTGGATAACTCTACTTCTGGTGCTACGTCTTTTCAGGGCAGTAGGGTTAAGAAATTATTTATAGGCCTGGCCTGATAGCTCACTGGACTAAAGCACCTGCTTAGGCAGAGCACAACAGCCAGGGTTCAAACTCCAGCGTGCTGTGCCAGCCCTGACCCCAGGGCACGTTGAGATAGTGAGACTGAGACTGGGCATGGTGGCACCCACCTATAATCCCAGCACTTGGGAGGCTGAAAACAGGCAGATCACTATGAGTCCGATATACATAGTGAGACCCTGTAGACCCTCTACTAAGTACATAAAATATACACATATTTACAAAGTCAGTGGAATGGAGACATAGAGTTGAGTCTTTGCTTTTATATTAAATAACTTCAAATTAGCTTTTATCTTTTCTATGTATTTAGCACAGGGTCTACAGGGTCTCACTCCACAGATCGGACTCGTAGTGATCCTCCTGTTTTCAGCCTCCCAAGCGCTAGGGGTTACGGCGTGCACCACCGCCCCCAGTCTCCATCACAGTCTCAGTGCGCCCTGGTGGCTGGGGCAGCATGGTATATGGGGATCAAACCCTCGTCCCAGCACCTGCTTAAGGAGGCGCTTTAATGCACTGAGCTATCTGGCCAGCCCCAAATTAGCTTCTAATAGAACTCGCTCATCAATAGAAATGAACAGATACATTACTCCTTGTACAGGATTATAATTTGCCTGCATTTCAGCTCTAGCTTTTGGATTCAAAGGAAATCATGTTGACCCTAAACCAACTAACCCACTCTTCCTACTAGAAAAGGCAAGTGGATTTCATGTATCGGGGATCCAACTTGGGACCTTGTGCTTGCCAGATAGGTGCTTATGCCGCTGAGCTATGTCTCCGGCTCTGCCCTTTTTCTTATAATACTGATAGGAAACTCTACAAGATAATGACATTTGTTATTGTAATTAAAATCACAGAAAAATTTCAGTCAGGGAATCCATTCACATTATGTGTAGCAAACATGAATTAAAATCTAAAAGTAACTATTTTTACAAAGCTTACTATAAATGCTTGCATTGGTACCGACTCATACTGAATATGAATACTTGTTAAAATAGCAGGATAAAATCTAATCTTCACTTTAAAAATGGCACAAGTCAGAGTAATTATTTGGTCTGAATAGGAATTAAAATGTGTTGTTTCCTTGTTTAGTGACATTTGAGTCATGGCTTCATGGTAAGAAAGCTGCATCATGACTATCGTGGAGCAAGGATATCTAGAGTATATCAGTCAGACAAATACTATTTTTTTTAAGCTAATGTGTCTCCAAACTGTCAGGCTGAGGAATCAGATTATCAATATCCTCTTCTGGTTAAATGCACGTTGAACTTGCTGATTATCTGGCAGCTTCAGGATCCATCCTTTGTACTTTAGAAGCCCAAGTGTCCTTTCCCCAAACATGCGGCTGTGTTTCTCTGGTGGCAGCGTTCTCATCATGTGGCCTCACCTAGCAGTTCCAGGTCCAAAAGGAATCAGATATCCTGTGGAACCGGAGTCTACTCCTAGTTCAGAGATGCCACCTGCCCCGGGGCTCCTGGGAGCTGTCTGCGGGAAGCTCCGAGCTTGAAGTGTGTTGCGTGCTCTCTACCATGTTTAAGTATTCTAAAAAGCCAGATTTTCATGCCACAAATCCCATTTTAAAATTTAAACCACTGAGCCCCAAAAGCTGGGATTTCAATTCCCAGCCTATGATCAGGGGATGAGGGAGCCACTTGGTAAGGTGGAGGCCGCAGTGCACTCCAGGGGCTTGGGGCCCCTCGGGAGGGTCTGCTAATGGGAGCCTGTGGAGAGGAGTGCGCCACCTGGGTGACCCCAGCCTTCACCCCAGTCCTGCCCAGGTGTGTCTGAGGTGTCCCCTGTGCCCAGGAGTCGCATGTCCCCGGACGCCAGCGGTGCATGTGTGATGCACGCAGAAAGGCCTCTGAGCGCTGCCCGCCCACAGCAGTGCCCTGAAGTGCGCCATGCAGGTGCTTTACACAACCTGCATCGACTGTTTCAGTGGGATCCTGTGCGATCAGCAATCTGCACTTCAGATCCACCTGAGCATGCAGGGCAAAGCCAGTTTTCTGGAGTCAAATATCTGTGGAGAGGGACAGAGTGGTACTTAGTGATGTGGGGGACAAGGACAGCAGCCAGATGACAGGAGACAGGCTAGGCTGGAAGCCCTTTGGAGGTGGAGGGCTTTGAAATCCCTCCTAAGCTTCATTTCAGACAAGGTGGTTAATTATTAAAACAGAGCAACTCTGTTTGCTTATTCTATATAGTTATGTTAAGGCATAAGCTAAGCAGTATTTAAAATGTTCTACAATGACAAGAAAGGAGGAAATATGTACAGGGGCTTTAAAATATGCGTGGAGCCACCACAAACAGCCAACTGCTTCCTGTGCACGACAAAGGAGTAAACAATCCATTGATCGGCGGCGCGGGCACCTGCTTCCCGACCAGCTCCCTCTCAGTAGTCCCTGAACCCTCATTATTTTTCCTCAATTAAAGTTCATAGTCTGGGGAAGTCTGCGCTGAGCAGATGTACAACTGTTCCTGACGACGGAACACAGAAGAATCACAAATTTAGAAAACTACTGCCATTTCATAAACCCCAGAATCACATCATTTGTTGTGGGGAAGAGACATTACAAACAATATGTCTCTTTTATAGGCTGCTCAGCCGGCATGTTACAGAAAAGAATATTAAAGTTCAAAAACTGTCACACGAGCACTAGATTATGAATACAGTAATGCATTTCTTTATGATTCAAATAATGGTAACTGAAATGAAAAAAATATAAAATCTTCACTGGGTTATCATGTAAAAATTGTGACTCGGAATTAGATAAAATTGGAAATAGGCACAAAACCACACACAAAGTAATGATCTGTAGAGAAGGACAGAAATGCAATAACGAATGTATTTCGGAAAGAGATTCAACTAGTGCTGGCTTTACTTTCATCTTTTGCATAATTCTGAGCCTTCTGAGCATTGTTCATTAAGGCAAATCGTTTAAATGAAAAATGCAGCAAGAATCCAGCCCCCGAGGAGCGAAGAGACGCCGGGCCGAGGCGCGTCCGTTAACACCCTACCTAAGGTCACAGCCGGCGTGGTCCATGGCAAAGCTTCCGGTGCGCCGGGCCTCTGCCACTCATGAAGCCTTGCTGGAGACAAGAGCAGGGGAAGCAGCAGCCAGGAGACACTCGTTCTGATTTTCATTTTAAACTGTTCATGCGCCATTGGGCAACGTATTTTGCAGTAAACAAGACGACGTCCCCCTGCCCGGCGCCTATTTCTGGCTGCACAGGTTGCGAGCCCTGAGCTCGGAGTGCACTCCGAGCTCCGACGGCTGCAGTGGACATTTCAGCTTTCCTGGGACGAATGTGCTCATTTCCCATGGTGACACACAGTCTTTCTGCTCTCTCCTCGAGTCTGCCACTGCCATGCCGTGACGACGCCCACACATGAACGAACACATTGTAATTCTATCTTAACTCCTCGTCCTCGTCCTCGTCCTCGTCCTCGTCCTCCTCCTCCTCCTCCTCCTCCTCCTCCTCCTCCTCCTCGTTATCATTATTTCTATTTAGCCGAGACACAGGTCATTGTTTCCTCGCCAGACTGGCCTCTTAATCCATAAATCCGAGATGGGCTTCTTGGGTAACCACAGGGCAGATGCGAAGGTGCACGTAAGTTAATTTGTACTTCTGAGCAGTGGTGAAAATGTTGAGGGTCAGCCCAGTGTGGCCAGTGGAGGGGAAATGCTGCTTCCTCCTCCCACTTTCTTATAGTCACACCTGCTTAAGACAGAGAGTGTTGGGAAGAGATCAGCGACTCGGGGTGGGGTGCTCCCTACTCTCACGGCAACTCACTTGCTGAGCTCCCAGATCGGTGCCAGGGTCGTGGCAGGCTGCACGAGGACAGCCCCTCTGAGATGAGGGGTCCTGCAAGCAGAGCTGCACCCACAGCCACAGCGCTCCTCAGCTTTGTTCCAGTTTAAGCCTGTTTTTAAGAAAACCCTTTAGGGATATATCCCCCAAACTGAATTTCCACATTTACATGTGAAATGTCACCACCGTTTCTAAGGTATGTGGCACCCACTTCCCTTGTGGCAAGGCTGGCAGTGCTCTTCCAGGGCTGGGCCTCTGAGCAAACGCACTCTGAACATCTCTCCCTCTCATCGCAGCCTCAGGAAGAGTGTCAGCGGAGGTGACAAAGGCACCGGAGTGAGACCCCCAATTTCCCCAAAACAGTTCTGAAGGGCACGATTAACTTCTGAAGTCATACTTTGAAAATATACATTTAAAAATTTGCTGAAAAATATGAACACTATTCTAATTTCATTTCCCTTGAATATTATTGATTTTTAAATGTAGAACACAATTGTACCTATAATTTTTTAAAAATAAAATTTAGAAAAGTTTTGGTACATGAGAGTCAAGAAAGGATTTTTTCTAATACTTCACATAACAAAGCAATGTCATTATGACAAAATACAGGTGCAGTAAACTGAACTATGGACTCGGAGGTGGCAGGGGACTTGGTAGGGGCAGAGCCAGACATGGAGGCTGAGCGGGCGTGTACCGGTACACCATGCTAGCAACCATAGGCCCGCTAATCAAACTCTGCACTCAAAAATATGGACAACTGGATCCAAAGGAATTAGTTTTAGAAATCAGAATAACATAAAGTGTGCATATGTGTGCACACGTGCACGCGCGTGCACACACACACACACACACACACTAGGTATTCAGCAAGCACTAAACTTGACTTTTTTCTGTCCTAACCTTGACAAATTGTTATCAAATACTAATTTCTTGTTCTTTTTTCCCCTCTGCTCCTCACTGCTGTGGCTCAGAAAAGACCCCGCATACTCCCACCTCTGTATTTTCCTCCCTATGGTATTCAGTCTGTCCAAATTCCCACTTTTCTGTAACTAGTACTGCGTGGAGCCCCCAGACACAGCAGAACCCAGTATTTCTGGGTGCTAACTTCCTCCTGGCTTCCCTGCCCACTTCCCCTGCTCCCTCCCCGACTTCCTTTCCACACTTCTTTATTTTTTCCTTATTTACTTTTTCCCTTCTCCCCCTCCTCCTCTCTCCTTCTGTCTTATATTTTTCCAGTCTTCCAAAGTGACCGTGGCTGGTTCTGACCCATCCGACACTTGGAAAGCCGTAGGTGGGTTTGGCCTCAGGGGCTCCGTTGCTGGAAAGCAGCGAGCCCAGCTCGGCGAGGGTGGACTGCTGGAGCCCCGCACAACACGGTGCAAGTGCGCAGGCACCAAGGCTCCTGGGAGGACACCAGCCCGAGGTGACCGCAGCCCAGGGGGAGGCAAAGCAGCTACCACGGAAGCGGTTTTCTCCTTTGTCAAATTGATGTCTGACAAAGGGGTTCTGTTTATTTCCAGTTGCTGTTTAAAGAAATCATGCTAGAGTTCTTTTTTTTTTTCTTTTTAAAAATATTATCTCCTTTTCTTAGAGTATTTTAGAGACTCATAATTTTACCTCTAGTTTCTTCTTCTTATTTTTTTTTATCTAAAAATGTTTAGCAGGCAAGACCACCTCACTGCACTCTTCCAATGTCCAAAAACATATCGCCATTTTGTATTCTCAACTTTGTGATTATAAGAAGTATTATTCTTTCTTTCTTTTCTTTTTTTTTTTTTTTTTTTTTTTTTTTTTGCGGAACCAGGGATTGAACTCAGGCCCTTGTGCTTGCCAGGGAAACGCTTATTCCACTGAGCCAGCTCCCCGGCCCCAAGAAGTATTATTCTTGATAATTCTGTCTTACTCTTTTATGAAAAGAGTAAAAGGGAACCGAAGGAAAGGGTAATAGCAGCTGTGACATCCACGCAACCACACTCCCTGCAGCCTCAGGCAGGCGTGCCTCGCCTAGCCGGCATGGGTACCTCAGCCTTTGCCTGTCTACACCTCACTTTTTCCCAAGCAAGGTAACACCATGCATCGTCCCACTGGACATTGTTTTCACAGATGATTGAGTTTTTGGGGCCTTTGAAAACTGAGCTAATCCCTGTGGCTCCTTCCTGCAGGCAGAATCTGCAGCTGTGTCCAGGCATCCTATCCTACAATCTGAATGCCAAGTAAGCATGTGACAATTAACACAGAGAATACGTGGTGCTCTCATTGCAGTAGCTCAAACCACCAGGAGCCTCACCATTCCAAGAAGGGGTAAAATGCCCCACTTGCTCACGGGGTCCTGCAAGGGGGAAGCCCCGCTCATCAGTGTGAGCTAGGCAACGCGCTACGAAGGAGCCCTCGCAACAGAACACACCAAGAAGCCCAATTCAGGTGGCCAGAGGTTTTCTGTACTTTGTACCTCATGCCTGCTGAAAAAATCCAGTCCTCTATTTTTTTAAGCTCTTATTTTAGATAAAGAGATGCAGATATGTAAGTGACTCAGTTATGCTTTGAAAGTGCTTAAGAAATCAAGCTTGCACACTGAAGACCACACTTACAGTCTGAACATAAACCTTGTATTTCATTAACAGAACTAATACCTATTCTCTTTCAGATTCAACATTACATTGCATGGTCTAGAGCTTTCCTTCACAGTAACCAAGATTGTTTTAAATTATTTATTGATCATTTCTGTAATTATCAAATAATTTTAGAAAACAGGTCAACAGAGTAAGCATGAATGACACATGCAAATGGTCCTAATAACTCAGCCCTGCCTCCCTCCTACCTCTTGCTGTTGGTGCTGTCCAGGCGCCACCTCGCGGAACCCTTTACACTCCCATTAGACACTCTGGGGTTGTGCATACAAGGCCAAAAGAGCCCTGTCTGGGCACAGAGACGCTGTGGGGGCGCTGTGGTCAGCCATGGGGAGCACATCGTTCTTCTACCATGAGAAATGCGCACCGACATGGCAAACGCTGCGGACACCAGGGCACCCTAAGCCAGCTGATTGTCACTTTAACTCTCCAACTGTTAAAAGAGCTCAACCACAGAATATTAAGCCACACCACATATGCGTGAATACATGAATTGGTTCCACTTTGAAAATTCCATTTGCAACTATGCAAGACTAATGCATGGTGTAAGGGGTCTAAGGACGCCTTCAGAATCACCTCCTGCTCACCGGCGTTACCACACCGGTATATTTAACAGAGACATTTACATGCGTCGCATTTTAAGTGCCTCGGAAATCCGAGCTCGGAGCCTGCACATTTCTGCCACACCATCAGATGTAATGAGTTATGGTACTATCGGCATGTTGATAAGCTATAGCCCAAAGAAGAACAAGAAGGAAGTATAAAAAATATGGCCAGAGGATGGGATAAAATTATCAGCTAGTGTGTTTTCCTGTTTGGTTTTAATCTACATTTAATTAAATTCTTATCTTCTGTGTACTTATGGTCGCATTTGAATGGCGAGACTGCATTCATTATGAATGGTAAAACTTAACTCAGAGAACATTACATGGGGCTTCTTTTTAAAAAAAGCAGAAGAAAAATGTCGTCTTTATTCTTTACACTCAGGTCTCAGGGACGGGGACCCCGCTCGCGCGCAGGTCAGGTGCTGCGGCGCTTAACCTTGGGACCAACTGACTCAGAAATCTGGACTCTGCTGAAGTTTTCATTCTAGTTTTTATTTTTGCAATTTGGAAATCTTATTATCAAACGCTTAGCCTGCGCAGAGCTGCCAAGGGGAAGCAGTGGGGTGCGTTAAGGCAATGCCTGCTTCGTTCTTAAAAATAGAGACGATAACAGGAAGTTTTTATTAGTGCTGCGGAACGTGTGCATGAGTCTGCATCCTTAATTATTAAAACCATTACACTGCCTTGTCTTTATAGGCTGAAATAAAAAATGCCTTAATTGCTATTTAATTTTTTTTCCTAGTGTCACAGACCCTTTGTGGTCATTCAAGCATCCATATATTTCAGAAAAAAATCTTTTCTAGGGAGCATGATTTAATATACCTATGGGATGTTTCATAGCACATTTAGCTGCTTTCCAGGCTCAGGAGGGTGAATTACAACGGCCCACGGGTCACACATGGCCACTACAATGACAAGACTCACCTTCTCGGGCTACTCAAGGAGGCATCTGTCTTCTCAGAGGGAACCAGGGGCAACTGGTTTTGGTTAACTTTGAATTTACTGAGACTTGGAATAAAATACCTTGTTCCTCCTCATCAAAATTCACCAAAAAGAATAAAAACAAAACCTCTTTCATATTTACTCACTTTTTTCACATGGATCTGCCAAGAGAATTCCAGTCATTTGGTCACATATTTGTATAGTTTTTATAGGTAGCAGTAATTCTTGACTAGCGCTGGCATGCTAGCAATGTGAGCACGTTGCAATTGAACATTTTCTGTATTTTAGGGAAGGGTCCGCAGGGTGTTCAGGGTCTCACCACTAGATCGGACTCATAGTGATCCGCCTGCTTACAGCCTCCCAAGAGCTGGGATTACAGGAGTGTGCCAGGACACCCAATCTCAACTGCAGTCTCACCGTACCCCAGGGGTTTGGCCAACATGGCAGGCTCGGGGATTGCACCCCTGGTCCTTGTGCCTGCTTGCAGGTGTTTTAATCCACTGAGCTGTTCGGCCCGATGATCAAGTGATCATTTGCCGCTGCTCTGATATTTTGTGAACAGGAAGACAAACTGGAAAGCAGATACTGTTCCATTTGAAATACCAAACATTTGACTTATAGTGAACTAATGGTAACTGCTCCGAGCACATTCCCAAATATCACCAACAGATACACCGTCAGGCACAGTTCTATTCTACCGTGGCTCTGGTTTGTTTTGAAAGCAGCAGGAAAATCTCTAACAACTGGGTCAAACAGTCTCTACGGGGATTTAGCTCAGTGGCACAGCACTTGCCTGCCCAGTGTGAAGTTCTGAGTTCGATTCCCAATGCCCACAAGAGAAAGTCTCTATGGGATACAGGAGAAACCTGAACTTTACTTGTAATGGGGTACAAAGATCTTCCAAGATACTGAACCTGGAACTCAGAGTATTTTTGGAAAATATCCCTCCGCCTCTCACAGCTCCAGGGCTGGCTATGTAGGCAGGATTCGCTCAGTGCAGCAGACGAAGCTGTTGCTCTTTTGCACCTGAGTCGCCACAAAATCACAACGGAGATGAATATTAAAAACTAGTGATAATCCTACAGCATTAAACCTTTTCTCATAAATTATTCCTATTTTAGAACATAAGCAAACTCAATTATTCTTAGCAAATGACAAGTCTAAGGAATAAGGCATAGCCTACCCTGAGAAGTTATTACTTGATAACCATATTTTATAGCATATAATGTCTCAAAAAAACATTAGTGATTTGCTTTGTTTTAGTTCATTATTTTTTCCAAACATACCTTTATACATATTATCTTAGGTACAGACACAGAATTTTATTTTTTCTTCAATAACTATGTGCATGATGTGAGGTCCGTGCACACTGTGCCGCCCAGCGGCGCATGATGGCCTTATCTGACACACGGAACGCGACTCAGCTCGGCAAACATTACCAAGCAAGGGTGCAGCAGCCTGGGTCACTGGTGGTCAGTCACTGTGAGGGGCTGGGAGTGAATGTCATAGCAATCCAGTAGGGTGACACCGCTTGTTGAGGGCAAGCCCGAGCAGGGTGCACTGAAAGCTAAAGACGGCAGGTGCGGCTTTCCGGTCAGAGAAACCTAAACCGTGAAACAGCAAAACATCAGGTAGACAGTGGGAAGCGGAAAGACAGATGTTTCTCAGATGGGAAGGGCATGGGGGCGCGAAGGAAAGGGATGAAGACGAGTTAGGCACAAGTTCCAACTCTACGCGTGGAATACAGAGGTAAAAAATTGCAAGCAGGTATGACTAAAGGCAACGCCCACACGTGCCCTATTTTCCGTCCAAAGCTTTGATCCTGTCGGTGCGCGCAAAGTACACAGGCTGGCAAGCGCGCAGGATCATGTGCTCACCCTCACGTCCTGCAGAAGGCGAGGTAGCTACGGAGAGCGTTCTTCGTGCCCCTCTTGCAGTGGAGCCAGAAGCCCCCCTATGCACAGGAGCCCGGTTGACCAAGGAGCAGACAGTCACAAGAACCCCGGAGATCCGGTCCTTCCAATGGGACCACGCAGCCTCTGACCTCCGGTCTCGTCCTGGGAAGGTGGCCTGGGCCTCTGCGGGCGTCTCCTGGAATGCCGTCTTCCCTCGGCCCCAGGTGGGTGTGCTGCGCTGTGGCCCCTGCCTGGGCCCCTGCGGTTCCTGCTCCCCACTTTCTCAGGCCTCCTCTGCTGAAGCCTGCACTGCTTTGTGCCACAGCCTGTGGCTTTCGGGAGCACCCACACCCGCGCTGGTACTGGGGCTCCGGCTGGGTCAGAACCGCTCTAGTGCCCCGCGGGCTGCGGCCTGTTTCTCTGCTTCGGTTTCCCTTCTGCCCCATTCTGTCAGCACTTTTCATGCTTGGTGCGCGGTTGTATTTTCGTCTGTACTGACCTGCTGGAATCGAACCTCCTGCCGGGCGGGTTCACGCTGTGCTCACGGCCTGGCCCAGGCCGGTGCAAGCAACGGGGCCGAACCAGCAGAACAATAACGTCATGTTTACTGTGTGTCTTAGGCGCTATAACATAAAGAAATCATTTTCTCTTTTCCACAACTCTAAAATGATTATATTTCTGTATAAGCATGCAGCAGTTCTCTGGTATTTTAGAAATGTAAAACTGCACACCCATAATTAAAGCTAATTTTACTGTTTTTGCAACGCTGTTGGCCTCAGGATGCATTTCTGTGCCACCCTCTTTTTGCTGCCTTCTTCTGCGCACCGCATGAGAGTGAACCGCACTGCGCCAGCATTCACGGGTGTCGCTCTACCTCGGCCCGGCGCCCGCCCGCCTCTCTTCCCCGCCCGCCTCTCTTCCCCGCCCAGTGTGGCCCCGAAGGGAAGGAAGAGGAGACAGGTACATCGGTTGACTATTCGATTTCGGGGGGTGGGAGGCAGATCTGTATGGGACCTTTGGGGACAGAGCTGTGCATTTCTATCTCTGAGCTCAGCTTTTCCTGACTCTGAAACCAGAGTGAAATTAAGAAGCTGGTCCAGCTAGGACCTGCCTGTTTCCTTGTTGCTAGGGTCATTTACTTTGTCTCGGTCCCCTGTCTGTCTCAATGTTGCTGGATTTTTTTTTTTTTTTTTTTTTTTTTTGGTGGAACCGGCGATTGAACTCAGGCCCTTGCGCTTGCCAAGCAAGCGCTTATTCTACTGAGCTATCTCCCCGGCCCAGTTGCTGGATATTTTAAGGCATGAATAAGTAAACCCTAATATAACAGTTTCTGGGGTTAGGTGAGGACACAGAGAAAACCCAAGGAGGCCATAAAGAGGCAAAGTGCAGAAGGAACCCGAAGGCCCAGCCTCCCATGAACAGTGCAGAAATAATGGAATCCACTATTGATTTTTTTTTTTTTTTTTTAATTTTAGGAAAGGGTCTACAGGGTGTTCAGGGTCTCACTACTAGATGGGACTCGGAGTGATCCACCTGTTTACAGCTTCCCAAGAGCTGGGATTACAGGTCTGTGTCACCACGCCCAGTCTCAATTGCCATCTCAGTGTGCCCTGGGGGCAGGGCTGGCATGATAGGCCAGGGGATCAAACCCCCAGCCCCTGCACCGCTTGCAGGCACTTTAGTCCACTGAGCTATTTGGCCAGCCCTGGAATCCACTATTTGTAATGACACTGCTTTTTATTTTTCACCAACTTCTAACCTAGCAGTTTTGAAACATTCCTAAGGCTTCAAGAAGGCTCTTCAAAGCACATCTGCTCGCAAGCTCTGGAAAAACTCCCACTGCCCCGGGTCCCCGCCTGTTAGATAAGGGCAATCACACTTCTTAGCAAGTGAGACCCCTGAAAGTGTCCCCTTCGGGAAGAAGCGGAGCCCGTGACCATGGAGCACTTCTGTGGCACGGGTCACGGGGCCCTGGTCCTGCCCCCAAGAAACATGCCCCTCCCCAGGCTGTGGACCCTTCCTGGCAGCACAGAGGGCTGGATACAGTGCTGGGCGGAGGCTGCCAGGACAGCGTGTGCAGTGCACACCGCCCTGGCAGCACATGCCACCGAAGTCACGCTACTTCTTCAGGTGCTGCGCTCACAGGGTAGCAGCCCTAACCCGCCGAATGCTGGTCATCAAAGAAGGGGGCCAACCCCGCCGCACACCATGGCTAAGCTTCCCATGCGTGTTGTGACCCGTGTCTGTATTTGTCTGTATTTGTTATCCTGTTAAAGTTGTCCAGGGCCAAAAGTTGTTACCTCATCACTATTTAATGGGACTCTTCCCAAACTGTAAATATTTCCTTTTTCAGAGAACATAGCTGTCTGATATATACACTGATTTACAAATGTGCTCCACAGGTGATTAATTATTGATGTAGTCACTCCACTTTTCATTTTAATTTAAAAAATTGGTATGGGAAATTATTTTTTAAATGTGTATCATTTATTAAATCTTAGTGTTAAGTATTTAATCTTCAGAACCTCCCTAAGGAACAGATTGGCAAATTGTGGCTAAGAGGCGAATCAACTTGCTCAAGGTCACATAGCAGATTGGAGGTGCTGTGAGAACTCTAGCAGGGACACTTGGTGGCACAGGTGCTGCGGGGACTCTAGCAGGGACACTTGGTGGCACAGGTGCTGCGGGGACTCTAGCAGGGACTCTTGCTGGATGGTGACTACCCCCAGGGGTCTTCTACCATGGAGCTGCATGCCCAGTCCTTTTCCAAACTTCTTGCCCAGGCTGGCTTGGCTCATGAGCTCCTTCTGCCTCAGCTTCCTGTGTGGTGGGGATCACAGTTGTGTCCCAGCACACCAAGGCCACGCTACTCTTTAGGGATGTGGCACTTACATTTTCATTTCATTAGTGGACTTTGGTTTTCTTTTAGTGTCTGTGTCCCTGGTGTTTGATTCTGGTTTTGCCCTTGGGCTGCTCGTGTTCTCTGCTGCACAGTGTCCGTTTTCTGTCCCATTGCAGGCTGAGACACAAACTCGCCATTGTGGAGCAACTGGGCCTCAGCTAGAGTTGGTGGGTCTGGGGCAGAGCTGAGGGCCTCTTTTGATGGTAAGTGTTGGGCTGGGATACGCAGACTTAGCTAGTTCTGATTTCATTTTTTAAAACAAACCTATACTTGCACCTATTGAAACACTGTTAGTATTTAACAGCTGTCTGTTTCATTTTTCATCTTTCCACAGCTCCCTCTGTTCTGCCCTGTTTGCAGTGTCCCGAGGAGTTGCCCAATGCAGAGAGCTGCAGTGAAAATGTTACTATGGGTGAGAATGGTCGCACTGCGAGGTGGCACCTAGTGCTGGCCACAGACTCTCGGCTGGGAGGGCTCTGAAGAGGCCAGACATGGGCAGATGTGCCGAGCGCAGCCTCTCCAGGTCACAGTCATGACACCAACGTGCAAAGTGTAGTTTGGTAAGGGCCACATCACAGCGTACTGGCGAGGAGGACAACCCCGGGAGGTGTCTCCTCCAGGAGCCTGGACAGGGGTGCTCTCCGGTGTGCTCAGGACTGCCACGTGTCCAGACCCCTCTTGTACAGCATCTGACAGGAGGATCGGGGAAGGTCGTGCCGGGGCCCAGGAACGCCTTGAGGTGCTTTGTGCAACCCCATGCACATGCTTGTGCAAATGATGTGGCACATTTGAGCTGAACGAACTCAGAATTGTGTATGGAAAAACCTGAAATAGTGACTAAATGCAGACTACTAATGAGTTGTAAAGCGATGGTATCGTTATTGTTTATTATTCAATGTGAAGGGCAACTCATGCCTTATCTGGTGCTAATTAAAATATTAGAGATATTATTTACAGAACTAATGTTTGCCAGGATTTCCATGATGCCAGTCAATGGCGTACATGAAAGCTAAGAGCAAATGTGGAGGTGGGGGAGGGGCTGTCTAATAAATTATAGTATTCTTGGGTAATATTCTTCCATTTGTAGCCAATCATTGGCAAATCCAATAAATAAGCCAAGCATCAGTAAATCCTCAAGTGTTTATTAATGTCTTACCCTGCTGCTTGGGTCTCTGAGCTGTAGTGATAATAGGGCTCCTAGGTCTGTCTGAACAATTACCAATATTCTTGGCGGTGTATTCCACCATGTGGAAGCAAGGAAAGAAATTAATAAATGGCAACTGCTTGTCCCGTGTTCTCACTATTGGGAGACATATTTATTTATCTGCCTGCTGTCTGCAGGCTGCCAAGCCGGGCCTCAGGGACACAGGGGGCACTGGGCCTGCTGTGCACGCAGGACATTAACCAATCTGGAGGCACCAAGGTGTCCCAGGGCTAGAGGTCGACGCCATGTACAGTGCGAGGGCTCACAGACCGGCAGAAGGCGCTAGACATCCGCGGAGCAGACAGGGAGGCTCCGGGCCCTTCACTCCGTCAGGCCCATCAGTGGTCCCCACCTCTACAGAACACCGCTGTCATGCACAGATGCATCTGAAATGACGTCTGGTCCCTACCTTGGCTCACTGCAGTATCAACTGTGGTGGCACATCACTAATTCCACTAGATGAGAAAAAATGGCTGCTTAAATATAGGCAGGTATTTAGACATTAAGCAGTGTAGCAATCAAAAAGGACAATTTGTCTTGAGTAACTCACATTAGGCATGACTTGAGGCCCTAAACTGAGATTTCCTAGAATAACCACTGTTGCAGGAGTTTACAGAGAGGGCCAGTTCTGAAAGGAAGCGAGGGAGGGGCCAGCTCCTCTTCCCTGAGGGTCCCCGCAGGGGGCTCCTCCCACAGGGGCCTGCTTCCATCCCGCCTGGGGATGACACAGCTCAGAAATGCAGCGTGGACCCACACGCACAATGCAGCAAAGAGCGCCTGCTTCCTGCCCACGCAGCTCCAGACTGATGTTTCTGCCCACGACGAAATTTGTGTGTGTATTTATTTATTTATTTATTTGTGTATTAAGCAAGGATCCACAGGGTCTCACCACGCAGATGCCAATCATGGTGATCCTCCTGTTTTCAGCCTCCCAAGTGCTGGGATTACAGGCAAGCGCCACCGCGTCCAGTCTCAGTCAAGGGCGGGGCCGACATGGCATGCCCCGGATCGAACCCTCTTAAAGTGTATGATAGGATTGTTACTCATTTACCTTAAAATCACCTCTTGATCTTACAAATTATTCTGGAACCTCAACCCTGAGTATTTTAGAAACATCTTCCTAAAATTTTTTTTTTTTTTTTTTTTTGTACCAAGGATTGAACTCAGGACCTTGTACTTGCCAGGCAGGCACTCATCCTGCTGAGCCCCTAAAATATGTTAATTAAAAATATTTAAAAAAATAGCCAATATTTACATACCTTATTATGATCTATCCTAAATAGGAACTTTGAAAGTTATATTAGAGAAATGGGTTTAAAATAAAATTATAAAAATGGAGCTCTTGTATAGATAGAGCAGATCATGGTCAGAAACATTTAGAAAATAAAAAACTGACAAAACAAAAAACTTTAGCAAATTAAAAAATATACCATAAAATACAATGCATCTTGTATTTTAAAACATTTGGTGGTAGTTTAGCTATCTAAAGCAGCTTCTCAGATCATGTTCTTAAGTGCAATAAATCAAACAACACCTAAAGTATTGCATGACTTCTCCTCTATGAGAAACTCAGTATAAATAATTTAAATAGCAAAACAAAAAGTAAATGCCAGGAAACAGGGATGGAGAGCCTCAGCAGAGGCCAAGGGGCCCAAGAGGGGGCGTGGGGAGCACAGGGCGCTGGAAAGAAGGAGACCGGGGCCTAGTGGGCCAGCTCCTCGTGCTACTTGTGATCCTTCCCTACCGCAAACATGGATGAGGAAGTACTTAAGATTTTAAAAAAGAAAATTAGCAGAGTCAGCCTTGGAGTGATCAGTGGTGACCTTTGCCCAAGGAGCCTAGGAGTGCGCAGGCTAAAGTCTTGAGGATGAGAGCGAGATGGAACAACTAGAAGGTGCTCTGCGCCCTCGGGGGCTGAGGGAAAGAGCCTCCAAAGCACAGGCAGAGGTCAGCAAGGTCAGCGGGGCGGGGACACAGAGCAAGGGCTGAGGGCCCTGGGGATTTGCAGAGCCAGCCGTAAGAGAATTTGCCAAGGGACAAAGAAACAGCTCAGGACTACTTGCCCTGGAGCACCCCTCTCCTTACAGACAGATCAATTTTGGAGTTGGAGCCATACAAGGCAGCAAAGACAACCTTCCCACCCCCAGACATGTGGGCCACTGTGAGGAAGCCTCTCCCCTGTGA
>NW_004524724.1:2584632-2590789 GCF_000260255.1 Octodon degus
GGTGAAGGAATTTCAGTGTGTACTTGGGAAATTGCAGTCCTGGCTTCTGGGTTCTGTAGGGCAATGAGTCACCGAAACTTCAGGGATGTGCTATGTGACAATCAAATATAGAAACAAAAAGGACACTGATAAATAATTCCTGCACATGCTCGCTTTCAGGCATGACACTTTCCGATCCAACTTGGAAGCCCCGCGAGGACGCCAGGTATACCTACAGTTTTGTAATCCTTCTACAAGCAGTCTGAATTCACTGGCTGGCCATTTGCTCTCAGGCAGGCAATGAAATTCCCGGTGTTGAGGCTCAATGCACACCTCAGCACTCTTCACATGACATGAGCTCACGAACCTCAGAGCCTCTGTCCTGAGCCCTGGTACACGCCACTTCCTGAGCAGCAGCACAGGTGGGCGGAGAAAGGAGTTGCTTTAGGAACTTTAAGGGATTCTAAGGACATGTTTATTTAGTAGCAGAACAGTCGCTGCTGTAAAACAACACAGGAGGGAACTTAATTTGAAGACTTGATTTAAATACAAAATATGAATGAATTATTCAAGAAGTTCTAAACTTTGGGAGGTTGGCTGTGATTTAGTGACGTGAAATGGAAAGCTCTCTGGGGGATCCAGGGGGTATTTCCTGCCTCTCTGGGAGGAGATGAACCTGCTTCCGTGCCCTGTGCACAGCTGTCCTGGAACCGTTACGACCCAGGAGAGGCATGCAAGAGTGACCCGTCAGGATCCCTGTTGGAAACCACGGACCCCAGTGTGTGCTCTCCACCTGGCTCCCCTGGCTAACGCAGGCAGCTCCACACCAAGCACACGCGGGGTGCTTGGCCTAATTTAGTGAGCAGATAACGTGGGCTGCTCTCTCCTCTGAGATTTTCCAGTTGTCTGCTACCGCGGCTTACTTGGGGCCAGTCAGGTGATCCAGAGAGCAAAACCCGGAGCTTCCACCCAGCGAGTCAGGGCGCTACAGGAAACAAGAAAACTCCACACTTCTAGCCAGGCTGGAGCTTGTGGCTGGTATTTTCTACGGCACCATGATCCTTCTCTAAGATAAATATTATTGCAGTTTGTTTGGAAACTATCTTCCATAGCAGCCACTCCACGAGTGGTTAGCAGCTGCGTGCGATGCGGTCTTTGTGCTCCACCTCCGTGACATCTATCGTGACATCTGCCCGTGAATCTAATGCTGCAGCCCCACAGAGCCACTGTGCTTCCTGTCAGTGCATGCACCAGGGCCTTTCTCGATTCCTTTCGTATCTTTGTCATGAGGCTTCTTTTATCTGGAGAGCAGAGCCTCTTTTCCTCGTCTATAGCTGAACTTCTACTTGCTGCCCACAATCTGGGAACCTCACTTCCTCCAGGGAACTTCCTGATGTTCCCTGGACAAGTGTGTTACCCCTACTTTCACACCACGTGGTGGCACACTTTTGTTATTGTTATTGTTGTTGCTGCTGCTGCTGTTTTAAATGTATTTGGTACCAGGTCTCACTACGCAGCTCTGACTTGTAGTGATCCTCCTGTTTTTAGCCTCCCCAGTGCTGGGACTAGCGCCGTGCACCACCACGCCGGACTTGGTCACTGGCTCAGTGCGCCTGGGGGTGGGGCCTGTGCAGCATGTGGTGCTAGGGATCGAACACCGGTTCCTGCACTTGCCTAAGCTTAGTCTGCTGAGCTACCTCGCCGGCCCTGGGGGCACACCTCTCAGAGCACCAGTTTACTGAATTGTGCTTACTTGTTTCCAGTTTAGTATCCTCACCTAAATGCCGCAGCAACGAGGTGAACACTACAGGGAGCTGTAAGTGGGGCAAATCACTAGATCATAAGGGTGGTTTATCTTTCTGGTCACCAGGGAGTTAAGGTTTGATTTATTCATAGTTGGACTAATTTTTCAAGACCTTTAACTAAGAGAACAGGGACAACTATTTGATTGGATAAACAGGAATAGAATTTTAATTCTATTTTTTGCAATTCTCACTAAAGATCTCCTTGTTGCAGAATGATATCCATCAATATTCACAGAACGGCCTTGGAAAGGCCATGGCCCATCACTTCCTTTCAGCTTTTCTGAGGAGAAAAAATGGCCAACCGAAATTCCAGGGGTTAAGAAAACCTTGGCAACATTTTAAAACCCAAATACCCTGACCTAGGATCACTTTACCAGAAGACCTGACATTTTTGGAGATGTATGACCTCCACATGAGCCCCGTGGCTGGCTGTCGCGATCACCACGCACTGCATCACGGAGGCCAGCATGCTTTTGTTCTGTTTTTTCCGTGCATCTCCCCTCTACTTTGCGGACTGCCTGTCCTCAGGGTTCGCCCACAGTCCTGCTTCCAGCACCTACCCATCCCCTCATGGTGCCCATTTTTTGCAAATCCTCTGAACTCCTGGCCCAGTCCTTCCTCCTGGGGTTTCCCAGGCAGCCTTTCCTATGTCATGGAGCACCAGCCTCCCAGACCAGCTTACAGGTACTGAGGGCCGGTGTGAGCACGCATCTCACACGTGTCTGTTCTCTCAGGGACGTGAGTACGGAGTCACGGTGGGCAGGGAGCGCCGCGCGTGTGGGGCCATCTGTGTGCAGGGGGCCCCTCACAGTCACAGTGTCACAAGTGCTTTGCAGAGCCACAGAGCTCGAGACTTTCCTGGAATTAAATGTTCTTGGCTGGATGACTCCTTTATATAGTACAAACTCTAATTTTGTTTTGTTTTGTTTTTTGTTTTTGAAACCAGGGATTGAACTCGGGCCCTTGCGCTTACCAGACAAATGCTTATTCTACTGAGCTATTTCCAGGGCCCCAAAACTCTAATCTTCCTCCTGGTCTTTGCTGATTTGGATTTCCACATCTGGTTCTCCACAGTTGTCTCCCTACAGGGAGAAGGGAGATTCCATCACATGCAGGTCGCCAAGCGCCACAGCTGTACAGCTTAGAAGCCGATGATGGGGCGGAAAATAGCCCCTGTCCTATAACAATAATTTAACCTGTCTAAATAACTCTGACTGATCAACTTACAGAAAAAGAGAAAAGACAACACGCAAGCCAAACTTCCCACTGTCAGAATCTCTTCTAGGATTTTGTCAGCTGAATGGGCAAGAAGACTTACTAAATAAAGCAACCTGTGGCTGGACAAGCGAGAAAATCAGGAAATATGTATACTTAAAATACACATTTTTTATTCACTCTTTCTTTAAACTTACCTCCCGTCTGCACATTGGGACATGGTGCCCCCACATTTGAATATTCCATAGGACTACTTTTTTCTTCTGTCAATAAGAACCTTTGTCTTTATGGTAGATCGTCCACCTGTCCCTGCTTCAGTTAAGACAAGCAGAAAAGCTGTCTGGCTTGGGGAGGAGGCATGTGAGAGAATTCCGCGTGAGGAGCAGGGGCCCCTGGTGCAGCACAGGCCGCCCAGCCCCGGGCACCCTGGGAGGCAGGCGCTGACGTGGTCTGCACTGTCCCATGCTGCCCTGCAGAGGATCACACCCCCCGGCTGTCACTGTGCATGGTGTCCCCTGGCGCTCTGGGAAGTACCCTGCCTGGTGGAAAGCAGCTGTCTTGCCCTCATGTCCTGTCCCAGCACTGGACCGCTCTCTGCTCTCCTCCTAGCACGTGTACACGGAGACAGCCTAGCGGCACCCACGAAGACGCAGAGGTGGACTTCACCACTCTGACTTGGAGGACGCTGCGGTCCTCAGCAGAAGCCTAGGGAGGCCGGGGTGTGCGACAAAGGGGAGACCCCAGGCTGAGGTACCAAAGTCACTGGAACACATGAGAACAATAATTAATTACGAGGAAGCTGCCACGGCAGAATATTTCTTTGGAGCTGGACAACGACATTTCACTGCAGCAAAGCAACTCAGTTCTGTCCACACAAACCCCAGGAGTTCTCTTGGAGAAAAACAAGTGAAAGGTGTGTAAAGAGAGGGCGAGGACCGTGTGGGGAATGCAGACGGGGAAAGGCGGCCTAAGGGCTGGGCCAAGAAACACAGGTCAGCAGGGCATGGGTGGGGACCCAACCCGTGAGGGGTCCGGTCAAGAAAATGTTTTGATACAGAATTTTAAAAATTCTTTAGAACCATGAAAGAGACTAGAGAGAGAGAGAGAGAGAGAGAGAGAGAGAGAGAGAGAGAAAGAGAGACAGAGAGACAGAGAGACAGAGACAGGGAGAGGCAGAGACCATGACCAAAGAGAGACCTTAGGGCTTACAAAGGTCTGACAACAGCTATCTATCGTTCTGTAACCTTAGCTGTATCAAAATGAAACAAAGTAAAGCAATACAATATTTTACTGAACGTACTCTAAACGTTACCAATCCAGAATTGTGCACAGCGCTTATTACGTGGAGTGCACAGCATTAAACCCTTGAAGGCTGAGGTGCAGTTCAGACTCAGCGATCTGGGCTCAGCCCGACACCTGGCACATGAGCAGAAGCCAGTGGGGCAGCGGTGACCAAACTGAGCCACAAGGCCAGACGCTGGGAGCAGAGGTCACCTCCCACTGTCCCTGCTGGGTGGCCCAGGCCACAGACAGGTTAGAGGCAGGCAGCCCTCCTGCGCCACCGGCATCCTTCTGAGGAAGTGATCTAACACTGACGCCAGCTGATAGCCCAGAATTCACAGAGCGAGGGCCTGAGATGGCGACGGCGAGGCAACAGCACCGCGCTGCTTCTGCGTCTTCTCGAAGGACGGCAATGAAACATGCCTCCGACCTCCGCAGCCCCAACCAGCCACGGTGGGAAGGAAAGCAGGATTTCATACTTCTCCCCACCTGTCAAGATGTGCTAATCAGCGTGCTACTATTGTCTTTCTCAAAGCAGCTTGATGGCAAAGTGTGCTAAACCACATGGGTGTGTGCTGGGATTCCCTGGCTCACCCGGCGCAGGCTCCGGCCGCGGACGCTGACCTGAGGGCTGTCCCTCCAGGCCTGAAAGGAGGCATCTGCCCGCTGGCTGCTGAGGACACCTTCGCCGAGCTGCTTCATGGGGATGGAGGCCTCCTGCTGGCTTTTGCCTGCCTCATCGGTACCTAGGAAAACCCACCAGGGTCCTGAGGGCTGCTGTGGCCTTCTGGGGTCTGTTTATCATCTTTGTCACAAAATCCCCCCCATGACTAGCAGAGGCCACTGCCCTACCTTTCTGGTGCCACCTGCT
The DNA here is from genome assembly GCF_000260255.1 of Octodon degus. Lineage (NCBI taxonomy): Eukaryota > Metazoa > Chordata > Mammalia > Rodentia > Octodontidae > Octodon > Octodon degus. The sequence goes on from NW_004524724.1 coordinate 2,589,784, forward strand.
TCCTCAGGCGAGCAACCCCGTCCCAGGCCGCAGTCCCTTCCCAGCAGACAGCTGGAGCAGCTCGGCGAAGGTGTCCCCAGCAGCCAGCGGGCAGATGCCTCCTTTCAGGCCCGAGCCAAAGCTTCAGCCCCAAGGTATCGGCACAAGTACGCAAGAGGCACGCGCGCAACGCGACACCCAGAGATGACTGGGAATTAATAGTGCTAAATTAGTCGTAAATTAATCGTAAAATAGTACTGAATGCTAGTAATTAATAAGCCTGAAAACCTTTCAGCCTGTGATGAAGCCTCTCGATCACAAGGCCCTGCATCTTGCTGCGATACGCACGAGAGGGACACTGGGGTCTGAGTCTTGGAGTCTTGGTTTTTTAAATTTATTTTTTTATTTTTAGACTGGCTTAGAACTCACTGGTAGCCCAGGCCGGCCTCCAGCTCTCGGGAGCCTTCTGATTCAGCCTCCCAGTTCTGGGGTTACAGGCCTGCAACATGTGAGGCACAGACACGGCACGAAGGGCACTGACCCAGCGGCCCGGGCTGGGACAGGCCACCCTGGCACCCTGCGGTGGCAGGCACTGAGCTAACCCTCCTGTCGTGGAAATCTGCCCTAGAGCCAGACCACCAGGCCATTCTCCATCTTTAAAACAATGTGCGCTGCACGTGAGACAACTGCGACGCGGGGACTCGGAGGGGTCCTCTAGTACAGTTCTCGTCCCCATGGCTCAAGATGAAATCATTTAAACTTGTCACTTTTCTCTCTGTGCAGGTTCCCCCAGGGGATAACTATTCCAGTGTTGATCTCTACATAGCTGTCACGGCTGCTAAATTTAATTTGAAGCAGAATCCATCATAAAATATTAATGACACGGGACTGCTGGTGTGGAGACACCTATCAGCCTACTATGGCAGTGTCACGTCTGCATGCAGTCAGCAAGTAAATACTAACAATAGCAATGAGGCCACCACTGTAATAATGATGATGATGACGATGAGGAGGAGGGGGAGAGGGA
>NW_004524724.1:2591070-2602083 GCF_000260255.1 Octodon degus
GGAGAGGGAGGAGGAGGATGAGGGGGAAGAAGAGGGGGAGGAGGAGGAAGTGGAGGAGGAAGAGGAAGTGGAGGAGGAGGAAGTGGAGGAGGAGGAAGTGGAGGAGGAGGAAGTAGAGGAGGAGGAGGAGGAGGATAGTAATTCCTAATACACGAAGGCCTTTACCACTCACTGGACGAAGTGGTGTGAACTTGATATTATTCATAGTTATTTTTCCCAAAACTATCTTAAATGTTGTCTATTATCATCCTGATTTCATGTAAGAGAAAGTTGAAGGTGAGGTGACAGGTTCAAGGACAGGCTGACAGCTGGGGACAAAGGACAAGACTCTGATCTGTCCAAAGCCAGCACAGACTGTGTGGCCTTGCCTCCACCAGGCTCGATTTGTTGTTGTTTATATTACACTGTTGTTCTGTTCAGCACTATATAGTGCGTGTGCACGCACGTTGGAATGCGTAAGCGCAGCCACCTTGTGGGTAACGTAGCCATTTGCACTGCGACACATGTTAATTGCGGTCAGCACCATGTCTGCGGCGATCAGGATGATGGCGATGCTGATTCGGACGCTACGATCTCACGTGGCTTTGTAGGCGTCACGGGCTTCGCTGGCGTGGAGCATGCGAAAGTTGGAGAAGTACTGCTCTGCACAATAATAAACATCAAGTTGAAAAACAGGCTTGGAAAAATAGTTCAGGGCAAGAAAATGGCCAGCCATGAATTTTAGACAAAGGAAGCAGCGAGAGCGAGCGCAGGATATGAAGATCTGGGAGTCTTGAGGTAGCGACCAGGGCGGCGTCAGTGGGCAGATGGCCTCACCGAGTCACCTCTGCAGCCGGGCTTATTGACCAAACGAAGTGCGGTGGAGTCTAAGTGACAAAATGGATGCAAGAAGCAGGCCACAAAATCTAGCCAAGCAGCTCAGCCACGGGGGTTGAGCAGCAGGAGGTGGCACAGAGCTTTGAGGCAGGCTCTTCTGCTTGGCTTTGAAGGGTCATTCTGAAGACAGAATCAGGGCAGGAGTAACGCGTAATGGGAACACATGAGTTTAAAATGAGGAACGATGCATCGTGTGTCGTATTCATTATTAACACCGGCTGATTCTGTCTGAAGGAATTACCAACTTACAATAATCCTTTGCATCTGTTTTAATTCACCAAAAGCCCTCTTCAGAAGGATTATCTCATGTGATTATTAGTACAGAGCTTCGAAGTACAGGTAGACCTTGTCATCATGTGCCAAAGGTGACAAAAATTCAGGTACATTCTCACTGGTGAATGATTTCCCTTCTTCAAACAAACACAGCTTGAGCAAAGACACCCCCTGAAGCTCTTCTTTACTAGTGGATCCTCCCGGGGTACTCTGTGCATCAGGCATGGGAGACTGTGTCAACTAAGCAGAGATGCCTGCGGTTGCTGTCCCTCCACAAGCTGTCCTCTCCGACCACCACCTCCAGGGTCATGTCCACTGGCCCATGCACCACCAGGTAGCCCCAACTGCAGTCAGGGAAGGAGAACCTGGCTCAGCTCAGGAACCACAGCGTGGCTGTGAGCTGGCACTGAGGGGTAGCATGACCCACAGCTCTGCATGACAGAAGACTACATTGGGGGGCCCCACGTGCTTCACTTGATAGATGCCGTAAGAACCGTTTAGTGAGTCCGATGACTTGCTCAAGGTCACGCAGCATCTTCCTGTCCAAGACCAGAGCTCAATCTCCAGGCAACAGGTACTATGGTGAAGAATACAGAACCAGGAGTCACATGACTTGGGCCCAAGCCACGCATGTGCACGGGGAAGGTGCAGTGGCCGCCGAGGGCCGTGGGGTGCACTGTGTGGCTCTGCACCCAGCCTCCCTTTGATCTCACACACTATCGATTTTCATTCTGTTCCTATACCAAAGGACAGGGACAGCAAATACTTGATCGCTGAAGCAGTAGCTCTCGGGCATATGTTATGTTTTAAAACATAAGAAGGCATCACCAAATCCTCTGCACGGCATCTTTCTGTTTTATTTAACAGTCAACTAGTGTTTATTAAGTACCTCCTAAGTGTTCACTATCACGGAAGCCATGGAAAGGCACATGGAGGTCTCTCCTTGAAGCACTGAAAAACCAGCTAGAGAAATGAAAACGCTGAAAGAGAGGAGACATAGCTGACGGAGGTGAGCTTCGGTGAGAGGAGGGCCCCGCAGAGTCCCAGCAGGGCACAGAGAGGGGGGCTGCGCTCTGCGTGGAGAGACGTCTGCTCGCCTGCCTCGCCTGCGCACTTCTCCTCACTCAGTGGTTCCCCTGGGTGAAGGCGGCGCCGGAAGCTGCAGGCGGATGGCTCCCAGGGAGCTCTGCGGCCTGCTGACCTACTAGGGACCCCGAAAGCTGCTCACGGAGGAAGGACGGCCTTCCAGCAGCTCGGGGAGCAGCGCGGGCCCGGTAGCCTCCCTGTGAGTGTCTCGCCTTGCTACTCGGCACCCTGAAGTTGCCCACAGCGTGCCTGTGGGCCCCACATGTGGGGCTGGGCGTGGAAGGCTTTCTCCTTGAGGGAACCCCCTGTTGTACCACGGCCTTGGAGAGAGCAGGGTGGGTAGCTGCCTTGGGACAGCGCCGACTCCTGGAGCCTGAGACAGCACGTAGCGGTGGAGTGTTCTCACCTGGACCTGGGTGCATCAAGAGGAGCGTGGGACTGCCCTCTAGGAAATCCTTGACAAGACGAGCACACCCTCCTCACAAGACTGGAAGGGTCCAGAACCTCGTGAAGGTGGGATTAGAATGATCCAGAAGGTGCTGCTGCAGTTTTAATGGGTCCCGCTGATTCAGCTGTGGTCAGACACACACACACACACACACACACACACACACACACACACACACACACAAGCATACCCCACATATGAGGACATAATTTTACATGGGTAAATAAAATACATGTGTGCATTTATAACATGATGCATTCTAAGCTTTCTTGCCTATGATAACAAGAAAGTTGAATAAAGAACAGCTCCTCTGTCTGGTCAGCCACCTTCACCTGTGGCCCTCCGTGGGGCACCCCATTTCAGACCATGCACATCTGTGTGGAAGAATCACACAAGTCTACCCATGAGCCACATGAGGAGGGGCAGAGGCTCCTGCCCTCGCAGCTGCAGACACAGCACCAGCTGCAGTGATGGGCATACAGGCCCCGTCGCCACCACTGCCCTGCTCCACATCAGGAGGCTGAGGACGGCCCGCCCTCCTGCAAATCCAGAGCCAGCCTGTGAGAACCACACCTCTCAGAGCGCCTGCACCCCAGGTGGGAGTGGGGCCCCCTCGGGAGCTGGAGCTCTCCTGCACGAGCCTCTGGGGGTGATGTGGCTTCCCACTGCTCCTGAACATGCCTTGCCAAGAGGTGTGCATGCAACTGTTACAAATTTGACTGATGTATTGATGTGAATTACAGTATGCGTAGTACATAATAAAATGTGTGATCATCTCATAAGTTCCACACGGCAAGTTAATTCCCACATAGAGCTTCACTGATTGTTGCCCGACCATTGGTTCTGTGGCCAACCTATGGTGGCATCTAAGGCGTGGGCATGAGCCTAGTTCCACCATGAATGTCATCTGCTGGTTCTGGCTGCAAGGAAGATGAAACTGTGGCACCAAAGATGCAGGTGAGAGGTCACTCGCTCACTGGTGAAGCATGCAGCCTCCTCACTCAACTAGAAAACACTTTCAAATACTGGACAATGATTGTCTTCAAGTTTTGTGCTATGGATATTGTAGCAGATACAGACGAGACTGACTTTTAAGTTTAATGTGGGTTATTTTGTCTTAACTTCCTCCAGTCTTCTAGACAAGGAACAAAATAATGAGCCCATGCCCAGCTGGTAGGCCCTACCAGTTTCCATGGCGTAAATACATCAGCACGGTCAATCTTCAGCTACAGTGATGACACTGACCTCCACCTTGGGAAACAATGCAGGCTGGCAGATCCATTATATAATCTTCCCACCCTACTGATTGATAGGGCAGTAATAAAGTACAGTAACAGAACTCAGAAGCGAGAGGCTTGGGATAATTATTGCCCTATAAAAATGTAACTTATGTAATTGTGTGTTTCTACAACTTAATTTGAAATTGTGGTTATATGATTAAAAAGTTGCTCAAAATTCTTCCTGAGTTAGTGACTGGCGCCCGGAGGCCAGGGTGGTAGGGTTCGAGTGCCCAGCAGGCCAAGTTCTGCAGAGAGCCCCGGGCACAGTGACTGATGTCAAGGGGCACGTTTGCCCCAGCCTATGCTGAAGGCTTGAAGGACGGCGCCCCAGCTTACACGCGGACTGCTCTTGCACCATGCATCGCATGGCAGATGGCTCTTGTGTGGCCCCAGCGCCCTGGCACATGACGATGGTCTCACTGAGCCCCACGGCCGTGTGCTCCTGGGACACCTGCATGCTTCCCTGCTCTCACACGGAGCCCCTCCTGCCTCCTTGCCCCACCTTACCCCAGCCTTGCGGCTCCAATTGCATCTGACCCAACTGCTCTTGCCCCTATACAGGGCTTTTCTCAACCTAAAACCCCAAGTTCTCCCCGGGTTACCCCCAATTCATCCTGCTTTGAAAGCCTCCTGTGTTCTTTATAATTTACTCTGACTACCAGAGAAGAATTCAGCAGATATTTTTCCTGCTAGGTGAACTCAGGAGTAAAGTGAAGTCCAGGACGCGTTGCTCCTCCTCCAGGACAGCAATCTGGAACCTTGCAGTGAGGAGTTTGGAGCTGCAGCCCTGACCACCTCCTATCACGAGTGCAATGCTGCGATTAGCGTCTGAGGTTTTAGCCTAGACAAGAAACTCATGTACCAACATCTTTTGTCCTAAAAGAAAACAAGCAGCCCACATGTCGTGGGCAACCACCGCTGCTCCAGGACTTTACGTTTCAAGAGAGGTAAGAGATGAATACAAGAAAAGGCCCGCACCAGACCAGGGTGAAGACATCTCCAGGGTCCATAGGCAAATGTTCTGATGTGACAGAGAAGCAGAGTACCGAAGACAGTCACAGGAAGAACGCGGATGGGGCCTGGGCGGTGAGGAAACTCAGCCCGGGGCTTTAACACGTGCAGCTTCCTGGAAAGGAAGGCTCTCTCCTGCAAGAGATGCTGGGAATCGACTGGACATAGAAGAAATGCCTGGCGTAAGGGCAGCGTCCCCAGCCTGCTCTGCACTCTGTGTACATGGGAGCGCTCGGTGGCTGTGCTCGGGTGGGGGACTTACTAAACACATCACACGTGGGGGTGCATACAAGAAGAAGCCAGAATGTGGTCTGGAAATGAGGATTTGTCACATTCTGGGGCTCTCCATGATCAGAGAAACTTCTCTAGTAGCGTCCCATAGAAATGACCCCCAAAAGGATAGCTTTTTGGCCACATGGTGGGTCCTCCTAAGGAGCTAGATATTTTCCTGTGGGTCAGGGAGACCACAGACTTGAAATAAACGGATCTCTTAGTTTCTTTTCTCTCTTTGCAGAGACAAAATATTTGACACCCAAAATTAAGGAAGGAAAGGCTTATTTAGCTCACAACTTGTGTATGTTTCAGTCATCAGTTGGCTCCAGGTGAGGGTGGCATGCTGAGGGCCTACAGCTCAAGGTGGCAGAAGACAGTAAAAACAGAGCCTGTGGGGACACCATGGTGAAGGGCTTGGCCAGCTCTTCCAGCATGGAGACGTGTGGAAAACGCTTTCAGCTGTGGCCCAAATATGCTTCTTCTTGTTGCGTTTTAATGACATAATGCTCTTCAGAGGCTGCAGGTCCACTGTGGGCTGACCCACTAAGGGGCTGCCTTACAAGCCTGGGTGACCAGTAGGCGTGGACGGCATGAAGCTTGGAGCTCCACGCCATGATGACTATTACTGTATGAGGGCGGCTCGCTCATCGCAGGACCCGGCCTCAGCCCTGTGCTTCAGGGACTAGTTAGTACCACCACAGCCCTTACAGGGCAGGAGACCCAGGCACAGAAAAGGTAGGGGAACACCTACGGCCACCCATCTCATTGAATGCTACAATGTATTTTCTGGGGAGTTCCAAAAGAATAAATTTGATGCTGGGCATGGCATCATTCCAGCACTTGGGAGGCTGAGGCAGGAGGATTGCCATGAGTTCTAGGCCAGCCTGGGCTATATAATGGGTTCAAGGCCAGTCTAGACTACATAGAGATACCCTGTCTCAATTGGAAAAAAAAATATTGTGGATAAAAAGAGAATAAAGTGGATCACTGAGAGAACACCTCTCTGTTTAAAGAAGAAGACAAGCTGCAGTTCTCTTAGCCCCTCATGCACAGAAGAGAACAGCCCTCTTCTGAACTGGGCCATTCCTGTGCCTTGCTCCGGGCAGTGAGACATGGGTGGAAGTGAAGTGCTTACAGTAACAGGCAAGCGCCCTGGCCCTCTGCCCGGCACGGCGCCAGCGCTGCCCATGCGGCCTGCCCTTCAGAACCTGCTGGGCAGACCCTCCCTGCAGGCCCAGCACAGGTCTGACATCGCTGAACATCAAACTTGGGTTTTAGATCGCTGAAACTTTGGATTCCTTTGTAAGAACAGCATAATTTGGATTGCAACAAATGACACACAGGAGTTTTGTTTGTTTTTTTGAGTTTTTTGTGTGATTGTTGTTATTAGGAAAATTTCTCCTTTAAAAGACGGGTCAGACTGAATAATGGCCAAAGGACTCCTTGCTTCTTATGACAGCGTTACATAATTCCAGTACAGCTGACTACAGAAGTACACGATCTACCAAATACTAGGCAGACTTAAAAAAAAAAAAATACAGTTCCCAGTTCCTATGACAGATGAAAAGGCTAGCGGAGATTCGAAGCTTGTGCGTAGATGGAGCCCAGCTTTGTAAACCGCCTGAAAATGGCTGAGTTGTGAGTTTCCTTATGAAATCTAAAACCTGAGGGGAGAGTTTCACATTTCACCCGGAAACTTTCACACAGCTTAAACTTTCGTATCTTTTTCAGGTATCAAACTACAAAAAGATCCTAAAAATATCCTTTAAATAAAGGACTACGAGCATCATCTGCTAAGTGTCGTGTCCTTCGCTGCTCCGGCTGCGCCAGGATGGTGCTGCAGATCTTCTCTCAGGCAGGTGAGCTGCTGGCTTATTCTACATTCTGTTTCCTCTCTGTTCAAGTCTAGGCAGTTTAACTCACGGCGCGCAGCTTTGGAAGCCCTGGTGGAACCGCCCGATGCAATCTGGGGTCCGTGGAGCAAGGTTTCTCAGGACTTGGACTCGCCTGATATGGGCTCCATGACACCAGCTCAGTCCTTCGTCCAATTCCAGCAAGAATAGCATACAAACTGGCGAAACAGAGCTAAATTTTAAACAGCATAAGGTTATAATCGAGATCTCCACGGTGACAGACAGAAGGATAAGTGAAGCGTGTTTATTGATTTCCCTTAAATCAAGGATAAAAAATTAGGGCTGGTGTCCCCTGACGAATAATACCTGTGAGTCCCTTCTGTCTCCCTCATCAGTTTATGATACTTCCTGTCAAAAGACCTAGGAGGCAGCTTACCTTTGTCGTCTTCCTTCTCTCCACAGCTAAGGATGGCTTCGTTATTTGTTCAGCCACCACATCTGCGCTTACAGTTGCCACGTTGTTGGTTTAAAAAACCATTGTAAAATAAACACATCTCTACTGTAATGCAGATGTGGTCTAAGAAAACGTGCTGAGTGGGAGTGGAAACTCCTAGGGCTTACTTTCTACCTTAATTCCACTCAGCAAATGAATGCAATATATGAGGAATTCAGTTACTATTTGCCGAGGAATGGTCTTCAACAAATACCACTAGGCCACATGTTCTACCTCTGTGAAATGGATTAAAAGCCTGGACTCATAGAATAATTATGATAATAAGTGAAATAAAGAGTAAGAAGAGCGAAGCTGTTTGTAAGAGGTACAACAGTTGAACTCTTACGCGGCTACAGCTGCTATGTAATTTTCCACAGTTGATGGTCACTATGATGCACTATGACAATTCTTCAATTAATAAAGGAATATGCAAGTGGAAGGAACAGGTTTCACTTTTAAAAATCCAAATAAACACATAGTTAGGTAGTTTTTGCTTCTAGTGGATTGCAACTGTGGCTTACTAGGCACAGCCCAGGCCCTCGCGTCCTTGCCTACCTTCGCTAGACAACTGCCGGCACCACAACACTACTTTCCCTGCCTCTCTCCTGTTCGCATGGACCACAGGGCCACTCTGGCCAATGAGATTAAATGCTCTCCCCCGGATGGTCTATCAAGCTTGTTTTAGTGATAGGATTCGAGGATAGCATTATTTCAAGATGGAAAGAGACTGGCTCCTGGAGCGACTGCGGTGAAGTCCCTCTGCTTCCTGGTTCTTGCCAGATGCATCAGACTGTGACATGCAGGGAACAGGACTGGGAGCCAGAGCATCAGCCCACCTGCCCTGGCTCACCTTTGCCCTCGGGGAGGAGTGAAGTCAGCATGCTCCTCCCTGGTGCCTGTACTGGGAGGGCCAGCGGCCAAGAGCTCCTGATGTGTGACGGCCGAGGCCAGAAATGGAACAGCACGCGTGTCTCCGCCCCCCAGGCCGACGGAAAGGTACCTCTGAGAGTAGACGGAGCGCGGAGGTCCTCGCTGCATGCTCCCCAGATGAGAGCTATGCTCAGTGAGTTACGCTGAATTAGATGTTTGCCCTGGTATGGACCAGCGCATACTTGCCTTGGGTTAACTAATCCTAATCCCCTCGCTCTCTCATTGCCTGTTTTGAATGCTACGTTACATTATTTAGTAACCCCGATAGAAGAACCGTCCCTCACGTGTGGAACAAGAACTTCGGGTAGAGGGAGAGGATATTTTGTGAATACTTATCTTCCATAAGAAATAGTTATTAAATGGGCGACTGGATTCAAGAAGACTCTTCGGTGGTTTTGTTCTACCATAGTCAATGTGAGAAATATAAAAGCGGAGAAAACACCTTTGGAACAGATACAATGCCACAGTTCTACCAAAACAAAACAAAGAACCACTATAATGAGGAAAGCTTGTGTTCTTTTAGAATAATTCTTTGGGCATTTTATTGTATTTATTTATTGTATTTTTTCGTAAGGGTCTACAGGGCCTCACTATGAAGCTCGGACTCGTAGTGATCTGCCTGTGTTCAGCCTCCCGAGAGCCGGATCTCAGGCGTCGCCACCACGGCCAGGCTGTCTTGGCCTTTCAGTCACACTGCCTGGAATCAATTTTGTTTCCAACACGCTTCTAAGCACCAGCCGCACTGTGCACACTGCCGAGCACGTTTCCCACGTGTGAGTTGGGCGCCATTAGTAATCCTGAAGCTGCCAAGCCAAGCAGGCAAGCTCAGGTACTTCAGGTTTTCAAGAATTGTGTGTATGCTTAGCTGTGGATAATGCCATGATTTTTAAGGACAGTCGAGGGCAGCTGATCACTGGACTTACTTATCCTGGTTTTGCCTCCTGTTCTTATTATCTGCATGACATTACCCAGTTTATTTAGCATGTCTAAGGCTCAGTTCCCTGTTACTAAGATGGAGATATATATAAACACACACACACACACACGCACACATGCACACACGCACACGCACACTGCTGTCATAACGACTAAAGGAGGGTACCTGTATAAGGAAGTATACTGTGTCTGCGCAGTGCGTGTGAAATCCATCATTACTAGAATTGGGCCCTCTTATCCCATGGACCCAGCAGCAGGGTATCAGTGAGCTAGCCTGGTACCCTGCCTGCCCCAGGTCCCATCTGCTCCTGGGAGAACAGGAGAGACTTTCCTGCTTGGCTAGGTGGGGACAAGGGCTGGGTCCCCCCATCTATCCTTGTCCACTGAGAGCCAGAGGGGACCTCTGGACCCACTTCACACCCAGTGCAGCCAGGGGTTGTCTGCCTGCCTGTGGTTATCAGAGAACAAATGACAAGGATCCCTGGAGGCACCATGAGGTGGCCCATGTGGGTGACGCTTCCACACCCACAACTGGCATCACTTGGTGCTGCTGTTTTGATTTTCACCTGACATTTGTCACCCATGGCTCCCAGGAGAGAAGGGGAAAGGGGCTTTTCCTTTGCTTATACAAACCCAAACAGAAATAGCCAACAACACTGTGCAGTAGAAAATATAAACAACACGTGTTATGCATGGTTGCCTATTTAGCTTCTAATTTATTTCATAAACATAAAAGAATCCTAAACTTAATCTTATTTGCATATAGCACAAACATTATACTTTTATTCATTTTTTTCTATTAAAAATTTACAATGTCCCCCAATACATACCATGCTAAATTAAACATCTTCCTATAATTTATTAATCTTAGAATCAGAATATATCAATTCAGAAAACACATAAACAGGCAATTACACTGATTTAATGTGGCAACATGCTTGGACTAGAATTCCAATATGAACATCATGATTAAAACTTAATCCCTTAATTATGCACTGGATTAGGGCTCGCCAACCCTCTCTGTCCATGATCACGCCAACCTGTCACCCTGACCTTGACCTGACCAGGTTGCCTGAGACGCCCTGAGGACAGCAAGTGACCTCTGAGGGAATCCGACCTGCCACTGGAGCCTTCTGGGCATCGTGTGCTGACCACCAAGCTAAACCACCAAGAAGGGGACCTACTTGGAAGATGAGCTGGGACTCACATGCGGGACGGTGCCCCGTGGAGCTGAATTGTAGTCCACTTTCCCTTGTGAGACAGCACATCTTATCTAAGTATTGCAGATGTTTCTTAAATGACCTAATAAATATTAGAATATCATTGAGGCAAATGAGGTAAATATGTCACTGGAATCTTGCAGCCTTCCGTAATTAACTGCAACACACCAGCTCCCTATTCTCTTCCTAGCAAGCTAAAGTTGGCAGGCGTGAGTCACCCACCAAGTTTGATGACATTCTTTCCCAAGGAAGCTGGGATCTGTTCACTGTGGCTGGGGTGGAGGCTGGAACGAAAGGGTAGCAGTTATCAAATTAACATGATACCACTTCTGAG
>NW_004524724.1:2602397-2606290 GCF_000260255.1 Octodon degus
GTGATAAGGACAAGAGCTGGGCTTGATGTGCTCGTCCAGATGTGGAGCAGAGGTGACAGGGAAGAGCTGAGGTTTGGACACAGACAGTGTCTGCGTTCAGCACGCAAAGCCGGGCCTGAGACCCTCCTCACGCAGGGCCATCGCAGGGGTCCAGGCGGGGATGGCAGGAGCATCTTGCTTTTTAAAACTAATTCTTCAAATAGGACCTCAGACACACTGCCTCAAACAGTGATGGCAGAACCTAGGCGAAGGGACTTTTCACAGTGGAGTGCCCCAGATCATGAGGCCATGAGCGGGGACACAGGGAGGCTGGGGGGCCGGGACTCCTCGCAGCATCCCCAGGTGCCCCGGCGGTGGCAGGTGCAGGAGGTCACCTTGCACAGGCAAATCTCCCCTCCATAGCACGTGGGTCTCATGCTGCCCAGGACACTGAGATGTCACTCCCTGGCAAGCAGGGGCTGAGCAGCTGTTGTGACCCTGCGCCATCCTCCCCTTTCCTCCCAGCGGGTGCCTGCCTCATCCTTGCCAACACCCCAGCTCCACTCCTCACCCCCTCTGTCCCAGCCACACCTTCTCTCCTCGGCACATCTCCCTGGGTCTTGCACACACCTCCCTGGCCATCTACCCAGCTTCTCACTCCTCTCACCAGCAGACCTGCAGCACAGCCCTGGCTCTCAGCACTACCACACGCTGGCCAAGCAGGTGGCAAGTGCCCAGCAGACATTAGAACATCAGTCTAAAATCTTCTCCACGGAATACCAGCCGTGAAAACAAAGTCTAAATGTCTGCTCCTGGGCACTTGTTGGCTGCAGCGCACATCCAGCTTTCCCTGAGGAGAAGGGCTAAAGGGTGGCACAGTTACTTTAGGTGACGTGAGACCCAGTAGACCCAGTGCCCAGCGCAGCTGGCTGTCCTGACCTCCACCCTACCTGTGGCTCTTGCCCGACAGCCGCTGTCCAGGAGAAGCAGCAGCAGAGGGCCTTGGTTTTTACCCACTGCTGTGCACCTGGCTGGGAAGGAGAGCTGGACCAGGCCCTTCCAGAGTCAGGGCAAACAGGAAGGGCCAGTGCCCACCGGTGCCCTCTGGATGGGCCGGCCAGGCACTGCCTTCAGGCACTACAGAAATCCCAACTTCTGTGTGACCAGGAGATGGCGTGGCTCTTCCTGCCGGACTCCCGTGTAGAATATTTATTCTCCCAGGAAAAGTTGTGCTCCTCAAATCTGAGAGATATTATTGTCTCAAAACCAGCCAAATGATGCCAGGGCAGGCTTTGGGGGACAGATGGCCAAGCCAGGAAGAGCCTTGCCACGCAGGGCAGTGGAGTGTGATTCTCGAGGGGCCTCCTGCTCACACTGGCACCTGAGATGAACTTCCAGGTACTCAACAGAGTGACGCTGCTTGAGGGAGGGCTGGCGCTGCCTGCCCCGAGCGGCCATGCACTGAGGACAGCTCCCCGTCACTGCAGAGGGTGCTGCGTGCGCGAAAGCGGCCTGCTGTTCCAAACAAGGCAACCAAACAGAGCGAATGCAAACAAACACGTAGAAGTGGCCCTGCTCGGAGCTGAGCAGGCATTTCCTGTCAGATAATGAACAACATTGTAAGACGGGATTTATTCATTCTACAGCTGCGATTTGATAACCACTTCTGTTTAGAATTTGTTTGTGCGATGTCACCCAGCCCAAGATGGCTTAATTATGTTACATTTTATCCAAGACTGCTGATTATAACATGAGTGATCAGGAGTTAGAGTCTAGAGGGATGTAGGAAGAAAGGCGGTGACAGCGCATGCAGCGAACCTGCGGCGCCTGCCTGGGCAGTTGTGGGTGTGCTTCAGCAAACACCTCTGACTCATGACCAAAAACCCCACATACGTGACGCGTGAGAAATGACTGATTCTCACCCCGTTCTCCAGAGTGAAAACTTCAGTCATCAGCACAGAGACTGCTTTTTCAGATAACGCATGGCCCCAGGGAATGAGCAGACGTGCGTTTTTCCATAGAAAGCTGCGCAGGTTACCCGACCTGTGGTCCTGTGGTCCTGTGGTCCTGTGGTCCTGTGGTCCTGTGGTCCTGTGGCTGCGGTGCCGCGCCAAGCTGGTGGCCGCTGGGAGGCAGCACAGCACACAGCACCGCTCCCTGCCCAGCCCACTTATCCCAGAGTGTCCTAAGCCTGGTGACTGAAGGACAGTTTTTCCAGGGTAGCAAGTTTACTTTCCATCTAGGTTGTTTACAGACACGTATTTCTAGAATCGGCCCAGTTTAATCACCACTAGCAGGGGACCGTAAGAGCAGGTAAGAGCCAGGATAGGAGATGTCACCTGAGATCAAATGTTTTGAAAGCTTCACTTAATTACAGAGTCAAGAGATACCAACAGAACCGACTTCATAAAGCATTTGACAATCCCCATCTTCTGAGAAGGAGAAAGCCCTGACAGAAAGAGCGTGAGCTGGCCAGATACCTGAAAGTGTATTTCAAATATTAATTATAGCCAACTGTTCTGCTGTTCCTTCTCTTTCCCTTTTCCCAGTTAACATAAGGAGAAACAAAACATGGACATGAGAAATGCTTTCTATTCTGTGACATCTCAAATGTCACTGACATAGTATACTTCATTTTGTTAAATAAGAACAACAAACCAGCAACTCTCCACGATGTAAGCAAAAACTGGCAGATACTCACCACAAGTCAATGACAAGTTGCTATATAGCAAAAACAAAATCTAACCTAATGGCTTTAAATGTGCCACGTTAGATCAGATGTTTCGTATCCTGGCACTTACCTGCTCTTACTGTCCCTTGCTAGTGGTGATTAAACTGGGCCGAGTCTAGAAATACAACGTGCAACTCGTCTGTGCTGGGGCAATGGCGACTGCTCCTGCATCAGCCACACTACAGTCCTGCACAGCGGTGAGCTCCGGCCCGGGGACGGGCCGCAGCAGCCCTCCGCAGGCACCCACTGGGTATCGTAGATCAAATGCTCAGGCCACCAGGAACCAGTGCTATTTGGGAACCAGACTTGTACACAGGTTTTTCTGAACTGTACAAAGAAACCTAGAAAATGTCTGCTCAAATAATTCTTCAATACCTGATTAACTCTGAAAATTGCTAAAATCAATTCAGGCCAAGTCATTTCTCATTGAGTGGGGATGAAACACCTTCAAAATCCATAACCACTGGTTGCCACGCAACCTGCAACAGCATTAGGGCAGGATAAGCTGGGCTTGGATTCTCCAGCCCCTCTTGCTTTGCCAACTCGATGTTTTGATAGCATAATGCGTCTCAGTTAACTTCCATTAACTCCTGTTTTGTGGGGTAGGATTCCAAGGTTAAAATGATTAAATAACTTTTATGGTTGATCAAATGTAAGCCCTTATTATACACTGTAGGCAAAATATCATACATTTTAATTACTTTGTTATCAAAGATCTAGGTATTTGCATTTCATTTTTAAATAATAATTTCGAATTTAGAGGATCTTCTAAAATATCTAAAAATATTCCTCTTAATACTATCCATACAATAATGAAATTAGTACAGGGCAGCAAGAAAAAGCATCCTCCGCATATAGATGCTGTGTGCTTTCATTTTACCCTTTGGGGTAGCTGGTTTAATTTTTCAAGATAATTCAATTAATTATTTGAGTGTTTCCATCGTATTTCTCACGTTGCAGCCATGCACAAAATAGAGATGGCTGATCAGGGTTTGGCTGCAGTTCTAGTGCACTACTTAAAAGTTAAAGTTTAGTGGGGTCACCGCTATTACTCACTTGTGAGAAGTATTGTAAGAAATAAGAAAAACATCCAGTCTTTGTAGGAAAGAAAAAAAAATTATAAAATAGAGGCTTAAAATATAACCTTAGGGCTGGGGAGATGGCTCAGTGGAATAAGCTCTTC
>NW_004524724.1:2606473-2608351 GCF_000260255.1 Octodon degus
TTAATTAAGGAAAAGAAAATCCTTTTGAAATAATATTCCTAATTACATGTTTAGAAAAATGCTGGTCAGGATTTCTCTTTTACATTTGGGATTGTGCAACTACAAATTGCTTCTTCATAAAGAAAGAACCAGAGTGGCCAAAATCTCTTTAATAATAAAGTCATTTCTTGAAAATCCACTTATTATCAAAATGGAAAGCAATTTAAAATCTAGCCATTAACCTCTACCACTTATGTAAAAGCAGATTTATTAGAATAAGAGAGAAATACCATTTTAGTAATTTACACTATAAATATTTCAAAATAAAAATATTACCCTTCATTTATTACAAAGGAAAGTGAGTATGTCAAAATTCCTTCACATTTAATTTTAATGGTGAGATGTTCAGATAATTGCACCTTAGAAAAAGACCCAAATTTGCAATTTAGTCCAAATAGATTTAATATTGCTTGTGCCTGACATTAGGTAAATTAAACTGCAGATCTCCTTTTAAATAACTTATGTGCTCGATTTTACTTGCATAGCCCGAAAATCCACTGGCTTAAATTAACGCATTAAAGCATCATCTTGCCAGATCTTTCACGCCTTATAGTAATCTCGCAAGGTGGCCGGGACTTTGACGGGAGCTCTCAGTGGAGAGACGCTCCACCTCCGAGCACCAGTGCAGTGGTCACCTAAAGCACCAGGAAGCCGAAGCTCCAACCTAGGTGCAATAATGAGAGCCACGTAATGATTATTGTTTTTAAAACTGTGGGGCTGGGGAGATAGCTCAGTGGTCTATGTGCCTGCCTGGCAAGCTCAAGGGCCTGGGTTTGTTCCCAGGTACTGCATGCCACGGTGGCCCCAGAACCCCAGGACCACTAAGCCAGTCACCAGAACTGGGCTTGGTGATGCACACCTGTAATCCCAGATCCCAGCAGTGGGGAGGCTGAGACCAGGAGGATCCCTACAAGTCTGAGCTGTGCAGTGAGACACTGTACCAAACAAACAAACAAACAAACAAACAAACAATGCAATTAATGCCTATGGCCAAGAAACTAATTTTTATTTTTGCAGCTCATTTCCTAGTTTGAGTTTTTGTGTAACTGATTAACTTTGAGCCTAAGACCTCTACCGAATGGCTATCAAATGCTAAAGAACGTTTTCCATTTGGGAAGGCTTCCAATAGGATAAAACTTCCCTGAAGTAGTTGTTGAGCCTCTTACACTGGTGAAACAACTGGTGTGTCTGTTGCCAGGAAGTGGCAAGTGATTTCTAAGATTATTTCTGATAATAAATTGTCCATCAATTCAAGAAGTTTGATGCACTTGGAGCCTTCGACTACAGCCATGCTACGCGGACATCTCCTGGGGCCCCCGCGTGGACTCGCCTTGGAAGAGGTCCCTCCCACTTGCGTTCTTGCCACCTGCCCAGTCTTTGCCACTTTTCCAGCCCCTGACCTGGAGCACATGGACGCGAGGAGTCACCAACAAACTGCACCTGACTTCCAGGTTCAGGGACGCGCAGAAGTAGTCCCCGAGTCCTCAGCGCAGCACCACTAACAACTTAACACTGAGTACAAACCGGCAGCACAGAGCTGAGCTAGGCACTGTGGACGCACTGGAGAAAAGCAGTAAGGCTGCTGCAAGGACACGGGCTGGCGCGGCAAGGCGGATGCACAGATGACAAGCTGAGGATAAGGTCATCCAAGCTCTGCCCGCTGTTGGAAACAGCACACAAGCGCCCGCCCTCAACTCCGCCCGCTCCTCCGAAGTTCAGGAAGGAGGCTCAGGCCTGGAGAGCAGGAGCAGGCAGAGGCTGCGGCTTGAAACTGCTTCCGCCCTCGCAAGTTGGCGGTTTCATAAAATTCAAAGTCTGGGTTCTTCCTTTGAAGCGAAA
>NW_004524724.1:2608541-2632941 GCF_000260255.1 Octodon degus
AAAAAAAAAAAATGCTTGAAGTAAAAAATCATCAAACTTTAGTTCTTTCTCCACCCTGGCTAAATTACTATGCTTCTTGATGCTGTTTGCTCCCCATAGCAATTGAAAGCATATGTAATTTAACAGCAGGTCTCAATCCTTTAATAAGCTGTCTCTAAAATACCTACATGGACTACCTATCTGGAAATCTGCTTCCCATGCAGACTGCAACAGCGCCATGGAAATTGTTAGCGCAGTATACCAAAGAGAGCTACGTCTGCGCCCCGAAGATTATACCCCACGTCGGAAACAGTCTCTAGGCATTTATAACCCCGCCAAGTGCATAATCAAGATTAAGTATTCACTGCAGGCTTTATTATGGCCTGTGTGTTTCCAGTGTGGACTGCAGGTAGACATTAGCGGAACTAGGAAGTCTTACAGTAACATGACATCTTTTACGTCACAGGAAGTTGGTCCTACCTCACACCGTCAGGTCCTGCACATGTATTCTCTGAAAATTAAGTAGTAAATTTAAGATCTAAAAAGTGAAACTATGGATTTGGTTTGATTCTCCTATTCCAATTGTGTTTGATTTCTGGTAGCAGATGCAAGCTTCATTGGGAGGCACCTACACAGCCCGTACTTAGGTTCTGTGCTCATAGATTACCGTTTTCCAAACCAACGGCAGAGCCAGACCATGAAATAGAACTAGAAACCTCTAAATAAGTAACAGAAGTATGAATTTGCAGCCATGAATTCCAACAGTGGTAATACAGAAGCAGGTCGGGTTTCTGTGAAGCTAAACAGTAAAAAAGGTCCACTTTTGAAGTACAGAACCTGGTCTAATATGGAAGCTGGACCAAAAACTGACAGCACCAGAGTCTACCTGGTGCTCGCAAACTGCATGTTGGTCGAGTGCTTTCTACTGTTCACATTAAGGAGCTGGGTCAAAACGCACATGGAAACCACTCGAAGTGATGTTGTTCCTTAGTTTGTTAAGCCAACAAACTAAAATCGAAAGATCTGCAATTTTTAAAATATCTTTCCAAGAAGATTAACAAGGAAGAACCGAATAGTATTATTTTACATTTGTGCTTTCTGGCAATAAAAGATGGAGGGATGTAAGCAAGTTCCACTGGCTCTTCATGCATAGTCTATCTTATAAATAATTAGCTCTTCAATTTTTAATAAATTTGGTGGCAAATAAAATGGAAGAACATTAGTCCATAAAGCTTGGAAATAAAGCTCTCTTCTGGTTGCAGTTTTCATTTTCAATCTAAGAGCAATGTTTTCTTTTTTTCTGAGTAGCTACATTGAATTAGAGTCACACCTTACTGTACAAGGGTCAGAAGAAAGATGCAGGAAGAGGGAGGTTCCTGATCTCGTAAAGATACCTTACACATTGTTGAGAGCTTCCTGGATTAGGCAGGCAGTCTGCCCGAGGCTGACCTAAAGCAGACCTGTGGCTGTTGCCACTCTGCGAGAACCTGGACTGTAGGTGGTGGGGGGGGCCAAGGGGCCGCGGGGGGCCAAGATGCTGTGGGGGCCAAGGGGCAAAGGGGGGGCAAGGGGCCGTGGGGGGGCAAGGGGCAAAGGGGGGGCCAAGGGGCCAAGGGGGGCCAAGATGCTGTGGGGGCCAAGGGGCCATGGGGGGGAAGGAGCAGCGGTGGGGGGGCCAAGGGGCCGTGGGGGGCAAGGGGCAAAGGGGAGGGCCAAGGGGCCACAGGGGCCAAGATGCCGCGGGGGGCGAGGGGCCGCGGGAGTCCAAGAGGCCGCGGGGGGCCCAGTCTAGTCCGGTGCTGCAGGGTTCATGCGAGGCTCCTTGGGCTACAGTCATGATGACCCCAAGAATGCATGTTAATACTAAACCACCAGAGAGAAGCCCTAGTTGATCTAACAGATACAGAAATAACGTAAGAAAAATACAATCTGAGCCTCTTAATTATAAATGAACCATAAGCCAAAGATTTTGCAGAAAACAAGAAAATTATATTTTTCGCTGGTGTTTGCATTTTTTGATTTTCATCCATTTTACAAAAGGCCTTTCCCACCCTGCATTTCTGTAAGGGAATCATTTATAGTCAGAAGAGAGAAGAAAAATGAAAAATTAGCTAACTTCAACGCAGGAAGAAAAAACGCAGAGATATTATGCTAATACTATCTTTCTATGGCCTTATATTCCTCTATTCATATTTCAGCACGCTTGCGCACCCAGCAGAAGCGCTTTTCTCCGGTCGTGACTGATGGCCGTGCCGCGCACGACCTCAGCTTCTGCGGGGCGCTGCACAGCGAGAGGCCCGCGCCCCGCGCAGCCTGCCCGCTGGAGCCCCGACCTCAGCGTCAGCTCCGGGGTTGCCCTCCTGAAGCCGTGTTTTCGTGGCTCTTCATCAGTTAAAGAAAAGGAAGTATGGGTTAAGTGTAGAAATTATTTTCAGGGACAGAACAGCGCTATTCTTTCTTGCCTGACTGAAGTCTTAATACGTGGAAGACCCCTCCTTCTCCAAGGTTGTCCATGAATTCTTGACTTCTCAGAAGACAAAATAATTTTATCTAGCATCTTAGAGGAAACAAAATGTGCAGAGACATACAGGAATCTTTATTTCTGAAAAGTAGTACTACACTATTTGAATGAGTTATATTTATAATATTTGACAACATGCCTCCCAAAAGGAACACAGAGACCTCAGTACTCATGTTTTGGTTCTGCTCAGAATGGTTTTTCATTGGAAAAATGGGGACAAAACCATGCATACCTTAGAGGGTTAGCTTAAAAATGAAGTGAAACACAACACATGTGAACTATGTGGATTTCCCTGACTGAGAGCCAATCTTTTACAAAAGTTAGTCACTGTATGCTAGTATACCACATACCAATGATTTCTGAGATGTGTGTGTGTGTGTGTGTGTGTGTGTGTGTCTGTGTGTTTTTAATGTATTTTAGTACAGGGTCTACAGGGTCTTACTACGTAGATTGGGCTCCGTAGTGATCCTCCTGTTTTCAGCCTCCCAAAATGCTGAGATTACAGGTGCGCGCCACCACATCCAGTCTTAATCACTGTCTCAGCATGCCCCAAAGGTGGGGCCAGCTCGGCACTCAGGGGATCGTACCCTGGTCCCTGTGTCTGCCTAAGCAGGAGCTTTAGTCCACAAAGCTATCTGGCCAGCCCTGAAATGTATTTTTAATTCAACAATACAGGGAAATATTTTCATGATAACTATAATTTTTAAAATTTTAATTCTATATTTGACAACCCATGTGGTGTTAAGTCCAACATCCTTAATAGAGAATGAATCATACCACTTAGTAAAGTTAACATAATTAATTCATTAAATTATAATGAGGGACTTAAAGGCACTGAGAAATTTTAGTCACATGCTCAGAAATATTGTAGGTAATACACAGATTGATTGTACATCAAGTGCCACAGTTTATTGTAAGAATTTCACATGAAATGTTTAGTTTTTACATAGCAATCATAAAGATTACTATGATAGTTTTCATATAATAGTTGGGACAATGATTTGTGTGAAGGTGGCCACACTTACTACTACTTGGAGATATTTACAGAAGCAGTGAGTTGAGATTGTGCCCCATGTGTACCTTAAGCCCCAAGAAGAGAGTGCTCTGCTTGAATCATTGAAAGAACACTGAGATTTTAAATAATTGAGATACTACATATGCAGGCATCTAAGAAAGACATGAGGGTTAGATCTAGTGGCCGCCAGTAGATGCTCTAGTGGCCTTCATGGGGAGCCCGTGGGCAACAGTTTGGATTTATATAAGATGGGCAACATGTTTAGGTTTCTATCATGTGTGGTGCATTCTTGATTTGTGTGTGTGTGTGTGTGTGTGTGTGTGTGCGTGCACATTGTGGGTCTCAGCAATCTGGCCATCACCCCTTTGTACGTGTTCCTAAGTGGCAGGGGTATAGTGCAGTGGACAGAAGATATGATGGGAAAATGGCTGAGGCCCAGGGCAGGCCGTCACGAACAATATTTCCCCTTCTAAAAAACTTTTATTGGTGTATTTTAGGTGTACAGTAGGGAATGTGGACCCACACACCACACACCCTGAGCCTCCATTTCTCCCACCCCTCCCACCCGGCCCTCCTTGCTCCCGCTTTCCCTGCTGTCTCCTTTGCGCCTTGTCTCCTGTTCCTTTCACCTGCTCGTCTATGTCTGCTCTTGCTAAGTGTGACGAGGACGGAGCCGCTCAGCAGGCAGAGGCCTCCATAGGAAAGGAAAACTCAGGATGGCTGACAAAGGGAAAGAGATGAATTTTACGAAGGCATGTAGTCCTAAGTGCCCTACTGTATAGGAACAGCTCAGAGTTGCCAGCATGCTGGTAAATAATGTGCACCATGAGCTGGGAGAGAGCTTGGTGGTCTAAGCACCTGCCTGGTAGGTACAAGGTCCTAAGTTTAATCCCTGGTACGGCACGCCATGCCGGCTTGGAATCCCCAGTGTGCCATGCTGTCCCTGAGCTGGGTGTGGTGGCACATGTCTGTAATCCCAGCACTGGGGAGGCTGAAACAGGAGAATCACTACAGGTTTGAGCTGTGTAGCAAGACCATGTATCAAAAAGAATAATAACAAAACCATAATAACCTGCACCAGTGCTCCAAGCCTCGACCTCAAGGTCAGAGTTCTCGCGCACGGGCCGTGGCTGCTGCTCCAGGGACCTAACTGCTCATCTGAAAGCCCTCTTCTCCCAGCAAAGACGGGACCAGGATTGTCTCCATCATGCCTTTCTTTTGCTGCAAACTGGGCCCTTACGTAACACTTCGGCAGAGCGGAGCTTATGACACCTCCCTGTTCGAAAATCTCTAGTCCTGCATTTTTATTCCAACCCAAGGACACGGAGTCCGCCAAGGCTCAAGTGCGCCTCGCATCTTGCTTGGTCAGGGCCAGGCCTCTCCGCAGCACCTCTGTCTGCTTCTGGTCACTACTGCCAGCACTTGGCCAAAGCAGCATTTCCCAGTGTGCCTGCTGCGCGGAGTCTGCACTTGCCACAGGTCGCCGTGACCCTGCAGGACTAGCGCTTCGCGCTTGCCTTGCAGCTGTGCCTGCACGCTCTTCTTCACGCTGCTCCTCAGACCCTCTTCCCTCTGGGCAGGAAACTGCCACTCCTCGGACACAGCAGACTTTGTCCTGTCCTCCTGCCTGCTCACATCGGGTTCCAGGCGGCGCACCTCCTTCAATCTATGTTTCAGAGGTGGCTGCTGTGCAAATGCTCTGGCCTTCTGCAGGCAGACCCTTCTTCCCTAATGCTCCAGAGGGCCTTCCGCACCCCAGCCTGCCTGCACGGGCTTGAGTACTGCCTAGGCACACTGTACCTCCAGGACTGAAGGTGGAATTCAACAGGAAAGCAGTAATAATAAACTTGAGAGCCTGCTTTGGGGCCGAGTGTTCCACACCAAAGGTCTTTAAACATTTCCACAATTACACAGTCTATAAGCAAAATGTGGGGCGCCCATCCCAGTGGTCATTATTAAAACGCTATAGCCATACGCTACTATATGAAAGCAGTATAGCCGTTGTCACACGCAGGGAAATTTAAAAGGAAGTAGCAAGAGAAATGAATTCAGCCAGGCGTGGTGGCGCGTGCCCATAATCCCAGCACTGGGGAGGCTGAGACAAGAGGATCACTGAGAGTCTGAGACCAGCCTGATCTGCACGGTGAGACCCTGTCTCCAAAAACAGACAAACAAACAAACAAACAAAAATACCAAATACAAAACTAAAACCCAAAACAAGAAAATGAATGCAAACAAAAGTTTCAATAATGTCTTTTTACTGTGAGGCTTTTGCCTAGCGTCTGAGACGCTGTTCCAGATGCCAGCACCACAGACTCCAGGCCAGCACTTTTTCACCTTAAGCAGCTTACAAGTGAAGCGCAGACATTCTGTAAGAAATTAAACAAAATGCAACTTGATAAGCACATAATAGATTCATGATTTCATTTCCGGAGTCCACTATCAACCTTAAAACAGCATGACTTGTACATAACTGGTATTTAATAAAAATGTTTTTAAATGAATAAGGATTAGGTTCTTGCTAGATGTTTTGGCTACAGGCAGTTTGGTTCATTACTTGGGCAAAATTACAATTTGCATTTTGATACTTATTCACTGATAAAAAAGGAACTTCACATGAATCACAGGGGACTGGGCAGGAGAGAACCGGCTTTCATGCGCCGTACCCACCATGTGCTAGGAGCTATTCTAGGAAAGAACGAAATATTTAATGAGCAACTAAACTACTACCTTTGTGAGATTGTCATCTCTGCAGGAAGAGATAGACAATAACGTCAAAAATTAATAGGCTGTTTTCCGAGTGTGTGGAAATGAACATCAATCACAAGACAGAACACCAATTTATTTGTGATTTGAGGGAAGAAGGAGCGACCAAAAGAGTGAGCATCGTCTGAGAGAGGCCCGCTGGGAGTGGGGCATGCGGGGAGGAAGAGGAGGAAGTAGGGGTGCAGCCGCAAGATTAGGAACACACTCAGGGGGACAAGGATGGGGAGAGGGATGAGCCCCAAGTACAGCAGAAGAGCAGCAGGCCAGCCAGGCCGGGTGCTGCGGCACGTGAGAACCGCCCTTGGGCCTGGGCTCCTGAATCACAGAGTTTGGGTCAAAGACCACGTCCCCTGCTTATCCGCTCTGTGACTTCTGGAAATGTTACTTGTAGCCCAAAGGTTGCTAAAACCCTTTTCTCCCTTCTGCACATGCTACTAACTCAAGCTTATGGCATATAATCTAGATTACCAAGCACTATTGCTGAGGGTGAAAGCTGTTCATCAACTCACCTTTGGAGATGAGCATAGATTTGAGAGGGAGCCCATTCTCTGGGTTCCACAATGCCTGGTGACTCTTGTCACTGGTGTGTGCTTAGAAACTGTAGGAATGGACCCGAAGGTGCTGGCAGCTGAGCCCCATCTGTCTGATTACACAGTGGCAGGGGTACAGCTGAAGTTCTTTCTTTCTTTTTCTTTTTTTTTTTTTTTTTAATGTACTTAGGACAGGGTCTATAGGGTCTCACTACGTAGATCGGACTTGTAGTGATTCTCTTCTTTTCAGCCTCCCAAACGCTGGGATTGTACGCACACACGCACTCACCACGCCTCAATCGCTATCTTGGCGCGCCCCGGGGACAGGGCCGGCTGGGCACGCTGGGGATTGAACCCCGGCCCTGCATCTGCCTAAGCAGGCGCCTTAGTGCACCGAGCTATCGGCCGGCCCTTGAAGCTCTTGTTTCCTCCTGGGCTGACAGCCTCCGTTTTCCATCATGAAGTTGCTTCTTGCAGCCAGGGACCCAAAGCTCCGGAGCCAGGAGCTGGTGGAGCTGTGCACCTCAAGTACGTCATCCAGGCCCCAAAGCTGCAGTGCAGTCAGTGCCACCGTCACCACCCTCACTTGCAGCATCGTGGCAGCCGCCGCCTGCGCTGCCCCCATGCACGCACGCGAGCACGCCATCGTCCTGCCCACACCTCTGACTCCTTTAACCAGAAAGTAAGGGTAAGCTTAACTTTTTGTTCAAGAATTTTTTTTTTTTTTTTTTTTTTTTTTTTTTTTTTTTTTTGTATTTTAGGGAAGGGTCTACAGGGTGCTCAGGGTCTCACTACTAGATCGGACTCCTAGTGATCTGCCGGTTTACAGCCTCCCAAGCGCTGGGATCACAGGCACGTACCACCACGCCCAGTCTCAATTGCCGTCTCAGCTTGTCCCGGGGACGGGGCGGCACAGCAGGCCCCTGCGCCTGCTGGCAGGTGCTTGTTCAAGCATCTGAATGACAAAATTGTAGTAACCCATCAGCAAAGGCAAAACTGAAGTGCAGCTGTGTGTCAGATGTGCCCCGGGATGCTCACGCCAAGCCGGAGAGCGTCATGAGTGAGGAAGCGCCTCCAGCTCCGGAGAGCGCTGTAAGAACCTGTCTGCAAAGGAGATGTGAACAGAAAATAGCGCAGCAGAGAAAGAGGGGATGGAAATTTCAGGTTCCTCTTCACTTTCACAGTTTTACTGACACCCACGGTTTACAGTTTTGCTGTCCTGCATGAGAGGAGGCACAGGATCAGCTGACCTGGCTGAGGCTGCCAGTGAATTCCTCTTTGACAACTTCAAACTTTGTCTAAGATACAAGGACAGAGCTGGAAATGCTTGGGGGGGGGGAGAGAGAGAGCGAGAGCGAGAGCGAGAGCAAGAGAGAGCGCTGAGGTAGAAGGTGAAAGGGAAGGAAAGATGGATGGTGTGGAGAGGAGGAGGGAGAGTGGAGGAGGGAGGGAGGGAAGGAGAAAGAAAGGAGGATGGAGAGAAGGAGGGAGGACAGAGAAGAGGGAGGAGGAGAAGAGGAGGGAGGATAGGAGGGAGGGAGGAGAAGAGGGATGGAGGAAGGAGGAGAGGGAGGGAAGAGGGGAGGGAGGGAGGAGAAGAGGGAGGGAGGAGAGGAGGGAGAAGAGGAGGAAAGGAGGAGAGGAGGGGGGAAGGAAGAGGGAAGGAGGAGAGGAGGAAGGAGGGAGGGAGGAGAGGAGGAGGGAAGGTGGAGAGGAGGAGGGAGGAGAAAAGGAGGGAGGGAAGAAAGCAGGGAGGGAAAAAAGAAGGGAGGGAGGAGAGGAGGGAGGGAGGAGAGGAGGGGAGGGAAGGAGGAGGAGAGAGGGAGGAGAAGAGGGAGGGAGGAGAGGAGGGAAGGAAGAGAGGAGGGAAGGAGGAGAGGAGGAAGGAGGAGGACAAGGAGAAGGAACAGGAGGAGGGGAGGAGGAGGAAGAGAAGGAGGAGAAGGAGAAAGAGGGAGAGGAGGAGGGAGGGAGGAAGGGAGGAGGGGGAGGGAGGGAGGAGGGAGGGAGGAGAGGACAGGAAGGAGGGTGGAGGGGAGGAGGTAGGGCGAGTGGAAGGCAGGAGCAGCAAGCGCGGTGGCCCAGGGCCAGCACAGCCTGACCTGAGTGCGAACAGCGAGCAGGCCCCTGTGGAGGGGCAGCATGTACAGGCGGCATGCAGCTGACTCTTACACTGTGCATTTACCGGCTATGGGCATGTTTTTCAAAATAACCCCCACATTTGAGAACTCTTCCCACGATAAAATGTTTCTAAGAGTAATCCCTGTGCACCGAGAACCCCACTGACAATACTTGCTACACGGATGACAGACGCCGAGAATAGTGCCGCCTGCTCATGAAGACCGAAGCCGCTGCCTGGGCCCGCGGAGCGGCGCCAACTCACAGCCACACGTGAGAGCCACGTGTGCGAGAGGAGCCCTTCTGCTTGGTGAGCCCAAGAGGTTGTCTATGCCGGCGAGTTAAGTTTGAACGAAAAAGCTAGCAGTGTCCAGATCAAATAAACAGGTATAGAACATTTAAATGTCTTGCTCTACATTTTATGCTGTTTTCTGCCATAAAATATCCATCTCTTCCAACCTAAGCCTTGCTAACGCTCATATGTGTGTGTATGCACCAGCACCTCAGTCCATGAGGTGAGTGCGCTCAGGCTGCGACCAGAACGATGGAGAAGACGCTCTGACCCGAGTCATGAGGGAAGGCCGGCTCGCACGCTGAAGCACCCCTGGATGCACTGCGGGAAATGAGGAGATTAAGGCGAGGTAATCTGGATTATTTTTCATTTAATAACATGGGGTGTGGTAATTTTTATGCCTATAAAACCTTAGCACATTATTAAAATTGTATCACATTTACATGTTTTAAAATTCTTTGCTATTGTCTTCATTCTGATTTTTAAGAACCCTATCAAAGCTATTGGGAAATTTATTTAATATCAAAATTATTTTCATCCTTCATGAGTATCATTAGGATTCCTGATCAACTTATACTTAACTGGCCCCATATTATTTTATTCTTTTATTGATTTTTATCATTAAACATATTTATAGGCTCTTCATGGCTTAATAATTTTCTATAACTTTCATTATTTTACTTAGGACATTTTAAAGTTGAGCAGTTGTACCATTTAAATATTATCGATCTCATCTGCCGTTTCAGGTCCTTTACGGACCCCTTTCACCCTTGTGTTTCTTTTTTACTTGCTAAAACCGCGAAAGCGCCTTTGCTTCCACTTACCCGCACTCTTAGCTAACATTAATCCACTTGGCTTTATTTTCCTTTTTGCCCTTTCGAGCCCCTGGAGCTTAAAAATTTATATTCCACGTACTCCGCATTCTTCTTCACTTCCGTCGCCTCCCCGTGGCCCTCACGTGTCTGTGTCTGTGCCGGCCCCGGCTGTGCCCTGTCACACGCGTTCCTCAGCCAATCTCTAATGACACAGAAGCTTTTGTGTCTGCCGTGGTTTCTTCCTGCGCAGGACCCCAGTGTTCCTTGGAGGCTCCCACTGTACTACTGTAGATTTTCATATTCCTTTTCTTTTTCTTCTCAGGAATAATTTAATTTTTTAAAATTTATTTTTTTAAGGAGAGTACAAAACAATATTAAAACAGAAAAATTACAAATGATACAGAATTTCACTTAACAAAATAATATGAATTTCATAGCATGTGTTGTAATGCATAATGTTGTCTTCCAACTAGTTGCTCAACATTTATTTTCATAGTCCATCCTTCTCATTTGTGTCTTAAAAGCAGATGTCTACAAATGTCTACAGTTAGGTAAAATATTTGCATATGGTTTTATATGTTTTTCCCACATCACTGCACTGTGATAAACACAGACTAGGGGAAAAATATATCTCAGAGGGCCCTCTCTCTTGCAAATTCGCCTCTTTCCACAGGGCTTCAGCCAGCCTTCGGCTTCTCCGGCTGCTCCGTTCTGGCTCGCACTCTGGGGCTCGTGTCTTCCGGTCAGCGCTTGCCAGTAGCTGTATGCCCGAGCGAACTGCAGAGGTTCCTCTTACACATTTATACCTCGCAGTGAAGTTCATTCTAAGAGCCACGACAGTTACCAAAAGCTGACAGCTGTAACAACTAGGCCTCTAGAGGGCCAGGGAGGTGGCTCAGTGGCATGAGCGCCTACCTGGCAAGCGCAAGGTCCGAGTGCAATCCCCAGTACCACACACACACACACACACACACACACACACACACACACGAAAGAAAGAAAAAAGAACACACTAGGCTTCTGGTGTGTGGCAGCCGAGCCCCTTGGAAGTGCACAAAGCAAGGTCCCTGGACGGCTCCTGGGACGCTTCTGAGGCAGGACCACAGGGGCGGGAGCAGGTGCCGTCCAGGTAGCCGCTTGGGAGCCCGGGCAGCACAGACGCCGCCTACGCGGCTTCCGGAGTCACGCGGGCCTTGCATTCACGTTAGCCAGGTAGAGGGATGCGCAGCACAGAGATGCCCGTGCCCGGGGTGAAGCATCGCGAGCCCGGGGCGTTGGAAGGTTAATGCAGGGGGTGTCTGGCGAGCCCCCGAGTGTCAGAAGGGTTTCAATCCTGGCTCTGGAGGCAGACGGATGGGCTCGTATACCAGCCTCTCCTGTGTCGCCCAGGAGAGCCCCAGCCTCGGCCGATGGCCCCGAGAGCCGCTCCACTGCCCAGCCACCGCGTCAGCCGCTGGGGAACCTGGCCCCACGCTGCAAAGGAGGAAGAAGGGAGCCTGGGCGCAGTGAGCAGCGGACAACGCCGCCTCAGGCTGAAGCCAAACCATTCTGTCTAGTTACAGGTAGCAACTGAAAACTACAAATATGAAATTGCACAGAGTAATAAAAACTAAGGGATGAAATACAAAGTAAAATTTTGAAGAAATGCTGTTAAGCTAAACCTCGTCTAGAATCACCACCTGTGATTTTTAACAATTATATCAATATTTTATGCTAACTATGAATGCTCCAATTTCATAAATTAACATAGGAGTCGCTGTTTGTGAAGGGGCCGTGCTGTGCAGCGTCATCTGCTAGCAGCACTGCAAGTCACACTTGCAACGCAACTTGGGACGCAAGCATGCAGCCAGGACAGTGAGGTAAATTAAAAATGCCTTGAGCTAGCTGCCTTACCTGCCCCTGCCCCAGCTGTGTACAGGTGACAGGGAAGACAGGACCATTCATCTTTGTGCGTTGGTGTCTTGGACAGGATCCTGGGTCGGCAGCCGGAGGGAGTCATTGAGAAAATTTTAAAAATGAATCTTCCTAAAACAAGGGTTTTTCAGAGATGCACACAGAGCTCAAGTTATGGGAGACACAGCTTTGGTCTCCAAAAGGGAGAAGCAAGCCAAGTGGCTGGGGCTTTGGTGAGGGGACTGCGTCTGGAGCTACCGTGTGGGCCGGCAGGCTGACCGCGAGCTGCAGTAGACTTCCGGTAGTGCGATCTCACTGCAGTGGGGAACAGAGGCGTCGACTCTTCAATGACACCTGCCCCTCTACCTTACAGAGACATCCTGAGGACAGATGTGACAAGAGACACGTTCATGAAGTACGGTGCAGTCCTCGGTGCCGAAATACAGAAATTCCATAATGTTCAGGGCGTTTATTAGTATTCCCATCACTGTGACTGTCTCGGGTTCCCAGCTGACCCCGTCTGAATTTTGGTATAGTTTTCAGGCAAAGCTTCAGGTTTTTTATTTTTATATTATGTTTGCAAAATTATATTGTCTTATGAAGCTCCCAGGAAGGTTTATTATCTGTGAATATATTAGAATTCTATTATTTCCTGTATAGTGAGTTCAGAGACAGAATTTGCATTTATTTTTACATAATATACAGTCTTCATGTCGCCCAAAAGAAATGTCCCTGTGCATCCTACCGCACTGCATCACACACTTGGCAATCTTTGGTGACAATGGCACTCTTCATACGTCCTACTTGCACTAGACTGTGTAGCGGCTTCCCAAAACTTAAGCTCAAAAGTTGTAATCTGTCTTTCCACTTGCACTTAAGACATAATAGAAAAGTTCCTACAAGCCTAACTAAAATCAAGAGATACCACAGCATTGTAGGGAAAAATCAAGTGTATTCCTCTCCAATTTGTCATGGAAATATCACTAGTGAGAACAAGAGCTTCCACTTCTGTGAGTAGCAAACCTCTTGTGATTGAAAGGAAGAGAGAAACAACGTAGGTCTTCAAGGTGTGGGCACTGAGAGTGTCGTGAAGGATTCTGAGGACGGCCTGTGGCCCAGTACCTGGCTTTATTTGTCTGCCCAAGAGTGGTTATCGTTAGACATGTCTTCTACTACACTTACTTAACAATGCACTTTATAGAATTCTGTGCTACTATGCTAGTCGCTAACCACATGTGGCTAATTCAATTTAATTAAAATCTAGGACTCTGTTCTTTGATCTCATTAACCACATACCAACCACTCGACAGCCACTGTGGCTTCCGGCTACCAGCCCAGGCGGCAAGGAATAGGACATGGCTGATGTCAAGGACAGCTTCGCTCAGCAGCCTCAGCTGGAGACAGCATTAGTTAATAACGTGTTGTCACCCAATCTCATTTAACTTCTCTTATTTTTAAAAAATGTATTGCAAACTACTCAGAAAAGCAATTTAAGAAGGTTATTTAATACCAAAAGTATTTTGCCTATTGAGCACATATTTGCATATATTTCATGATCAGTACTATGAATGATGAAGTTATAATTATATAAATAATTTTTATTTTTAATCAGGAAAGAACCATGAACTGGACTGAGGAGATAGCTAGTCATCTAAGCACTTACGTAACAAGCACAAGGACTTGGGTTCGGTCCTTGGTACTGCATGGCATGCTGGCCCTGGAACCCCGGGTACTCCGTGCTGGCCACTGAAACTGGGCGTGGTGATGCACGCTTGTATCCCAGCACTGGGGAGGCTGAGACAGGAGGTTCACTACAAGTCTGAACTGCGTAACGAGACCTTGTGCCAAATAAATAAGTAGATGATTTAAAAAGAAAAAAAGAACCATGAACTGGCCTACTCGATCTTGGCAAGCTAAGTTTTTACACTGGTAGACTGGAAATAGTCAGTGTAGCAATTCTAGGACAAACTAAAAATTTACCACTTAGCACTGGGATTAAGAACCAGAGGTCTATTCGCTCTCCATTAAATCAATTTGGTTAACCCAACTGATAGATGAGGAGACTACTAATTAAAAGTGAGTACTTGCCACAGGAACTTTTTCTATCCTTCTAACTATAAAAATATGCTCTTGGTTTAGTTATGTGTTACATTAACCATAACGAAAGTCAGCTAAGCACATTTTACTTGGAATTCCCTGTGACCTAACAGGTCCGGTTCAGCAGTCCCGGGCCTTCTTTGGCTCCGGGCCCTGCCCTGCACCCCTACGGCCCTGGCTTGGGAAGTCTGGGCGCATATGTCCCTGCAAACGTATCAAGCCAACAGAAGCCGGTCTCGCAGGCTGAAAGCCACAGTAATTCTTCTAATTCTCTACTACTAAACAGTGTACCTGAGCGCCGCTGCGCAGCAAAGCTAGCCCACGGGGCGCGCACTCCCGGTCCGCGTCGCAGGTCCTTTCGGAGCGCGCAGGGGCCCTCCGCCCGCTGGGGCGTCAGGGTTTCGGTGCTCCCCGCGCGGGCTCCTCTGGGCCCAGGCGCGGTGCGGCCAGCTTGCCCTGAGCCTCCCTCCGCACCTCACGCTGAGAAAGGGGCCTGCTCTCAGGGACGCCGGCCGGCCGGCAGGGTCCGTGGGAGACGCCGGGGCCATGCTCGGCTTTATTGCCCACCACGTTCTCAGCCCGGTTTCCGCCCTTCGCTGCGCTCAGCTCCACACTGTCCGGGGTCACTCACCCCTCGTCCATCTCACCGCACTCAGCGGGCTCCTGCACGTACTAGCTCTCATCAGGGCTGGGGACACAAAGACGAACTTCATGGGACAGAATTTGACGAGTGTCTGTGTTCATAAAGACACGCACAAATTATTTTGAAGGTCAAAGAAGGGGCTCCTTGTTCAGCTCGGAAAAGGTGGCTCAGGGTCGCAGAGGAGGATGTCAGCGCCGACTCTCAGCAGGTGCAGAGGCAGGGGCAGCCGCAGGAGGAGGGGTGACCCGGGGGGGGGGCTTCAGCACCAGGGCGCACCCCAGAGCCCGCTGGGGTGCCGCGCAGCCCTGCGCCCTAGGCGAAATCCTCGCTCGAGAGCACTGCGCTGTTCTCAGGCAGGAGGGCTTGGGGCCGCCAGCAGGAGCAGGGCCTTAGGAGGAGGCCTGGGCGCTTGGCCTGCGGGCGCCGCTGCAAGCCCTCTGGAGACCCTGGGCCCCGGGGATCTTGCACTTTCTGACCCTCAGAAGGCGACAATTCCTTTCTGTTCGTGAGTGACTGTGTGTGGCAGTGCGTTGGGCTGCGCGCCAGCTGGCTGCAGGGCTCACACTGACTGCGTGAGCTGACTGTTGAGCCTTACCCAGGGGACGCGCTAGCAGTCCCTTACACACCTACTGTGAGCTTTGCAGATGCCGGCCACGTGACCTGACCTGAGACCCGCGATCCGGGGAGGGCTCCCCAACCCGCCTAGCAGCATGTGCTTGCGCGGCTTCTTGCAGGAGTTTCTAAGTGATTTCCCCCTCAGGCCGTGACTCCTGCTCTGCAGACACTCAGGAGGCAGAACAGGCCTCAGACAAGGTGTGACTCCTGTCAGGCACATCTTCCCAAACTCTGCGATAACCTTCCATCCTTAGGACTGTCTCTGTGACTTTGGCCACCAAGCACCATCTCTGTAATCTTATTTTCTACATTCTAGAAATCCCTATAATTCAAACAACATAGCCATGTGGGTAATAAATCAAGCATTGTATTTAATTTACCTTGTCTTTTTTTTTTTTTTTTTTTTTTTTCAGAAACAGGGGTTGAACTCAGGCCCTTGCGTTTGCCAGGAAGTGCTTATTCTACTGAGCCATCTCCCCGGCCCCTTTAATTTACTTTATAAACTATTGCCGCATCAAATTTTGAGACTTTGGTTAGCTTAAGATCTAATAAGTAAGTTTTTTTTTAAGCACTACCCAACGTACTTTTCTTTAAAGTTTAACAACCCAAGGATTATTTTATATTTAATGTTTGATTGTTGCAAAATGATTTTATAAATTGCTCCATTCACATAATTTATGTAATTAATATGCAGAGACACTGCTGTTTCCCGGGAAGCGTCCATGATTTGCCCAAGTTTGAGAACTGCTATTTGCAGCTGCTTTTAGGGCCCGGCACTGAGTATGCTTGTTAGCAGCGCCGCAGCTACACCTGGAAGCGCTTTTATAAGCAATGAAGGTGCCAACTTGGATGCTTCCAGTATTAGGGGCAGTATTAAATGAGCACACAAGGCTTGGTAGGGATGGCGTGAGTGGGGCCAAAGGCTACCACCTGGGCACGAGGGTCAATCTTTTCACCATCTTTTGGTGCCCTGCAGAAATGAAGGTTGGGTGCATACACCTTTGAGTTTTTAAATGTAACACTTTCTGATTTTTATAAATGATGGGAATGATTAAAATTTGAACATAATGCCTTTCCAAGCATCAGAAGGCAGATAATCAACATGTTTTCTGGTATTCATGTTTTTGTTGGATGACCAAATGGGAAAAGCTGTCCCATTTTGCAGATAGAAATACTAGAGATCCAAAAGCTCACTCAGGAGCTCAGGGTCCCACAGGCTGGAGAGCAGCAGCGATGGCCCCGTGTCCTCCAGAAAGTGGCTCTCACGAGCCAGGGAGCCAGCAAATCAGCCACTGCGGAACTGCGCACTCCTGCCCAGAGGCTGCACGCTGCGGAGGCCGAGGCCACCCTGCACCACCGTTCACACATGTCACGGGCCCTGTGTGGTGACTGTCCCAGCCCGGGTTGCTGTGAGAGCTGGCTGTGAGTGCAGCACACAGGTAGTCAGCAGGGCGCAGTAGGGAACATCGGAGGACAAAGGGGAGCATTTCCAGCTAGAATCGCCATATCGTAATTTTGTTAGTTAGCAGTTTATGCGGCGAGAAGTTGTCCTTTTGGGCATCATTTCACCAAGAGATGTCTGATGCCTTCAGATGTGGTGTCCAGATGGCTCTTCCTGTGCCATTTGGGGACTAGGAGGCACAAAGGCCATTCCTAGAGCAGACGATGAAAATCGCAAGCATGGGACAGGAAAGTGCAAGGCTGGCCAGCGTGCTGGACCGCGTCAGATTGTACTCTTCTAGCAGATTCCGTGCCCCTCGCACGGGCCAGCCATGAGGAGAGGCCGGGGACTCTGCAGCAGCGATTTGCTTGGCTGCTGCTGCATGTGGGCGGCAGCTGACTAGATGGCCCCGGCGGTACTGAGCGCTGTGCAGCGAGATACAGGGGCAAAGGGCGGGCTCATGCAGGGACAGAAGCCCGATGTGCCGCGGAGAAGGACAGCGGAACAGAGCCACTTTTCTGCCCACTTGGACCCGTGCTTGCTGAACACAAGAGGTCAGTGTGTGAGGGAAGAACAGGTATGAAGAACACAAGCAGGCAAGCAGCCATGATGAGAATCCAGGCCTGAGGGCCCATGAGCAGCAGAGTGCACGCCAAAGCCAGCGTCCACAGCCATGCTCGTGAGGGCAGCTTCTCGTGCGTATCTCTAAACTACAGCGCTGGCCACTGGCTCGGAACACCGAGAGCATACAGTCCACAAAAGGAAAGCGCGGTGAAAGACATTCTTCTCATTTGGAAATTCAATAATTTTGCAAGTTAAAATTTGGAAAGCTTTCTGGTTTCCAGCAGCATATGGGCTGCTTGCTTGGCAGTGCCCAACCCGTCACTCTCACGTGGGCACTCCTAGAAGCGATTCCACTGACATGGTCACATTTCAACTTTTGTACTTCATGTTTTTGCCTCGAAATAATCGCCCAATGCTACTGTTCACAGCAGGGGAAGTTACTGTGAAACTGCAGGCACTTTCGAGACACAGAGCTACTTAGATAAAGAAATAGCAAATCAACTTTGGTGACACAGATCGAAGAGTTTATAGTGGTTTCATTAAGGGAACCCAGAGCAGAGGTACTTACTGCTGAACAGAAGTGTCAGACTTTGGCAGTATCTTGTGAATGCTGGATTGGGTGGCATAGTTTTGGGCTGGTGAGTGTGGACCCTGGAGGGCACATGGCCAAGTTGAAGACGTTCTAGAACTCATTTGCTGTGTGGCCAGCAGCACTCCAATTCTTTACCTTCCAGTTCCTGATCCACAGGCACAAGCATCTGATTCTTGTTCGGCTAGTTCTGCTGTATCCTTGGTGGTCTTTCGCTTAACTCCTAGTCCAAGCTGAGCACGATGCGAGAATTAGCCATCACTGCTTTTGGTGTAAAAGAAGATTTCCCAAAACAAAACAAAATATATTTTCTTTTCTTATGTATTTACTACAGGGTGTACAGGGTCTCACTGCACAGATCGGACTCCTAGTGATCCTGTTTTCAGCCTCCCAAGCACTGGGATTACAGGTGTGCGCCACCATGCCCAGCCTCAATCGCCATCTCAGCACTCCCCAGGGGCAGGGCTGGCGTGGCACGTGGTGCCAGGGATCAAACCCTGGTCTCTGCTATGCCTACTTAGGCACTTTAGTCTGCTGAGCTATCTGGCTGGCCCTCAAAATACATTTTCAAAGAAGAAAAGTTAAACATGTCAGGAAAGAGTTAACTTACAACCTTACAGGCACGTACCTGACTTAAGCCCTGTTTTTTTCTTGGTAAGATGCTTACACAGGTCCTACTTGGCATAGCTAAGACACACTGACAAACCCGTGGTATACACTGAGTTCTTTCCTGTGGTGAAAGTGCATGACCACAGCTCATCTTGGGTTGCAGCTTCCTGACTCTGGTCTTCAGAACAGCTTTCTCCTGATGCCATACTCACGAACACCACTTCTCAGCTCCACTGAGAAGAGACTGCCTCTTGGTGTGGGTGCACACACATCAAAGTTACCATGGGAACAAACGGCCTTCTCAGAGGTCAGGACCCGGAAACCAGTGAGGCCAGGGATGCCACCGATGGAAGAGCAGAGATAAGCGTTTTCTGGACGCCTGGTCCTTTACGCCTGGTCCTTTACGCCTGTCCACTTGCAATTCTGGCACACTCTGCACTAGCTCCGTTGCTTCAGTCCCAGTCCCTTGACGCCAAGCCATCCCAGCGTAGGGCTCTCTCCTGGACACATCAGGCATAGCTCGCTTCCACCACCCGGACCCAGGGCTCCCAGGGAGAGTGCACCCCCTGCTGGTGACTAGACACAAGGACTCATCCTGGAGCCCCTGCTCCGGCTCCATGGGCTTTGGGACCTAGACCTCTCATTTCCCTTGTATAATGCTGTCTTCGGAACTTGGCCACTGTCTCACTTTCTTGCCTTCTTCTTTCATCTCTTCCTCTTAACAAAGCAAACTGCAGCTTCCTAAGCTCCTGATACCAGTGTGCGGGCTGCAGCCCCCGTCCTGGCCACAGACGTGGGCACCCTGTCTGCAGCCTGCACCACCGCAAGGTGACTGCTTATGGAATGCCTTGGAAAAATACGATGCCCAGGTATGGAACAGAAAAGCAATGAGGAGAGACGAACGATGCAAACGAATCTATTTTGATTTCCTCTTTACCACGAAACAAGACTTGGTCTCCTCTGAAAGATTTACGAGGCTTCCTGCCATAAAGGAGGCTGGATTATGGCTGCGCTCACTGTATAAAATGAAGTGCCGCCATCTCAGCAAGGGTGCGTGGCTGCGATTACTTCGGTGCTCTTCCAGGTCAATGTGTCTTGCAGAGCTGAGCCTCAGCCTGCTCTCCCACCCTCTCATCTCTCTCTCAGGCAGCCTGGCCATTTCATGAGAAGTCTGAAAGCTCCCACAACTTTGTGTGACCTTGCATTGAATAACACTGGAAAATTGATTTGGCTCTAGTAATAAAAGACCGTCTGCATTATCTGCATTCTAATTATAATTAATATAACCAGGATAACTGCTGTATTATTTACGATTAGAGCTATGGTGAGCACAGTGTAATAATAATCTGCTACATAATTTTTTATTGATCTGATGGCTTTATTGCAGAAAAAACAAAATGCTACAGCACTGCATAGCTAAAATTGCCTTTCTTGACATGGGTGTTTAGGCAGAGGGCTTCATTTAACATTTTTTTATCTGATCAAATTCTCATAGTTTTAATATCATAGTGAGTGCGATTCTATGGCTCTTTCAATTTTCCTTTCTGGAAAGAACTGAAGAACAAGCCGCGGTCGCAGCCTGGCGTTCCCCCTCGTGCGCACTGGGCTCTGCTGCCTCCGACACCCAGTGGCCGCCCACTTCACCCACAGCGCGCCGGGCAGGGCTGCACTTCAGCTCATGCCGTCCCCACCCAGGCAAAGTCCCCCCTGAGGAGATGTAACGGCCGCGGCGACACGCACGTGCAGCAGGTGAGGGGATTTCTTTAAACAATTGGAAAGTAAAGCCCCTAAAATATTAGTGGTGTACACTGGGGAGGACAGAGGTTGGCGTGAACCTCCGCTGATGGTGTTGGGTGTTGGGTGACCTCCTCTCATGTCTCCGAGATCAGCTGTCCTCTGGTACACAATAAGTGGGAGAAACACTCCGTTCAGAGGACTGAGCTCTAAGCCGAGGTGGAAAGCAAACATGGCTATATAGAGCGAATATATTCATGTTTGTTAGAGGCATTAAAGGCTGGCAATCATCTTTTCCCTGATATCCAATTTTCATAAATAATAGTTGCTATACTGAGCGATAAAATTATACGGACCATTTTGTTTACAGTTGATTAGCTTTGCCAAACTCTGGAGAATCTGCAACATATAATATTTTAATTTTATAGTTGGTTTCACCTAAGGTTAATATTTCAGAATCAAGCTTTAAAATATTTAGCTGCTTCCATAATGTTTTCAAAAGGATTTCAACCTCTACCCACTATTTGGAAAAATGCCATCAAATCATGCCCCATGGGCTTGGGCTGGCTCCACGCACATGATCTCAGAGGACATTAACAGAAGCAAATCATGGAAGGCGGCGTGACGCGTGTCCTCCTGACTGGACCGAGCCTGGGCTGAGGTCCTCTACCTCCCGGCCTACTCTAGTGATTTTTTTGTAATATCATACGCCATTGTTTTATTTCATTTCAACCAAGTAAGCGGCTGTTCAATCCTCATAGAACAGAAGTGTACGGCATTTGCGTAAGACTATTAATATTATATATATATATATATATATATATATATATATATATATACATATATATAAAGAGAAGTCAGACTTAAAGATCCCTTCTGAGTGAATATAATAAATATCGCTGTCATCATTACGATGGAAGCTAACATTTATGGGAACAGAAAATTATAAACTTCATCCCCGAGCAGCCAAAGGGGTAGAGGCAACTGAAGGGACACCCAGCAAAACAAAACACTCTGGCAGAAGGGAACGGGAGAAAAAGAAAAATCAAGATGCATTATGCGTGGTACACATTCCCTGCAATGAATGTGACCATTATGCATATCAAATGTGTGGAAGTAAAATTAATTTTAAAAAGCACCATGAATACAAATATCATCAGATCAGTATTTGTGGCCTCAGGAGGGATTCCTTTCTTTCGTCAGATGTCCAGACACGGGTCTCCTAGGGATGAGCTCACAGTCAGATTAGCAATTATATAATCCCAAGATGGAGCATTTTCTTTTTGTAGACCTATGGTAGAGGCACATGCAGGATGTTGTCCCAGAAAGACTCCCAGAATCCTCAGAGATAGCTATGTCAGATTACTTGAGTACCTCTGGATTCTGTGGGGTGGCCAGGCCCACATAGATGGTTTAAAACTTCCTCTTGCGGGGGGCCATGGCTATTGTTTTGAAGATTATATCTTTGTGTAGATTTTATTTTATCATTTACTAAGATATTTATTTTTGTGTGTTATCATTATAAAATGTGGGAATCTTTTGACCAAAGATGAGACTTTATTATTAATGAATTTTAGATTATGCACATAATTAAGCACTATTGGTTTAAGAAAAGGAAATTATGTGTTATTAGAGAAAATAGAAGTAGAAATACAGGAAAGTATGGAAATGTAGTATTTTCTTTTTGTCATGGTATTCACTCTCTTTTCCTCAAATAAACATATAGTAAAAAAAAGTAATTCCACAGTGCTTGTCCCCAATTTTAAACTTGCTCTTTCTTTCTTTCTTTCTTTCTTTCTTTCTTTCTTTCTTTCTTTCTTTCTTTCTTTTTTCTCTAGTACAGGGTCTATAGGATCTCACTATGCAGATCAGACTCATAGCGGTCCACCTGTGCTCAGCCTCCTAAAAGCTGGGATTACAGGCACGCACTACCATGCCCAATCTCAATCACCCTGTCAGTGCGCCCTGGGGGCAGGGCCAGCTGGGCACGCTGGGGATCGAATCCCGGCCACTTCACTCTGCCTAAGCAGGCACTTTAGTCTGCTGAGCTATCTGGCTGGCCCCCCAATTTTAAACTTTCATTCAAAATACTTGTAAACATTTTGAGATCTTCCATTAGCAATGTTATTTAAAAATTTCTAAACATTTTGTCAATGTAATAAAGTAGGAAATAAACACCAAACTTGTTGAGTCACGGGAAAATCAACCAAAGCCATTGCTACATTAGGGATCAGAACAGTATCAGATTTTAAAGCCAATAGTAATTTTCTGCATCATTACTGCATCAGAACACAGTGCTAGCATTATTTCATTCATAACTGCATGTAAACATAAATAAAAGGCTGGATGAATGGGAATGATTTTTAAAATGCATGTGACCAGTATGGAGTTGTATTGATCAGAATTCAATAACATAAAGAATTTATATGGAGAAAAGATTTTAATGTCAGTGTGTTTCTAAATTGATTAATAGAGGTAATATATTGTTAATCAAAATCTCATCAACATTTTCAGTAAAGAGATTATTTCTTTTATAAGGTAGCATAGATGACAACAACTAAAATTATTTGTAAAATGAATTCAAAAAATATCCTATTTTTAATACTGGGGCTCAAGCTCTGTGCCAGGAAGGTACCTGTGCCACTGAGCTACCTCCCCAGCCCTCAGAGGGCTTAACATGTTGTCTAAAGACTAAGATTCAAAATAAGAGTCTAGAACAAGTATGAATTTGCTTCATAAGTATGAATCAGCCTGAAGGACGTCTTAGTCATCTTAAACAATAAATATTTAAAATTCTACTTTGAACTATTTACTGACATAAGAGGAAGACAGCACAAAATTCTAAACCTGATACAAGGCCCCGTAGCTTGAGGATCACTACTGTGCTTCTGGCTCTGTTTTCTCTGTGGGTTATTAGCCTCTCTGGGCTTCAGCATCCTCTGTTAGAAAACAAATAAAAATAGTGTGTACACTATGAGGTTCGTGAGAGGGTTTCTGAAAGTGGGGTGTGAAGTATTTAGAAAATTGTCATAAAAGTCCCCAACCTCGTAACAGTTACTGCATCTACTTATTCGTACTTGTCATTGTAGATTAAAACTACATATGAATTAAAGATTTAAAGTAAACAAAAACATAATCAACTATTTATTTAATCTCTAATTGTCAATGGCCTGAGATTTATGGCAAGCAAATACATTTCAAAATTGAAAGATGCATAAGATTGAAAACTTTCATGAAGAAGAATTTCACAAAAATAAAATGCTGAATAATCAAAATGAAAAATTTTAAGGATAATTAAAAGAGTAAATGAAACATTGTGAAGATTGTTAGTCTAAATCAATACAGTTATAGCTAATAGATCAGATACAGGGAAAATACAAAATATAAGTAAATATTATATTTAACTATAAAATAAAAAGACAATTTTAAAAGTTCATCACTTTAATTTCATATAATAATATGAATTAAAAAATTGGTAATTCTCAAATTTCTCATGGTTGTATGAACAAATACTAGTACCTATAAGGCCCCACTGCAAAATATATGCATGAAAATCTATTTCCTTTCTGTGTTCTTTGCTTTAAAGAAATAAATATATAAAATAAGATTTTGCATAAACATGTTCATGACAGCACTATTTATATTAATGGGAAATGGACAATATGTGAAATTTAACCTTGTGGCCAAATGAATTCTAGGCTATTGAAATTCAGGTTACATTGGCGGCACGTCCTTTCTGTAGCCCCAGTGCTCGGGGCGGCTGTGGCAGGAGGGTCACAAGCTTGAGCGTCGGCCTGCGGACCTTAGCGGCTCAGCCAGACCCTGTATAAAAAATTTAAAAATACTAAAAAAAAAAAAAAAAAAAAGGTTCATTAAATTATGATTAGTCTATTATCAATATACAGTTTACTATGTGAAATTTTCTAATACAGTATCAAGCTTTTGCATTAAAAGCTGCACAGCAGAGAGAGGTTTTGTTTATATTTGAAGCACTGAGGCCCACGCCCTGGCCGGCTGCACCACACGCGGTGAACCCTTCACCGGCGCGGGGCCTTGCGGCTGCTGCTTGTCTTCAGCTCCTATCAAAGCTCCTAGGAGCTTTGCGTTCAGGACTTGGACGGATGTGTTTGCGGCTCCTGGGTAAACATCCCAGGGACGATGCCGACCCCATGATACTAG